>NC_135968.1:15025743-15336661 GCF_053455715.1 Rhinoraja longicauda
CACCCTATCTTCCTGTGTCGCCGTTTTCAGTTAACTATATACCTGTACTCTGCGATCTTTCTATTCTACAACACTCTCCACATCCCTATAGTTTATTGTACCAGTCCTGTCCTGGTTTAACTGACCAAAATGCAACAGTATGCACTTATCAGAGTTAAATTCCATCTGCCACTCCTTGGCCCATTTCCTCAGGCCATCTCGATACTGAAGTAATCTTACTTAACCTTCTTCACTGTCCATTGCACCAATTTGGCATCACACACAAACTTGTTATGTTAACCATATTGTCATCCCAATATTGTTAATATGGATGACAAATATTTCCCCAGAGGGACAGGAGCTGAGGGGATGGCCTGATAGAAATATTCAGGATATTGAGAGACATTGACGGAGAGATCAACAAATCTTTTCTTCCCATAGTAGGTGTTTCAATAAAAGCAGGTTTTAGGTGAGAGGAAGGAGTTCAAAGGGGATTTGTGGGGAAAGTTTGTAAACACAGAGTGAATAACATCTTGAACTATTGCTGGAGGAGGTTGTGGAATCAGTTGCAATCATTATGTGCAAGAGATATTTAGGTAGATCCTTAAAAAGAAAAGTCATGGAAGGATACGGTCCTAATGTGGGCTCATTGGACTATTGTAGGTGTCAAAAATGTATGGATGCAGAGGACGGAAAGGTCTGTTTTGATGCTGTTTGAATATATGACTGAGCAGTCAACTGTTTATAAGGAAGAGATGTTTAATATAGTCAAGGCACATTCCTATAAAGAGAAAAAGGAGAATTAACAATCCAGAGCTCATGGATGATAAAGAAGTTCAGAGGAAAGTAACACAAAAATATGCTGCGTATGATGTATCAGTGGTACGTATCAGTGAGAACAGAAAGAAAAGAATCAGAGGGGAATTGAAAACTAAAATAAGAGGCTATGAGAACAAATAAGAAAATATCAGTTGCCAACATAAGTGTGAATCCAGAAGTATTTGTCAGGCATATTACATTGTAAAAGGGTGGGATTTGGAGGAATGGAGCCTATAATGGACAAGCACATACACATAGATGCTTGGGTACATTATTAAGGCACTACATTGGTATTCTGCATCTGTCTTCGCCAGGGAAGTGGTTGGTTCCAAATCAGTTGTAAATGAGGAGGTAATTGAGACATACATTAAGCATCGATAGCATTTATGCATTAGTAAATTTGGTTAAACGTAAAGGTTCTACTTCATCGGGATTGATCCGAAGATTTTAGGGAAAGGTTGGGGGAAAATTGCTGGATAGCTGACCATAATCATCCAATGCCCTTTGAACACAAGAGTGGTGCCAGAGTTCTGGAGATGGTGAATATTACTCACATGTTCAAAAAAGGGAGGTTTGACTTGTCCAAAGTACAGACAATTACGTTTTCATCTGGCGCTGGGAAAGGTCTTGGAAACATTGATCTAGGACAGGTTCATAGCCACCAATGGAATAACGTAAATATTAAGCAGGACAGCAGAGATTTGTTGAAGGCAAAACATTTTTTTAAACAATTTGGTAGTAATTTTTGATCTGATAAGGTGTTGCACATCAGGCTATCAACAGAGTTTAAGCACATGGCATGAAACACTTCCAGCATGGGTACAAAGTTTACTCAATAATAGACCGCATAAGTTTGTGGTGAACAGTTGCTTTCTCGGACTGAAAAAATATTAATTTTGGAATTCCCAGGTTTGGTGATAGGGATGTGGCTTATTTTGACCCATATTAATATTCTAAATGTGCTTTGAAAGCTTCAATTTATAAATTTACAGAATTATTGTAACTTTGCAACTAACTGATCGAATGCTAGAACAATCCCTACCATCAAAGTAGTTAATCAGTCTAAATCTTGGAAGTATTAAGGACTAGGAAAGAGATAGTGAGGATTTTGTAATAAAATGCTCTATTAACTAACCAGAGTAGAGGAAACCCACCCTATGGATTGTTTGGGCACTAATGTGAAAGTTTGAGTTCACTTTTCCGATAACACAGTCTGACCCACTGCCTGCTCTTTTTATTGCTTCGGCTTATGGTATCAGTAGCTTTGCTGATTCGGCCAATAGTATCTCTAAATCCCTCCATTTTGCACAATAGTTTTATTTCTATTGCTTTTAATTTCCATATCACAGCTTTTCTTCTCTTCACATTGAACTGGATCTACCACTGGTCAGCCCAATTCCCTAGTCGACACAGTCAAGGGTAATCATTCTGTCCACAAACAAGCATGAGCAGTGACCATTCCTTTATCATCATCTTCACACTTAGAGGGTTTTAACTTCAAAGTCTCTGCCATGCAAGATCCGACTGAGCTACTCTTCATCAACTGTATTTTAAACAAGTCTTTCTCCATTCTTAAAGATTATTTAAATTCTGTTTCAGAGGAAGGTGATGGCATATCAGCCCAAGTCACTGTGGCTCATTCATCAAGGGAACCTATGCTCAATGACAACAGTGGAGTATCTTCACTCCCAGATTTAACTTGCAAAGTTGCAGCATCATCAAACACAAACCTCCCCTGCGCAAATCCTGCAGACTTCAACAGTATCTTCCAGAAAACTCCACCTCAGCCTACTGACAGAAACAAAAAAATGCTGCCCACAGCATTTCCTAACATCCCAGCACCACCAAGGATTGCAAGGAAAACAGGGAAGGTGATTGGGACGTCATCCCACAGAAACAGAGCAGAGTTAATTCGACCACCCACATCCCAGCTCTCACCTGGCGGAGATCAGCGATCACGGAGCCAAATGCTTCCAGTTCCTCCTTTCTTCAGTAGAGACAACAACTCACCGGGTCAACTACGAAAACCTGTCAGAATGGAACAGGAATGGTCGTCATTTCTGCAGCTGACCAATATAACAGAAGAACCTCTTCCCCAATCTGTCCAGCAGCCTGGCAGTGAAAGGGAAAGCATTTTTCCACCCCCCTTATCCACAATATTACTAGAAAAACGGTTCATTCTAGAAGGTGAATCGTCATCGGCAGCATCCTACACTACTCTCCGTCCACTGGCCTACGGTGCTGCACAGGAATTCATGCCACCGGCCTCCCAGACTATTGTACTTTTGCAACAAACTAACCACAAGCTGGAACTGGAACCATCAAACCTCAATAGCAATTTGGAAATAGCAACACAGTCATCCCTTCACTGCGAGCCACCAGTAGAGTTCACCAGGAGAGAACTTCAATCTGTCAAAATATTTCGCTCAGAGCCCACCGGAAGAGAAAATGAATCTTTCCAAAGTGTTTCAAATTTCACCAGTGGAGACAAGGCCCCACTCCAAATCAATCTACCAGCATTTGTCTCAAATAAAGAGCAGGAAATGATGCAAATGATTCCACCAATAGCACTTTCCTTTAAAGAGGAGGAATCATTACCAACCAGTCCATCAAGTGCAGTCTCCAGCAGGGAGCAGGAATCAATCCAAAACAATCCACCATTACCAATAACTGGCAAGGAGCAGGAATTATTACAAACCCTTCCACCATTAGCAATCCCTGGTCAAGTCCAGGAATCATTTCAAATCCTTACACCATTAGAAATCTCTAGTCAAGACCAGGAATCATTACAAACCCTTTCATCATTAGCCATCTCTAGCCAAGACCAGGAATCATCACAAACCCTTCCACCATTAGCAATCTCTAGTCAAGACCAGGAAATATTACAAATCCTTCCACCATTAGCAATCTCTAGTCAAGACCAGGAAATATTACAAATCCTTTCACCATTAACAATCTCTAGCGAAGACCAAGAATCATCACAAACCCTTCCACCATTATTAGTCTCCAGTCCGGACCTGGAATCGTTACAAAACCTTCCAGCATTATCGGTCTCCAATCAGGACTTGGAATCGTTACAAAACCTTCCAGTGTTATCAGAATCCATGCAGAACCTGGAATCGTCACAGACTCCATCACCATCATCAGTCTCCAGTCAAGACCAGGAATCGTTACAAATACTTCCATCGTCAATAGTTTCCAACAAGGAGGAAGAGATATTCCCAGAGTCGTCACAAATTGTTCACTCACCACAGAGATTGGTCGAGGAGGACCTGTTGCACTCATCAACACTAAGGAATATTATACCATTAGAATCAACCAGTAAAGAGAAATATTCCACAAAAACCTTGCATATGATGAGTAAATCGGAAGAGTTAACCTCAATAACCCTGCTCAACATAGTGGAACCACCAGCGGAAGGAAGAATACCTCAAGAATCTCAGAGAGGTCTTATACATTGGAAAGGGAAGGAAGAGGAGAGGGAACCTCTTGAACGATTTCAACCCATTCTCAAGGATGAATGTATCCTGGCAAATGTTTGTGTCGAACAAATTACCCCAATACTGACAAATCTGGCCGAATCTGCAAGTAAGATGACAGAGACTCTTGCAGCTTTGACTGAGCACCAAGCCAGTATTGC
Source organism: Rhinoraja longicauda (assembly GCF_053455715.1). NCBI lineage: Eukaryota > Metazoa > Chordata > Chondrichthyes > Rajiformes > Arhynchobatidae > Rhinoraja > Rhinoraja longicauda. The sequence continues at coordinate 15,030,182 of NC_135968.1, forward strand.
ATCAAGCCTGCAAGTACTCACCAGATGTCAGACATTGTGACTGTGTGCAAGAAGAGGAGGCTATCTCCTGAGTAGCTTTAACAAATGAACCAGGAAAGCCAGTGAGACAGTATTTCTCCAATAGCAGCCCAAATCGTCACATATTGTTGTATAAAATTCCACTTTAATATACAATATTCCAATGTTAATACACATCTCACGAGGGAGAAATAGCTGCTGTTAATGTACAATAGCACAGAATAAAATGCACTTGAATAAAATTCTCAATGGCAGCCCATGTGTTAATGGAGGTGGTGCATATCACAATTCAAATAACTGTAATATTATCCACAACTTGCTCCAGTATTCAATTAGATCATATGCATGCTCCACAGAATTAACCTGCCCTTTTCCCATATTTATAACATATATTATAATAAATGTGGCAGGAATAAATCATATTGAGAAACAAAAAATGACTCAGATAAGTGTGAGGTGGTATTTTGGAAAGGTAAACTAGGGCAGGGTTGCACAGTAAATGACAAGGCCCTGGGGAGAGTTACAGAACAGAGAGACCTAGGAGCACAGGAAGATAGTGCAAATGTCACTGGTGGGACATGATCCTTCTACAATTTTTGACAACCAGCTTCACTATCTACAATACCACCCACTTTTCAAGAAAACCTCTTGGAACCGCCTAAGAAATTATGTCTTTGGCACTGAGCAAATCGCAATCAATATTGGGAAAGTTAAAATCACCCACTAAGTTAACCCTGTTGCTTTGGCAACGTTTGGTAACTGTTCCTCTATCTCCCACTTGCTATTGGCAAGCCGATAGTGCAATCCCTTTAGAGTGCTTGTAAAATCTATTTAGTTCTCCTTAATCTTCCCTGGCAAAGCGATCTCAGGCCCCCTTTTCTCCTTCCTGATTTCCTTCTTAAGTATATACCTCCCCTCACCCAGGGATTTGCTCGAGCCCAGCTCTCGCACCTGACCTATCCCTCCTGCTTTGGTATGAACATTGCACTCTCCAATTTTAGGTACCTAACCTACTAACAAACCCCACCCTTTTCTTCCTCCTCTCTTCCGTGTCCCATCTGAATATGCATCCATTCACCCTTCCCTGTCCCCTTCCACGTATATTCATTATTCTGACATCACATTTCATGCCTCTTCTATCCACTTCTCCTTATCTCACACTTTTTTGTCTTTTCATCTCTTTGTCCAACCACCGACCAACCCAAAACCCACCTCACCTGTATGCCAGGCTTTCTCCCCTTGTCACTTCTCTTCCAGCTTTCTTTCCACCTACAACAATTACACTGAAGAAGGTCCCAGCCTGAAATGCCACCTATCCATGTTCTCCAGAGATGCTGCCTGACCTGCTGTGTTGCTCCAACACTTTGTGTCTTTTTTGAGGTATCATGGATGTAGGTCGGAAAAAGGTTTAAGGTGAAAGGGAAGAGGAAACTCAGGGGCAACGTTTTCGACAGAGAAGGCATTCTGTACCTGGAACCAATTGCCAGAGCATGTCCCTGATGTAGATCATTATGACTTCTAAAAGATATTTGGACAGATATGTGGATAAGAAGAGTTTGGAGAGAAATGGGACAAAGGCAGGCAAATGGGGCGGGTATGCCAGTATGCCAACCCAGATTGGACAGGTTGGACCGAAGGCTGTGTTGTACAGTTCTATGGCCCTATGACTAAAGGGATATAGGCCTAATTTGGGCAAATGTGCTTCGTGTAGATATCACAGTCGGCATGGATTCTGTGCAGTGCAATTTTGATTCTAACTTTATGATATGAAATGGGACTTTAAGGAATTCAGTTTAATCAAAATTGATCTTTAGATGATGGATTCAATTTGACTCAAGGAGTGGCATGCAGATCTATCCACATCTGTTTTTTTTGACAAATCAAAAAAAATGATTTGTTTGCTGCAGAGATTAAAATGACCCCAGTTCCCTGTTTTTTCCATCTGCTAACTGAATGCCATGCTGAGATTACTAAAAGGGATGTGTCTAGTGCATTTGTAGCATAAGATGGCAAACATGCTAAATAACATAAATAACAGTCAACTGATTAAGGTGATTTCACATCCGATGGACAAATGTCAGCTCTGCGTCAGTTCAGCCCCTGGTTGTTGTGTATTAAGACATACAACATTGAAAATACAACAGTATAGGACATGAACAATGTTTGTGCCGAACATGATCTAATCTCATCTGCCTGTACATGATCCATATCCCTCAATACCCTGCACTTCCAAATACCTATCCAAAAGCTTCTTTAACACCTCAATCATAGCTGCCTCCACCACCAACCCCAGCAGTGCATTCCAGGCCCACACCATTCACTGTGAAAAAAACTTATCCCTCTCAGTTTATAGCTAAGCCCTCTAGTGTTGGACGTTTCTACTCTGGGAAAAAGATTCTGACCATCTACCCTATCTATAACTCTCTTAATTTTTTAATACTTCTATCAAGTCTCCCCTCAGCCTGCAACGCTCAAGAGAAAATAAACTAAATCTATCTAACCTCTCCCTGTACCTGAAACTCTCTAATCCAGGCAACATTCTGGTAAACCTCCTCTGCACCCACTCCAAAGCCTCCACATCCTTCCTGTCGTGGGGCGACCAGATTAGGCTTGTATACACTGGAATTTAGAAGGATGAGAGGAGATCTTATCGAAACGTATAAGATTATTAAGGGGTTGGACACGTTAGAGGCAGGAAACATGTTCCCAATGTTGGGGGAGTCCAGAACAAGGGGCCACAGTTTAAGAATAAGGGGTAGGCCATTTAGAACTGAGATGAGGAAAAACTTTTTCAGTCAGAGAGTTGTGAATCTGTGGAATTCTCTGCCTCAGAAGGCAGTGGAGGCCAATTCTCTGAATGCAATCAAGAGAGAGCTGGATAGAGCTCTTAAGGATAGCGGAGTCAGGGGGTATGGGGAGAAGGCAGGAACGGGGTGCTGGTTGAGAATGATCAGCCATGATCACATTGAATGGCAGTGCTGGCTCGAAGGGCCGAATGGCCTCCTCCTGCACCTATTGTCTATTGTCTATTATAGAACTGCACACAATACTCCAAAGAATTGTGATGGGCAACTACACTACTGAGGGTAACAGTAGCTTCCTGGAACATCCCATATTCAGCAGTGATGAAGCTCTACACATGCATGCCACAGACAGGGCTGAAACATTCGCAACCACAAACAACCAGAAGTCCCAAATAGATGAAACATATCAACATTGTCCTGACATTCCCATCATCACAGAATTGTAGATGCTTGAACAATAACATTCCTTCCATGATAAGATCATAAGTGGGAATGCTTAAAATGGTGCTGCCATTGTTGGTGAGTATAATTGATGATTGTTTCATTGTCCACCACTATTTTGCAATAGTTAAGTTTCCAAAGACAAAATTAATTTGGTTTATTCTTTATGCTGGCTCTTTCACCATTGCATCAGGCTTCATCAGGCAGCTGGTCCTCAGGATTCAGCCTGCTGAATGTTAGCAGGAGAAAGTCATTCATATTTGCCACGTTTAACCCTGTCACTCTAAACCTTTCCTATCCATGTACCTGTCCAAATGTATATTAAATGTTGCGATAGTAGCTGCCTATTGCCTGGCAGCTCCTTCCAAAAACCCACCACTCTCTGTGTGAAAAAGTTGTCACTCAGGTTCATATTAAATCTTTCGCCTCTCACCTTAAACCTTTGTGTTCTAGTTTCTTGATTCCCCAACCCAGCACTGTGGCACAGTGGTAGAGTTGCTGCCTTATAACGCTTGCAGCGCTGGAGATCCAGGTTCGATCCCGACCACGGGTGTTGTCTGTACAGAGTTTGTACGTTCTCCCCTTGACCGCGTGGGTTTTCTCTGTACAAGTTTAAATTGTCCCTCGTGTGCGGGGATCGCTGGTTGGTGCGGACTCGGTGGGCCGAAGGACCTTTATCTCTAAACTAAATTAAACCCTGGGAAAAAGAATCCATGCATGCGCTCTTCCTATGTACTTCATGATTTTATACACATTTTACACATATCAATAAAATCACCCCTCATTCTTCAAGAAATAAAGTCCCAACCTGCCCAACTTCTCAGTCATACAGGATGGGAACACACCCTTCACCCCAATTCGTCCATGCCGACCGAGATGCCCCATCTGATCTAGTTCCATTTGCCCACATTTGGTCCATATCTTTCAAAACCTTTCCTACCCATGTACCATCCAAGTGTCTTCTAAATGTTGCTTATAGTAAGCTGGCCTCAGCTACCTCCTCAGGCAAATGTTTCAGATACCCACCACCCACCACAGTGAAAGAGTTTGCCCTCAGACTCATTTAAATCTTGTCCCACTCACCTTAAACATATGTCCTCTTGTTTTAATTCCCCAATTCTGGGGAAAAGACCTTGTGCATTCATCCTATCTATTCTCCTCGTGGTTTAACACTCCTCTATAAGATCACCCCTCGGCCTCCTGCGCTCCAAGGAATAAAGTTCCGGTCTGCCCAACCAATGAACCACTACTCCGTGTGGCCACTGCAGTGTCTTGTACGACTTCAACATAATATTTCAACTTTTTTACTGAACGCTATGTTTGAAGGCAAGCATATGCCAAAAACATTTTTCTCCACATTGAGTATCTGTCTTGCTGATATTTGAATCACCAAGAGAAAGGAGTTCCCATCAAAATATTAACAAACAAATCATGAGGTGAAGCCAAAACAGATTGCTTGGGCCATCTAATCATACCATTTGATTAAAGTGACAATGCAGATAAATAAACCACACAGAGGTCAAGTGAATAAAGGTGATGAAATGTTGGCTTAACCTGACTCAAGACACCAAAATAACTGACTCATTTTAAATAAATTTGGAGGTAGATGAACAGACAGTTTACTAAGAAGATTCACCTTTTGCTTATCTTTTAATTTTGCACTCCAAATGTTGCTCTGGCCCTATAATGACATCCATTGGTACAGCCTGTAGCAACGTGGAAATTGACAGGAACCCCAGGAGTCTGTATCATATTTTAAGCCACATATTATGTCAATGTGCATTAAGCCCAACATGGCTCATTAGCTGCCAGCAATGAGCAGTTCCAAGGACACAAACAATCATTCATGATCTCTTCTCTTCTCAACATAGATGAGTCAACCACATCATCAGAGACCACATCAGAAGATACCAATCTCAACAGTGCCGAGGAGGCAGCCAGTGCTATTCCGCAAGTGTCCCTGACAATTGAACAGCCTAACACAGAAGAACATGAAAGTCAATGCGATGATGTTTCACTTATGGGAACCTCCATGGGGAAAGGACCACGTCGGGGTCCAGATGTGGAAAACTATGCAAATAGGTCAAGAGTTAGGCTTTACAATTTTCTTGAAATCCCCAGGCAGACAGCACCAAAGACTGTTGCGATTCTGTCCACTGAGAATATCAGGGATGCTCTCCATTGTGGCTTCAGCCAGCTCCATAGTGACCTAACTTCATTGCGGCACAGTACACAGGCTGGATGGGAGCAGGTTGCAGAGCAGGTTGCAGCTTTTACCAGCCTCCTGAATCAGTTGACCAAACCTCAGTCACCTTGCTGTACACAGCTTCAAGCAGCTAGCTCACAGACATTTGCAGTGTCTGTCAACCAGGCGGTCGACCCCTCGAGCACAGAGCTGGGCTTTGTGACAAATGTCTCAGAGAATGATTGTGCAGAGACTGTTGGCAATGGCATGTGTTCCTAAACAGACCTCCCAACACAGTCTGAAATGGCTCCTTATCTCTCACAGTGGACTGGTCAGGGAACAAATTATTTAGTTTAAATAAATATGTTTCTTACTTGCTAATAAAAAGTTGTTATAATTTTGTAGTTTCACAAGTTCACAAGTTAGAGGAGTAGAATTAGGCCATTCAGCCCATCGAGTCTGCCATTTAATCATGGCTGATCTCTGCCTCCTCATCCCATTTTCCTGCCTTTTACCCATAACCCTTGACACCCATTCTAATCAAGAATTTGTCTGTCGCTGCCTTAAAAATATCCACTGACCTGGCCTCCACAGCCCTCTGGGACAGTGAGTTCCACATATTAACTACCCTCTGACTAAAGAAGTTCCTTCTCACTTCCTTTCTAAGGAAAGGAGTATGTTCAATTCTTTGAAGTTTCTTTTTGGAAAGAAAATTATTTCATAATTGCGTAAAATTAAATTCCATGTAAATAAATTTTCTTGTGTTCACCATGAGCATTTTTTTAAAATAAAAGGTCCCTTCAAGAAGTGATGTGTGGATACAGGGGAGCAGCTTAGAATTTGGGGTGGCGCAGTGGTCAGCTAGTGTAGCTCCAGTAAGTGGGGTTAATTTCCAACATCTGATGCTGTCTGTGTGGAGTTTGCATGTTCTTCCTGTGACCCCCTAAGTTTCCCTTGCTGTTCCGGTTTCCTTCTATATTCTAAACATGCACAAGTTTTTTAAGTTAATCGGCTGCTTTAAATTGCCCGTAGTATTGGTGAGCGGTAGAATCTCAGGCAGAGGGAGTTGATGGGAATAATGGTAGAATAAAATGGGTTAGGGTAAGGTTGTACAAGTGGATGATCATTGGCGTGGATCTGCTAGGGCTGTCTCTCTCTAACGATACACCAGAAGGCATTAGATAAGTTTCATATGAAATGTTATTGCAACATATGGTGTGTCAGAACTAACATATTGGTGTGGGTAGAAGGTTTACAGAGCCAGAGAGGCATATTACTACTTGCCCCATCTTGAATTTTTCAGTTCACCTCTATTAATCGCTAAAATTCTCCCAATGCTCAAGCCATTAGAATTCTTTACAACATAATATGCCTTCTCCTTTAATCAAACTCTCTTCAATAGTGTAGCTTCTGTTCGGGACTCAATAAACTACTACCAACATTTCTTTCCTTTATTATATTTTACCTCCACTCAAAAAGATTCTACTTCTTTTCTTGGAGCCAAGATTATTTCTCGGTCCCGTCCTAATGTCATTCTACTTCGAGATACCGCACCTTATTTTACCTTCTGAAATGCTACGTTTCCAGTATATGTAGTTCGCAACACTGAATCCCTTGCAACCACATCTTTGTATTGACATTTATATTATAACTCCCTCCCATCAATTAATCAAACTTATAATGCATTCAAATGAAATTACTTCACAAGCATACACAATTTAGTTTAAATTATTTTCTACAACTTTGGTTAGATTTGACAGGACAGTGGAACAGTCTCCAGTTTCCCAGTCCTGGGGTCAGGACATCATGACATGAATACAATTTCAGTCAGGGCACCTGCAATTTCCTCTCCAGCTTCCCAGTGTCCTCTGATACATCCTAATGCATCCTCGGGGGCAGGGGGGCGGCTGGAAGTCATTGTGCATGTTGGCACAAATGACATGGGTAGGAAAAGGAAGGAGGTTCTGCAATACGAGTAGAGGGAGTTGGGTAAAAGACAAAAAAAAGCAGATCTTCCAGGGTCGTGATCTTTGGATTGCTTCCAGTGCTGCGTGCTAGTGAGGGTAGGAACAGGAAGATAAGGGAGATGAATGTGTGGCTGAGGAGTTGGTGCAGGGGGCAGGGGGGTCAGATTTCTAGACCATTGATGTTTCTTCTGGGACAGAAGCGGCCTATCCGAGGGGGAGGGGGATGGAGTTCTTATCCAGGACCGAGGCATGTGGGAGGCTGGAAGTTGGTAAGAATGCTGATGACAGAAAGTTTAGTGGACCATAGAAACATAGAAAATAGATGTAGGAGGCCATTGGGCTCTTCGAGCCAGCACCGCCATTCATTGTGATCATGGCTGATCATCTACAATCAGTAACCTGTGCCTGTCTTTTCCCCGTATCCCTTGATTCCACTAGCCCTTAGAGATCTATCTCTCTTTTAAATTCATCCAGTGAATTGGCCTCCACTCTGCCTTCTGTGGCAGAGAATTCCACAAATTCACAACTCTGGGTGAAAAAGTTTCTTCTCACCTCAGTTTTAAATGACCTCCCCTTTATTCTTAGACTGTGTCCCCTGGTTCTGGACTCCCCCAAAAAGGCAAGAGAAAGGCGCGGAGTGAAGGATTGTTGCTTTAAATTGCACTTATCTTAATGCAAGAGGCGTGAACGGGTAATGCAGATGAGCTTAGGTTATGGATAAGTACGTGCGACTGAGACGTTGTAGCCATTGCGGAGACCTGGTTAACAGAGGGACAGGACTGGCAACTCAATATTCCTACAGGCTACAGGTGCTGCAGGAGAGACAGAGGCAAGGGTAAAGTTTTGTTATTGGTTAAAGAGAATGTCACAGCAGTGGTCAGAGGTAACATTACTGACAGCTTATTTAGCATCACAGAGTCATAGAGTGATACAGTGTACAAACAGGCCGTTCAGCCCAACTTGCCCACACCGCCACTGAGTTTACTGACCCGGTTTATTGAGTGTATACGGATTCTAATGCCACAGAATTATCCTGCCTGCACCCCTAACTAAAGAGTCGCCTACCACTATGGCTCTGTCTGAAGACCCCCTTCCCTGTTGAGCCTGTGCCAGCGTTGGCATCACAGCCCTGTTCCTATTCCCCCCCCCCCCCCCCGCCGCCCCCGCCGGCACCAAGAGGGTGTTTGTACCTATTTTGGAGGGGGATGGCCACGGAGGTCACCTGTACTCCATGTCTAATTCCCATCCTCCTGGTCACCCACTTTCTCTCCTCCTAGACCTTTGGCTTGACAACCTCGCTTTATGCCCTGTCCAAGATGCTCTCATTTACCTGTAGTCGTGAGATCATCCAGCTGCTGCTCCAGTTCCCCTGCCTTTGCTGAGCAGTGCCGGGACATAATTCCTACTGGTGTAGTCATTAAAGGAACCAGCAGTTTCCCTGACTTCCCACACCCTGCAAGAAGAGCATTGCATCAACCTACCTACCATCACTACTGCAATTAAACCAATCAAAATAACGAGATTCACCCAAGAGCAGACTGTACCTAATTCTCCTATCTGCTTCTGACAGCATTCTTGCCTCACAGCCTCTTTGCCAAAGTTTCTCGAGCCTCTCTCCCAATACGGTCGCTCCCAATAGGCCACTCCGGTGCACCTTGCCTTGTTTTTATTTGTTACTCAATTAACCAATTTGGATATTCCAATGAGTCCAATGATTTCCTTTAAATTGTGCTGCCTCTCAAGTTGACTGCCTTCACTAATTGCTTCTCTCCTTTCAAATTCACCCGCTCTTTTGATACTGAAAGGGAAAAGACTACAACCACTTACTTTTTAAACTCTCCTGCTCTTGTTCTGCCTCTCAGGTTAACTGCCTTCAGTTGCCTTCGCTGATGATTAACTAATAAGTCATCACAGCTTTCTGCTCCTGACCAACTTTGAGGTACATAACCCGAGGTGGCTACTGCATGGAGAAAGTTGACATGTAATTTCCTTTCCCCAATTTTTGAAAAAATTCAGTCAACACTGAAACTAAGATGTGTCTGAAGAAGGGTCTCGACCCAAAATGTCACCCATTCCTTCACCCCAGAGATGCTGCCTGTCCTGCTGAGTTACTGAAACAATGTTTGTGCTGTAGACACTTTCTGCTCTTGTGGGACTTCACTGGTCTTGACAAATGCCCAGACAAGTTAAACACAACCTGCCCTGCCAGCTCATATTATAATTTTATTCAATTGGTTTTCTAAACTTTGAAAAGCAGTCACATAGCTTCAAATACATTTTATCTAGTTCATATTTTCTCAATATTAATCATTTTAGTTTGAGTGTAATGTGAGCCTTAATCGTAATTCTCTCCTCAATGTAACTTTTTAATTAAATTCATTTTAATACACCCCTTTCCTCTATATATTCCCACACCTACTAACTGGCTAATCTTTGTACTCTGTGGGAAATGTTCTGAGATGACTGCTAGCACAATCTCACAAAAATACTGCTACAAAGATTTACACCATGTGTTCCACGTTTATTGTCATTTTGGTTCTGCTGAATTACAGATACATCATGGATACTTGAAAAAATATACAAAAAAGATTCATATATCAAAACCTTGGTATTTTAGAAAAAGAATCAATGCTGAAGATTCAAGCAATGAACCTGAAAAGAGAAGTGACTTCTGTTTTTAATTAATGGCCTAAATAATGCCATTAAAAATAGGATGGCTTATGTCAGCTCAATCTATCAAGTAAGTACTACAAGTGTAATGAAGTGCACACGAGTTGAGATCTGGTTTATTTTATAAGAATAGCAAGTTATTTTGTCAGGACACTGGAAGTATATATTAGAGTAGATATTTCAGTATACATAGCAGTGATGTAAACCCTGCATCAGACTTCACCGTCAATGTTGTTGCAAAAACCCTGCATTTTATTAATGATTGCACAGGGACTTGGATAGGAAGGTTAAGAGGGATTTGGACCAAATGTGGGCAAATAGCACCAGCTTAGTTGGGCATCAGTTGGCATGGATGAGTAGGGCCAAAGGGCCTGTTTCTGTGCTTTGATTATGTGATTAAAATTAATTCCCCACTGATTCATTCCAATGGCACGATGCTTGCTAACAACAAGTAGCCCTTAGCCTTTAAATAACTAACTCTGACCCCTTCCATTTAATTCAGGCTGTCCTTACTGTGCTAATTAGTACAACTGTAGGGACCATGTTCCTTTTCTTATTCTGTTTGGTTTGTTAATGTTCAACTGACATGGACCAAAAAGATTAAGACTGGTATGGCTGTGTTCCATGTTGAATATCCATTATAGTCAAAGTTTGCAACAAGTTACAATGACTGTATTAAGGATAGTAATATATTGAAATATTTTGTGTTACAAAAGCATATCCATCTATAAATCACAAACACCTGAAAATGAAATAAAAGCACAGAAATTCATGGGTAGAGCGCACAGGAGGCAGCCAGTATAAGCCCTCTGACAAAGCAGGCACATTAGTCCCACGCCAACACAAAAATCCGGACACAAGACAAAAATAGTGAGCCTTCTTTACTATTTTTAGAAAACAAATCAATACAATGTAAACCTCTAAAATCGCATGGTATGTGTTCAGAGCACCCTGGACATCATTACCAGTATTCCAATGGTGTATGAAGACTGTGCCAAATTAATAGAGGTCATTCTGTGGTTGACATCATTCAGGTAGCTAGAGTAACCGATGGGTAGAAAATCCACTTTGTCCTGGCCAATTGCCTATTTTACCTACCACCAACATAGTACCAGGATAAATGTTCAAGATTTGTTTCTCTCTAATTTCTAGGGCCGGATAGTGTGCTGCTGTGTTTATTGATATTAAAAATGTGTTAACGATTCTACAGTAAACCTTGGCTGTAAAGTGACCTGCAACTTGTGAAATGCAATGAAGCACTAAACTAATACAAAACATATTTTTATTTAATTAAAATTCAATGATGAAAGATCCCTGACCATTTCTCTCTGTACAGTTGCTGCCTGATGTTGAGTGTTCTTCCCAGTATTGTCATTTTTATATTTGATATTTCCAGTATCTGCTTTTGGATTTTAATATTTAGTTGTCAAAGAGACCACAAGCAACCCAACGTACATAATAATAATGATGACAAATTCAGAACTTTGCATATCGGACAATTCATTGCAATGAAGAAAGTCACTTCTAGCCCTTTTTAATAGTGCACCATTATTAACTAAAGGTACAGGATGTGAAGAAAATCACAGCAGCTGTGACTGTACAGTATAAATCCAAAGATTTAGATGCTTCTTCACAGGCAGATAATAAACATGTAGGTACAGCAAACAATTAGATCGGCAAGTAGTACGTTACAGGAGGGGTTAGAATATAAAAGTAGAAGACACTTGCTGCGATTGTACACAGCATCGGAGAGATCACATTTGGAAAACAGTGTGCAGAATTAGTCTCTATAGCTAAAACAAAATGTAATGTATGGATGTATGTTCATGAATGTAATCCTGGGATAAGGGAGTTGTCCTGTAGGCAGAGTTTGAGGAAGATTGCCTGACAATCAATGGAAAAGAATGCAAAAATAATTTTACTGAGACTGGCAAGATTCTAAAAGGAATGTATAGGGTGGATACTGAGATGCAGTTTCCTCAGGCTCCAGTGCCTAGAACCAAGGAACTTTGTCCGAGCATCAGCGTGCAGCAATTTAGGTGTCCGAGCATCAGTGTGCATTAAAATTTTCTTTCTGTGGGGGTGGTCACATTTTTAAAACTCTCAACTTCAGCTAGCTGAAAGAATGCTCAGTCATTTATTTATTCAAGACTGAGAATACTAAAGTTTTGAACAGTGAGAATATGAAGATAGACACAAGTGAGAATATGAAAATTAGATGGGGTACTGGGCTTCAGATGCAAAATGAGTGGTAAATTGGTCAAACAATGAAGAGATGAGGATTGTAGGCTTTTCCCCTGCTCTTACCATCGCCATTTGAGATTATGGTAGTCACAAGAAATGAAGTGCAAGATTGCAGGCACACCAAAAGTGAAAATAATAGCAATCTTTTCATTTTCAGCTCTTGCAATCTAAACGATTTAGGATATTGGCAGGCACATCTGTTAATCCAGGAAATGTGGCAGTATATAATGACAGAGTTCAAATTTTTACCATCAGATGCATCAGTTGAGAGGGTAGAGTTTTCATTCTTAGCAAAGAATAAGTCAATGAAAGAATATGTTCAGTGAAAAGTCTATGTTACTTACAGGAATACTTCACATTTAAATTGAACATGCCAGATATAATCTGCCTTAAAATGAATTGGCACATTATGTTTTGTTAAAATGTGATAATGATGCATTGCTTACAGACTGCTGTAATATCTAACAGGCAATACTGAAAGAGCACTACACTGTTGGAGGATCAGGACTGAAAGACTGCTTTAGTGTAACAAAGAGTACAGAGGGAGCACAGTAATGTCAATGGGCTGTCGATGAAGGAGTGCTGCAGCCTTTAAATGAAAGTACTGAGGGAATGGTCTCCCATCAGAACAGCCACACTGAGGGAGAGCCACAGGTCAGAAAGGCAGTAATGAAGGAGCATTGCATTGTTGGAGTGGCAGCACAAAGGCAGGGTTATGCTGTTAAGATGCTTCTAGGCAAGGCTACAACCTAGGCCTCAATGATTTCACAGGTGGACTTCAAAGATCACATTCACTTCTTTTAATAGTTGCATGCAAATTTTGGTAATACCCAACTGTTTATTTCTGAACCAGCATCATAAAAAATACATTTAACATTCATCCACCTATCTCTTTTGGGGAGTTTAAGGTTACTGTTGTATTTTCTGAATTACAATAGTGATGTGATTTATATTTAAGTATTTAATTGTCATTAAGTATTTAATTGGCAGTGAAGTCTGGGGAATTGGCAGTGAAGTCTGGGGAATTGGCAGTGAAATCTGGGGAATTGGCAGTGAAGTCCAGAGGTCCTGAAAAGGCACTGGTTAATTGTTTCTTGGGTCATATTGAAATTATCACCAATAACTAAAGCAGAGATACAGCCTCAAGACAGTCTCATCATGATAATCCAGGTGAGATCATCACAAAGACGTTTTACCTGCTGATGAGACAGCTAGAATTCAGCAGGGTTCCTGATCTGTTAATCATAAAACAAGATATTTATTGTCCTATGGGTGTATAGACAGCACACCCGGGAAATCTCTTTCCTTCATTTTGGCCTCTACTGCTATACAACCAACAATAAAGGTGCTTTTGTGTAAAAGAATAGTTTACAAAACTATGCTTTATCTCTTGCTGGTTTGCCAAACTAACTGAGCAAAGCCTATCTATACACTGAAGTGTTAACTATATCACTGTTTGTAGATAGACTAGGTAAGATCAAAAATTGAAACCTACATCCAAAGGCAGTGCCTGAGAATGGTTTTCCTGAATCCTATTCGGTTTTCACAGTGTGCACAAGTGCTCTCCTTTCCCATTACATTTGATTGCACCAGGGTCCACATCTTTTATCAACTGCTATGGTTGACATGAGATCATTGATTGAAATGTTCACTATCTCTCTCTCTCTACAAATGTTGGCTGACTTCCTGAATATAGTGTGTATGTTCTCATTTTATTTCAAAAGTTCAGCATCTAGAGTATTTGGTTTCTGTTTAACCGTATATGGATTTCAGATCCTGTTCAGATCCTATCCCAGTCACACTTCATCCACAACTTATCTTCTGCCTCCTACTATCTTTGTCGCTTGCTTGTACATGTACGGAACCTGTCCCCGGCTGCCCAATTGCACGTGTCTTAATTAATCTCCAATAAATGTCCACAGAGACAATTGGCCAGCATAATTTTCTTTCTTACCCTCAATTTACATCAATTCTATATTGCACTTTTACTCATTCTGTTTCTTTTGGCAAAAATTATAAAAGGAAAGCCGAAAGTGGATAATTCCACTTGGATATTATGATATGAAATTGAAATTGATGATGAGTGCTACACATATGTACATGCTAAGTATATATCAGCACAATGGAAATGTTATGTTGTCTATAAATTCCCTTCTCAACTTACAATGGAAACTCGAGGTTGGAAGAATCTAGAAAGTTCTAACATGATAAATGGACAAGTTTGATCTTATTGTTTCCATGCATTCAGAAAACAATTCTGAAATCTTGAGACATCTGATAAGAACAGGTTGTAAAATGCAGGAGGATTAGTTTTAATGTAAATACGTGGTTGGAGGTCAGTGACGTGAGGAAAGCACATTCTTCCAACCCTGAGCAACTTTCATACAAAACCATACAAGGTTTTACACTATTTAACACCGTACGTTGTTTTCAAGAAATGAAACCATCGATATCAGTGAACTGGAAGTACCTGGCTGTTAGTCTAATACTGGTCAGATACATTTCTAGTGAGCCTGCAATTTACCTAACATGGCTCTGTAAACGTCACTTGTGCCAATTCTTATAGATTATTATAAACATAAAATATCAACATTGATTTCAAGCTGTGCACTAAATCATTAAAAATGCTTTATTCCAGATAGGCAGCTTATGATTGAAAGTTGAGACCAGTGATATTTAAAAGCTGGTGTGTGCGATATTACTAATCTGAAGAGGACCCTTATCCGTTCCCAGAGGAACGGGTTGTGCATCATTCTGCAGATGCACCAATTTCCACACCATTAATATATTTTTACATCACTGGTAGCAAAGCAAGCATTATTTGCGACACAAGTTTACACAACACTGCCCTGCTGATGAGGAAGCATAAACCCTTCCAGCCAACTGCATCCCAGATATCTCAGCCAGATTTCCTGTCCATGTCTAGTCCACAGTGAGTATCAAAGTCATGGTCAGGTGGAATTAGTACCTTTGTTTAATATTCAAAATGTCACAGACCTTCAGTTTTCAACACATGAAGATTCTGTGTGCTTTGTTAGGTAGTCATTGCCTTTTATGTTACATGTTCAAAAGGAATAATAAATTCATATTCCCTGGTGCGCAGACTTGGTTAAAAATGTAAAGGCAGAATATAATGGGACCATTGAATTTTCAATATTTGGCACACTATTGAAAGCTTTGAATTAATAATACTCCAAGGTATCTATGTAGAGCCATACAGTATGGAAACAGGCCCTTTGGTCTAAATCAACCATGCCGACCAAAATGCCTCATCTAAGTTAGTCCCATTTGCATGCATTTGACCTATCTAAACCTCTCTTATCCATGTAACTGTCCAAATTTCTTTTTATTGTTGTTGTAATACCTGCCTCATCCACTTCCACGGGCAATTTGTTCCATATATGACCACCATGGTGTGAAAAGGTTGCTCCTCACATTGCTATTAAATTTTTACCCTCTCAGTTTAAACCTATGCCCTTTAGCTCTTGATTCCCCAACCCTGGGAGAAAGATTGTGTGCATTCACACTATCTATTCCCCTCATGATCTTATACTCCTCTGTAAGATCACGCTCTAGCCTCTTTGGTTCCAAGGACTGAAGTTCTTGTCAAGTCCTGGCAATTTCCTCGCAAATATTTTCTGCACTCTTTCCAGCTAAATGGCATTGTTCCTATCGCCGGGTGATCAAAACTGAACATTACATTCAAAGTGTGGCTTTACCAATGTCTTGTACAACTGCAATAGCATCCCAACGTTTATACTCAGTGCTTCAACTCTCAAAGGATAGTGTGCCAACAGCTTTCTTCACCACTCTGTCTACCTGTGACATCTCTGTCAGGGAACAATGCATTTGTACTCTTCGGTCTCTATGTTCTACAACACTCCCCAGGACCCCACCATTCACTGAAAGTCCTCCTCTGGTTTGACTTCTCAAAATGCAACACCTTGCACTTTTACGAATTAAACTCCATTTGCTATTCCTCTTCCACTTACCCATCTGATCAAGATTCCGCAGTAATTCCCGATAACTGTGGCCACTGTCTCCTGTACCATCTATTGTAGTGTCATCTGCAAACTTACTAATCATGCCTCATCCAAAAAATGATGTAAAGTGCTGAAGTAATGCCTGTCCTGCTGAGTTAATCCTGTACTGTGTGTCTTTTTTTGCAAACTAACATCTGCTATTTCTTGTGTCTACATTCTTACTCAATTCATTGATAAGATGACAAACAGAGACCAGTGCTGGGCCGATTGCTGAGATACTCCAGCAGTTACAGCTTCCAGAAAAAAAAACCTTCCACCATCACCCTGTTAATTCTCTATCGTTCCCTTGCCCATCCTGCAAACTTATGCAATCTAATCTTCCAGAGCAGCCTACCATGCAGAACCTTATCAAAGGCCTTGCAGATGTCCATATGGACTATGACTACAAACCTACCCTCATTGACTTTCTTGGTTACTTCTTTGAAAAGCGGTCTACCTTGTTTAATTATGCCTGTCTAAATGTCTCTTATATGTAGTACTTGTATCTAATTCCACTGGCTCCTCTGGCAGATATCAACCATAAGTCACAAATGAAACCAAAATAAACATGCCTCTTTGATCCCATTTAAAACAACTTCAACCTACACCACTTTGGTTTTGATGAGAAAATTATTCTATCTATCCTAACCATGTCCCCCAATTTTATATATATCTACCAGGTTATCCCCGCAGCCTCCTTCATTCTAGGATAAACGACCCAATTTATCCAATCTTTTCTGTAACTACAGTCAATCCAGGAATATTGTTAATTTCGACCAATTCTGCCATATTCCAGATTGTGCACAGGCTGGAGAAGGCTATATGCTTCCTCGTCGCATCTAAAAATAAATTTTAAATGAATAAACTTTTACATATGACAGAATGAAAGGAATGCTAATGTATGAAATTATGGCATGCTAAAGACACCAGTGAAAAATTAATCTGGAGTAACTCCTGACTATTCTGTCTAGCAAATAATAAAACAAAAGAGAGCAATAATAATTAACTTAATACTTCGACTCTGCTCAAAGGTCCGGCTTTTGAGTAAATCTGTTGCACATGAAAATGCAACGTGCCTTTTTCCAGCTGTAAACAATCAGGTCCACTCTGAAGTTTCATCACTGTAAAGCCTCCACATGCAAACACACCGCACGATTCCAGTGTCTGCAGGTAGCTTTCCACAGATTTCTCGACCATTGATGTTTCTTCTGGGACAGAAGCGGCCTATCCGAGGGGGAGGGGGATGGAGTTCTTATCCAGGACCGAGGCATGTGGGAGGCTGGAAGTTGGTAAGAATGCTGATGACAGAAAGTTTAGTGGACCATAGAAACATAGAAAATAGATGTAGGAGGCCATTGGGCTCTTCGAGCCAGCACCGCCATTCATTGTGATCATGGCTGATCATCTACAATCAGTAACCTGTGCCTGTCTTTTCCCCGTATCCCTTGATTCCACTAGCCCTTAGAGATCTATCTCTCTTTTAAATTCATCCAGTGAATTGGCCTCCACTCTGCCTTCTGTGGCAGAGAATTCCACAAATTCACAACTCTGGGTGAAAAAGTTTCTTCTCACCTCAGTTTTAAATGACCTCCCCTTTATTCTTAGACTGTGTCCCCTGGTTCTGGACTCCCCCAAAAAGGCAAGAGAAAGGCGCGGAGTGAAGGATTGTTGCTTTAAATTGCACTTATCTTAATGCAAGAGGCGTGAACGGGTAATGCAGATGAGCTTAGGTTATGGATAAGTACGTGCGACTGAGACGTTGTAGCCATTGCGGAGACCTGGTTAACAGAGGGACAGGACTGGCAACTCAATATTCCTACAGGCTACAGGTGCTGCAGGAGAGACAGAGGCAAGGGTAAAGTTTTGTTATTGGTTAAAGAGAATGTCACAGCAGTGGTCAGAGGTAACATTACTGACAGCTTATTTAGCATCACAGAGTCATAGAGTGATACAGTGTACAAACAGGCCGTTCAGCCCAACTTGCCCACACCGCCACTGAGTTTACTGACCCGGTTTATTGAGTGTATACGGATTCTAATGCCACAGAATTATCCTGCCTGCACCCCTAACTAAAGAGTCGCCTACCACTATGGCTCTGTCTGAAGACCCCCTTCCCTGTTGAGCCTGTGCCAGCGTTGGCATCACAGCCCTGTTCCTATTCCCCCCCCCCCCCCCCCCGCCGCCCCCGCCGGCACCAAGAGGGTGTTTGTACCTATTTTGGAGGGGGATGGCCACGGAGGTCACCTGTACTCCATGTCTAATTCCCATCCTCCTGGTCACCCACTTTCTCTCCTCCTAGACCTTTGGCTTGACAACCTCGCTTTATGCCCTGTCCAAGATGCTCTCATTTACCTGTAGTCGTGAGATCATCCAGCTGCTGCTCCAGTTCCCCTGCCTTTGCTGAGCAGTGCCGGGACATAATTCCTACTGGTGTAGTCATTAAAGGAACCAGCAGTTTCCCTGACTTCCCACACCCTGCAAGAAGAGCATTGCATCAACCTACCTACCATCACTACTGCAATTAAACCAATCAAAATAACGAGATTCACCCAAGAGCAGACTGTACCTAATTCTCCTATCTGCTTCTGACAGCATTCTTGCCTCACAGCCTCTTTGCCAAAGTTTCTCGAGCCTCTCTCCCAATACGGTCGCTCCCAATAGGCCACTCCGGTGCACCTTGCCTTGTTTTTATTTGTTACTCAATTAACCAATTTGGATATTCCAATGAGTCCAATGATTTCCTTTAAATTGTGCTGCCTCTCAAGTTGACTGCCTTCACTAATTGCTTCTCTCCTTTCAAATTCACCCGCTCTTTTGATACTGAAAGGGAAAAGACTACAACCACTTACTTTTTAAACTCTCCTGCTCTTGTTCTGCCTCTCAGGTTAACTGCCTTCAGTTGCCTTCGCTGATGATTAACTAATAAGTCATCACAGCTTTCTGCTCCTGACCAACTTTGAGGTACATAACCCGAGGTGGCTACTGCATGGAGAAAGTTGACATGTAATTTCCTTTCCCCAATTTTTGAAAAGATTCAGTCAACACTGAAACTAAGATGTGTCTGAAGAAGGGTCTCGACCCAAAATGTCACCCATTCCTTCACCCCAGAGATGCTGCCTGTCCTGCTGAGTTACTGAAACAATGTTTGTGCTGTAGACACTTTCTGCTCTTGTGGGACTTCACTGGTCTTGACAAATGCCCAGACAAGTTAAACACAACCTGCCCTGCCAGCTCATATTATAATTTTATTCAATTGGTTTTCTAAACTTTGAAAAGCAGTCACATAGCTTCAAATACATTTTATCTAGTTCATATTTTCTCAATATTAATCATTTTAGTTTGAGTGTAATGTGAGCCTTAATCGTAATTCTCTCCTCAATGTAACTTTTTAATTAAATTCATTTTAATACACCCCTTTCCTCTATATATTCCCACACCTACTAACTGGCTAATCTTTGTACTCTGTGGGAAATGTTCTGAGATGACTGCTAGCACAATCTCACAAAAATACTGCTACAAAGATTTACACCATGTGTTCCACGTTTATTGTCATTTTGGTTCTGCTGAATTACAGATACATCATGGATACTTGAAAAAATATACAAAAAAGATTCATATATCAAAACCTTGGTATTTTAGAAAAAGAATCAATGCTGAAGATTCAAGCAATGAACCTGAAAAGAGAAGTGACTTCTGTTTTTAATTAATGGCCTAAATAATGCCATTAAAAATAGGATGGCTTATGTCAGCTCAATCTATCAAGTAAGTACTACAAGTGTAATGAAGTGCACACGAGTTGAGATCTGGTTTATTTTATAAGAATAGCAAGTTATTTTGTCAGGACACTGGAAGTATATATTAGAGTAGATATTTCAGTATACATAGCAGTGATGTAAACCCTGCATCAGACTTCACCGTCAATGTTGTTGCAAAAACCCTGCATTTTATTAATGATTGCACAGGGACTTGGATAGGAAGGTTAAGAGGGATTTGGACCAAATGTGGGCAAATAGCACCAGCTTAGTTGGGCATCAGTTGGCATGGATGAGTAGGGCCAAAGGGCCTGTTTCTGTGCTTTGATTATGTGATTAAAATTAATTCCCCACTGATTCATTCCAATGGCACGATGCTTGCTAACAACAAGTAGCCCTTAGCCTTTAAATAACTAACTCTGACCCCTTCCATTTAATTCAGGCTGTCCTTACTGTGCTAATTAGTACAACTGTAGGGACCATGTTCCTTTTCTTATTCTGTTTGGTTTGTTAATGTTCAACTGACATGGACCAAAAAGATTAAGACTGGTATGGCTGTGTTCCATGTTGAATATCCATTATAGTCAAAGTTTGCAACAAGTTACAATGACTGTATTAAGGATAGTAATATATTGAAATATTTTGTGTTACAAAAGCATATCCATCTATAAATCACAAACACCTGAAAATGAAATAAAAGCACAGAAATTCATGGGTAGAGCGCACAGGAGGCAGCCAGTATAAGCCCTCTGACAAAGCAGGCACATTAGTCCCACGCCAACACAAAAATCCGGACACAAGACAAAAATAGTGAGCCTTCTTTACTATTTTTAGAAAACAAATCAATACAATGTAAACCTCTAAAATCGCATGGTATGTGTTCAGAGCACCCTGGACATCATTACCAGTATTTCAATGGTGTATGAAGACTGTGCCAAATTAATAGAGGTCATTCTGTGGTTGACATCATTCAGGTAGCTAGAGTAACCGATGGGTAGAAAATCCACTTTGTCCTGGCCAATTGCCTATTTTACCTACCACCAACATAGTACCAGGATAAATGTTCAAGATTTGTTTCTCTCTAATTTCTAGGGCCGGATAGTGTGCTGCTGTGTTTATTGATATTAAAAATGTGTTAACGATTCTACAGTAAACCTTGGCTGTAAAGTGACCTGCAACTTGTGAAATGCAATGAAGCACTAAACTAATACAAAACATATTTTTATTTAATTAAAATTCAATGATGAAAGATCCCTGACCATTTCTCTCTGTACAGTTGCTGCCTGATGTTGAGTGTTCTTCCCAGTATTGTCATTTTTATATTTGATATTTCCAGTATCTGCTTTTGGATTTTAATATTTAGTTGTCAAAGAGACCACAAGCAACCCAACGTACATAATAATAATGATGACAAATTCAGAACTTTGCATATCGGACAATTCATTGCAATGAAGAAAGTCACTTCTAGCCCTTTTTAATAGTGCACCATTATTAACTAAAGGTACAGGATGTGAAGAAAATCACAGCAGCTGTGACTGTACAGTATAAATCCAAAGATTTAGATGCTTCTTCACAGGCAGATAATAAACATGTAGGTACAGCAAACAATTAGATCGGCAAGTAGTACGTTACAGGAGGGGTTAGAATATAAAAGTAGAAGACACTTGCTGCGATTGTACACAGCATCGGAGAGATCACATTTGGAAAACAGTGTGCAGAATTAGTCTCTATAGCTAAAACAAAATGTAATGTATGGATGTATGTTCATGAATGTAATCCTGGGATAAGGGAGTTGTCCTGTAGGCAGAGTTTGAGGAAGATTGCCTGACAATCAATGGAAAAGAATGCAAAAATAATTTTACTGAGACTGGCAAGATTCTAAAAGGAATGTATAGGGTGGATACTGAGATGCAGTTTCCTCAGGCTCCAGTGCCTAGAACCAAGGAACTTTGTCCGAGCATCAGCGTGCAGCAATTTAGGTGTCCGAGCATCAGTGTGCATTAAAATTTTCTTTCTGTGGGGGTGGTCACATTTTTAAAACTCTCAACTTCAGCTAGCTGAAAGAATGCTCAGTCATTTATTTATTCAAGACTGAGAATACTAAAGTTTTGAACAGTGAGAATATGAAGATAGACACAAGTGAGAATATGAAAATTAGATGGGGTACTGGGCTTCAGATGCAAAATGAGTGGTAAATTGGTCAAACAATGAAGAGATGAGGATTGTAGGCTTTTCCCCTGCTCTTACCATCGCCATTTGAGATTATGGTAGTCACAAGAAATGAAGTGCAAGATTGCAGGCACACCAAAAGTGAAAATAATAGCAATCTTTTCATTTTCAGCTCTTGCAATCTAAACGATTTAGGATATTGGCAGGCACATCTGTTAATCCAGGAAATGTGGCAGTATATAATGACAGAGTTCAAATTTTTACCATCAGATGCATCAGTTGAGAGGGTAGAGTTTTCATTCTTAGCAAAGAATAAGTCAATGAAAGAATATGTTCAGTGAAAAGTCTATGTTACTTACAGGAATACTTCACATTTAAATTGAACATGCCAGATATAATCTGCCTTAAAATGAATTGGCACATTATGTTTTGTTAAAATGTGATAATGATGCATTGCTTACAGACTGCTGTAATATCTAACAGGCAATACTGAAAGAGCACTACACTGTTGGAGGATCAGGACTGAAAGACTGCTTTAGTGTAACAAAGAGTACAGAGGGAGCACAGTAATGTCAATGGGCTGTCGATGAAGGAGTGCTGCAGCCTTTAAATGAAAGTACTGAGGGAATGGTCTCCCATCAGAACAGCCACACTGAGGGAGAGCCACAGGTCAGAAAGGCAGTAATGAAGGAGCATTGCATTGTTGGAGTGGCAGCACAAAGGCAGGGTTATGCTGTTAAGATGCTTCTAGGCAAGGCTACAACCTAGGCCTCAATGATTTCACAGGTGGACTTCAAAGATCACATTCACTTCTTTTAATAGTTGCATGCAAATTTTGGTAATACCCAACTGTTTATTTCTGAACCAGCATCATAAAAAATACATTTAACATTCATCCACCTATCTCTTTTGGGGAGTTTAAGGTTACTGTTGTATTTTCTGAATTACAATAGTGATGTGATTTATATTTAAGTATTTAATTGTCATTAAGTATTTAATTGGCAGTGAAGTCTGGGGAATTGGCAGTGAAGTCTGGGGAATTGGCAGTGAAATCTGGGGAATTGGCAGTGAAGTCCAGAGGTCCTGAAAAGGCACTGGTTAATTGTTTCTTGGGTCATATTGAAATTATCACCAATAACTAAAGCAGAGATACAGCCTCAAGACAGTCTCATCATGATAATCCAGGTGAGATCATCACAAAGACGTTTTACCTGCTGATGAGACAGCTAGAATTCAGCAGGGTTCCTGATCTGTTAATCATAAAACAAGATATTTATTGTCCTATGGGTGTATAGACAGCACACCCGGGAAATCTCTTTCCTTCATTTTGGCCTCTACTGCTATACAACCAACAATAAAGGTGCTTTTGTGTAAAAGAATAGTTTACAAAACTATGCTTTATCTCTTGCTGGTTTGCCAAACTAACTGAGCAAAGCCTATCTATACACTGAAGTGTTAACTATATCACTGTTTGTAGATAGACTAGGTAAGATCAAAAATTGAAACCTACATCCAAAGGCAGTGCCTGAGAATGGTTTTCCTGAATCCTATTCGGTTTTCACAGTGTGCACAAGTGCTCTCCTTTCCCATTACATTTGATTGCACCAGGGTCCACATCTTTTATCAACTGCTATGGTTGACATGAGATCATTGATTGAAATGTTCACTATCTCTCTCTCTCTACAAATGTTGGCTGACTTCCTGAATATAGTGTGTATGTTCTCATTTTATTTCAAAAGTTCAGCATCTAGAGTATTTGGTTTCTGTTTAACCGTATATGGATTTCAGATCCTGTTCAGATCCTATCCCAGTCACACTTCATCCACAACTTATCTTCTGCCTCCTACTATCTTTGTCGCTTGCTTGTACATGTACGGAACCTGTCCCCGGCTGCCCAATTGCACGTGTCTTAATTAATCTCCAATAAATGTCCACAGAGACAATTGGCCAGCATAATTTTCTTTCTTACCCTCAATTTACATCAATTCTATATTGCACTTTTACTCATTCTGTTTCTTTTGGCAAAAATTATAAAAGGAAAGCCGAAAGTGGATAATTCCACTTGGATATTATGATATGAAATTGAAATTGATGATGAGTGCTACACATATGTACATGCTAAGTATATATCAGCACAATGGAAATGTTATGTTGTCTATAAATTCCCTTCTCAACTTACAATGGAAACTCGAGGTTGGAAGAATCTAGAAAGTTCTAACATGATAAATGGACAAGTTTGATCTTATTGTTTCCATGCATTCAGAAAACAATTCTGAAATCTTGAGACATCTGATAAGAACAGGTTGTAAAATGCAGGAGGATTAGTTTTAATGTAAATACGTGGTTGGAGGTCAGTGACGTGAGGAAAGCACATTCTTCCAACCCTGAGCAACTTTCATACAAAACCATACAAGGTTTTACACTATTTAACACCGTACGTTGTTTTCAAGAAATGAAACCATCGATATCAGTGAACTGGAAGTACCTGGCTGTTAGTCTAATACTGGTCAGATACATTTCTAGTGAGCCTGCAATTTACCTAACATGGCTCTGTAAACGTCACTTGTGCCAATTCTTATAGATTATTATAAACATAAAATATCAACATTGATTTCAAGCTGTGCACTAAATCATTAAAAATGCTTTATTCCAGATAGGCAGCTTATGATTGAAAGTTGAGACCAGTGATATTTAAAAGCTGGTGTGTGCGATATTACTAATCTGAAGAGGACCCTTATCCGTTCCCAGAGGAACGGGTTGTGCATCATTCTGCAGATGCACCAATTTCCACACCATTAATATATTTTTACATCACTGGTAGCAAAGCAAGCATTATTTGCGACACAAGTTTACACAACACTGCCCTGCTGATGAGGAAGCATAAACCCTTCCAGCCAACTGCATCCCAGATATCTCAGCCAGATTTCCTGTCCATGTCTAGTCCACAGTGAGTATCAAAGTCATGGTCAGGTGGAATTAGTACCTTTGTTTAATATTCAAAATGTCACAGACCTTCAGTTTTCAACACATGAAGATTCTGTGTGCTTTGTTAGGTAGTCATTGCCTTTTATGTTACATGTTCAAAAGGAATAATAAATTCATATTCCCTGGTGCGCAGACTTGGTTAAAAATGTAAAGGCAGAATATAATGGGACCATTGAATTTTCAATATTTGGCACACTATTGAAAGCTTTGAATTAATAATACTCCAAGGTATCTATGTAGAGCCATACAGTATGGAAACAGGCCCTTTGGTCTAAATCAACCATGCCGACCAAAATGCCTCATCTAAGTTAGTCCCATTTGCATGCATTTGACCTATCTAAACCTCTCTTATCCATGTAACTGTCCAAATTTCTTTTTATTGTTGTTGTAATACCTGCCTCATCCACTTCCACGGGCAATTTGTTCCATATATGACCACCATGGTGTGAAAAGGTTGCTCCTCACATTGCTATTAAATTTTTACCCTCTCAGTTTAAACCTATGCCCTTTAGCTCTTGATTCCCCAACCCTGGGAGAAAGATTGTGTGCATTCACACTATCTATTCCCCTCATGATCTTATACTCCTCTGTAAGATCACGCTCTAGCCTCTTTGGTTCCAAGGACTGAAGTTCTTGTCAAGTCCTGGCAATTTCCTCGCAAATATTTTCTGCACTCTTTCCAGCTAAATGGCATTGTTCCTATCGCCGGGTGATCAAAACTGAACATTACATTCAAAGTGTGGCTTTACCAATGTCTTGTACAACTGCAATAGCATCCCAACGTTTATACTCAGTGCTTCAACTCTCAAAGGATAGTGTGCCAACAGCTTTCTTCACCACTCTGTCTACCTGTGACATCTCTGTCAGGGAACAATGCATTTGTACTCTTCGGTCTCTATGTTCTACAACACTCCCCAGGACCCCACCATTCACTGAAAGTCCTCCTCTGGTTTGACTTCTCAAAATGCAACACCTTGCACTTTTACGAATTAAACTCCATTTGCTATTCCTCTTCCACTTACCCATCTGATCAAGATTCCGCAGTAATTCCCGATAACTGTGGCCACTGTCTCCTGTACCATCTATTGTAGTGTCATCTGCAAACTTACTAATCATGCCTCATCCAAAAAATGATGTAAAGTGCTGAAGTAATGCCTGTCCTGCTGAGTTAATCCTGTACTGTGTGTCTTTTTTTGCAAACTAACATCTGCTATTTCTTGTGTCTACATTCTTACTCAATTCATTGATAAGATGACAAACAGAGACCAGTGCTGGGCCGATTGCTGAGATACTCCAGCAGTTACAGCTTCCAGAAAAAAAAACCTTCCACCATCACCCTGTTAATTCTCTATCGTTCCCTTGCCCATCCTGCAAACTTATGCAATCTAATCTTCCAGAGCAGCCTACCATGCAGAACCTTATCAAAGGCCTTGCAGATGTCCATATGGACTATGACTACAAACCTACCCTCATTGACTTTCTTGGTTACTTCTTTGAAAAGCGGTCTACCTTGTTTAATTATGCCTGTCTAAATGTCTCTTATATGTAGTACTTGTATCTAATTCCACTGGCTCCTCTGGCAGATATCAACCATAAGTCACAAATGAAACCAAAATAAACATGCCTCTTTGATCCCATTTAAAACAACTTCAACCTACACCGCTTTGGTTTTGATGAGAAAATTATTCTATCTATCCTAACCATGTCCCCCAATTTTATATATATCTACCAGGTTATCCCCGCAGCCTCCTTCATTCTAGGATAAACGACCCAATTTATCCAATCTTTTCTGTAACTACAGTCAATCCAGGAATATTGTTAATTTCGACCAATTCTGCCATATTCCAGATTGTGCACAGGCTGGAGAGGGCTAAATGCTTCCTCGTCGCATCTAAAAATAAATTTTAAATGAATAAACTTTTACATATGACAGAATGAAAGGAATGCTAATGTATGAAATTATGGCATGCTAAAGACACCAGTGAAAAATTAATCTGGAGTAACTCCTGACTATTCTGTCTAGCAAATAATAAAACAAAAGAGAGCAATAATAATTAACTTAATACTTCGACTCTGCTCAAAGGTCCGGCTTTTGAGTAAATCTGTTGCACATGAAAATGCAACGTGCCTTTTTCCAGCTGTAAACAATCAGGTCCACTCTGAAGTTTCATCACTGTAAAGCCTCCACATGCAAACACACCGCACGATTCCAGTGTCTGCAGGTAGCTTTCCACAAACTTCATTATATTTATGTTTCAGTCTTACTTGTATACACTAGCTCAGCAGTCCAGCAGTTGAAATATAGCAACATTTATTCCATGGCAGGCATGTGGTACTACCTGATAGTTCTATTAGAAAATGCATATTGCATCTATAAATTAGAAATATTTTATATAAAACAAATATTAGTGCTTTTTTTCTAAATAATTTGAAGGCACCCATCCTTTTTGACAACGTCCACTGTCCATTATTTGACAGTACCACCAACCATTGGGATTGCGTTCCAGCACCTCCACGCAACTCCCTTCTTGGAAACCCATGGTTTCTTCATCTCCCTGATAGTCAGCAATTGCAATGTACATCTCTCTCCAGTTGTTCTGCACGAACTGGGGTTTCTCCTGGATGCATACTGGCTTTGGTCTAACAGCAGACACAGGAATTCCGTTTTTGTGGGAGATTCTTGCTGTGACATCTGGTTCAATAACTGCGCACCTTTCTGGAGGTTTACCCTTTGTTTGGCTGGAAGACAATATAGATGAGTGAAGGTTATCAGATTCATCAGGCTTCTTCCGTAATCGGACAATGTTGAAGGATGAATTTCGGCGAATACTGAAAGTAGACCTGATATTGTCTGTGCACACCATAGATTCATTCCTCCTGAGTAATCCAGCCAGGTTGGTACTTTCTTTGCAAGAGGGGGCAACGAACACGGATTGTGGCCTCACAGTTGCTTGCTTTAAACCGTTTCTCATTTTTACGGAACCATTCACATTTCCTCCTAGTCTAGTAAAGCCTCCAGGGGGCTTTGCAGGGATTGGAGGTGTTACTCTCTTTAGACCAAGGTTGATGTTATTTAATGTCTGGACCGTGTCTATTTTCTCAGTGCTGTTGAGTTGCTTTTCATTCATTGATCTCTCACCTCCACACGTTTCCAACTTAGCAGTGCTCTCTGCAGGTTTGCCACTCACACGCTCCAAGAAATAGACAGGTGCCCATCCCTCCGAGTCTTCAATTCTAATAAACCACCAACCACTATCTTGTTTTTCCAGAACCTCTACCATTATTCCTGCTGGAAAACTGATTTCATTGTCCTGAACTTTTTCATATTTATCCACTGTCCTATATTGGTGCAAGGACTCTGCCTCCTGCTCACTGGGCCTTGCCACGTCCGACTGATGATGACCCGGTGATGCATGCATTGAAAGATCAACTGTACTTTTAGTGAAGGAATCTTCTGAATTTTCAGAAGATGTTAATGAACTAGTATCCACATCATCACTTTTTGCCCTTTTGGAGCTATGCTTAATTTGTCCTGTGTGCCGAAGATGGCGCCTGATGCTGCTCATCTCCATATTCTGCACTTCTGGTTTTACCAGGAAAGGCTTTGGTCTTACAGAAGGCTTTGGCTTTGTGATGGGACTGGAAATGGCTCTCTGATCTGTGCCTGAATTTGTTTCACAGGCGTCCTTTTCTCGTTTTGGTCCAGGTTTCTGTACAATGCAGCCATTGATATCAACCATGGATTTGCTTGAATTCTCTGCACTCTTTCCAAGATCCAGGTCCTTTTTGGTCTCAGATTTTAATTGAAGATTTTTTAGAGAATGTTTTGGTGAAATGTTTTTTGGTGAAGAGCTGGTCTCAGTTACTGACAGTGTAGCAACAACCTGACTAACAGTTTCATAGACCCCATTAGATGCTAAACTATTGTTACTTCCCCCTTGGTTGCAATCCTTATCACCAGAAGTACACATAAATTGGTGATCACAAGGCAAACTTTCTGAAGATTCACCAACTCTGAAGTAAGCTTTCCTCGGTGTAGAGTTTGGGCATTGTTTGATCTGTTGTTGGCTGGAAGCTGTCTGGTCCTGTTCTAATAATTCTTCTTTGACTAGTTCATCAGTAGCGCTCCTCAGATCATTTTGTGGCCCGTGGTCATATAGTGCAGAAGGAATATCATACTCTGGTTCCTCAAACTTGGGTTTTTGCTGTGTGCATTCCCGCTCATTTCCTGGACTTGTTTCGTCAGGGTTTGGCTTGCTTTTGGTGGGTGGTGCTGGGGGAGGGACCTTTGGCCGCATGAGTGTGCTGCTTCTTCTGGACAGGTTTGGTTTCTTTCTTTTGTCAATGTATGACGATGGTGCCCAGCCTTCCTTTTGCCCAATCTGCACATACCACCATCCGCCTAGGTTTTTCTCAATGACCTATGGATTAAATACGTAAACAATTACTATATTTCAGACAGATATAAAGAACAATCAGATAAAGATGAAGTGTGGAGGATGGAAGCAGAGGTGCATGGGCAAGAAGGAGATGTTATAGAATTTTGTTGTAAGTCCTTGCTTAATGCTAAGCCTTTCAAATCAAAACATTGCAAACATAAATATCAGTACTGAGTATTCTATAGAGGATTAAATATTGTGATTTTGTAAACCACATCAGGAAACAAATAGATGAATTGAGAAAGAAAGACTAGCTTTTTTCCAAACACCAGCAATTACACAGGCATGGAAGTAATTTGTTAGCACAATTTATGGAATACAGTAAACCCTCAATTACAGACCATGGGGTGGGGGGTCGTTATTACAGATTGTCTGCTAAAACTGTGGGGTGGGGGGTAAAGTTTAATCCACGGCTAGGAGGGAGGAAACATGGCGTGGGGGTGGGGGAGACGTTAAACCAGCAGGATATCACAGGCCGGGGAGCCCCAGAGCCCCCGTCCCAGATGCGGTGCACCAGGGACGGGTCCGGTACTCACGCCACCTTCATGCTGATCGCTGGCGGAAGTGGGAGGGAGGAGCAACGGGAGCTTCGGTCCGCGATAGCATAACTCCAATATATTGAGGTCTGTTATTGCAAGGGTGTACTGTACTGAGGACAAAGAAGTCCGATCCCACTATCCTAAATAATTGCTTATAAGTGACAAGCTTCCTTGTGTAAACTTCAGCCGGGGATGATTAAAGTAGGAAGCCTACCTCAGCTTTCTGGCCTCCTCGGAAGCTGATGCCATCGGAGATGTGTGTCTGGAATTCTGCAATGGTGTAGTATTCCACTTCAACAGCAGGCGGCTCTGGAGGCTTGGGCAACTGGAATCCCTGGATATTTGAAATCGGAAGTGAAGACTGGTTAAGCACTTTCAAAGCTGCCGTCATTACCTCTTACGTGGAACAAAAGCAACAGAAAATTCCAAACATTGGCATTCAATTTATTCAGCTTTGAAGATACATATATTTTCTCTCCTTCCTGTTCTAAACATTTTGTATTTTCAGAAAAAAGAAATTTCACAAAGAATACATTTTGACTCAATGTTTTAAGGGAAACTGTGTTCTCACAAACTGTCCCTGGCAGAATGTCCCTGATTTCATAACTTTACCCTAATTTTCACTCTGCCCTCAAATTCATCTATATACTAAAATTCTTGTCTGTTTGTTTGTTCCTGAACTACAGCCAAAACGGTACACGATAGCGTGACAATTTTAGGCCCACCTTACTTACCGTCATCCCTTTGGTGCGAATGGAAGAAGTTTCATTGAAATCAGTGTTATATTTTAAAAGTTATTCACACTTTAAATTTTAAATCTATTTCCTAGGGAGGGAGGGGGAGGAAGGGAGGGAGGTAGGGAGGGGGGAGGTGGGGAGGTGAGGGTGCTGCACCAATGCAGAAGAGGTTTGGGCCCAACAGGTTCACTTGGTCTAGTTTGTACTATTTCCGCCACCTCTCTTCCCTTTCTAGATCTGTCTCCGTCACAGGGTACAGGCTGTCAACTAACATCTACTATAAACTCACCGATTCCCAGTTATCTGGACTGCACCTCCTCCCACCCTGATTCTTGCAAAAATGCTATCACCTACTCTGAATATCTTTGTTTCTGACGTACCTGCAAAAAAGATGAGGCTTTTCATTCTACGACATCCGGGGTGTCCTCTTTCTTTAGTAAACATGGTTTACTGCTGTCACCCATGTCTCCTCTGTGTCCCTTAGTTCTGTTCTTGCTCTACCAATGCACTCCCCCCTCCCCTCCAAATGGAACAAGGATTGAGATCCCGTGGTCCTCATCTTTCACTCACCAGCTTTCATTTCCAACATTTCCGCCACCTGAAACATGTTCCCACCTCCAGTCATATCTTCCCATCTCCACTCCTTTCTGTCTTCGCACGGACCGCTCCCTTCACCATTCCTTGGTTCACTCATCTCTTTCCACCCAAGCCAAACACCAAACCTAACCCCCAGGTACTTTTCCCTGCAACTGCAGAAATGTAACACACAAACCTCTCTCTCACAAACAACACCCATCCAGGGACTCCAGCAGTCCTTCCAGGCAAAGACAGAGGTTCATGTGCACCTCTAATCTCATCTACTGCATTCAGTGTTCCCAATGTAGCCTTCTTTACATCAGAAAAAACTAAGTGTAGACTCAGCAACCATTTCGTTGAACACTAATGCAAGGTCTACTGGACTTCCCGGTAACCATTTTAACTCTGCCCATTCCCATACTGCCTTTCTGCCCTGGGTCTCCTGCATTGCCAATGTGAGGCCACCTTCAAACTGGTGGAACAGCACCTCATATTCTGCTTGAGTAGCTTACAACCCAACGGTATGCATATTGCACCTATTTTCTATGAAACCCCATCTTCACTAGTCCCACCTACTTTTAAACATTTCCATCCATGTAGCTGCCCAAATGTATTTTAAATGTTGTGATACTACCTGCGTCAACTATCTCCTCTGGCAGCTCGATCCACGTAGCCACCACCCTATGTGAAAAAGTTGCCCCTCAGGTTCCTATAAACATTTTCCCCTCTGATTCTTGATTTCCCTACTCTGAGTAAAAAGCTCTGTGCATGCAACCTATCTATTCCCCTCATGATCTTTTACACCTCAATAAGATTACCTGTCATCTACCTGTGCTCCAAGGAAGAAAGTCCGAGCTTGCTCAAACTCTCTACAGCTCAGGCCCTCGAGTCCTGGCAACATTCTCCTAAATCTTCTCCACATCTTTTCCAGCTTAACAACATCTCTCTTGTAACATGGTGAGCAAAACTGAACACAAAACTCAAAACGTGGTCTCACCAATGTCTTGGTAGAACTGTAACATAACATTCCAACTTTTATACCCAGTACTCTGACTGATGAAGGCCAATGTGCCAAAAGCTTTCCTGACCACCTTGTATACCTGTGATACCACTTTCAAGGAACTATGTACCTGCACTCCTAGATCCTTCCGCTCTACAATACACACCAGAGCCCTGCCATTCAATGTGAAGGTCCTGCCCTGGTTAGAAGTCACAAAATGCAACACTTCGAACTTATCTGTATTAAACTCCATTAACCGTACTTAGCCCACCTGCCTAACTGATTAAGATGATGCTGAAATTTTTGATAACCATCTTCACTATCTATGATGCCACTGACTTTTGTGTCATCTATAAACTTACTAATCAAGCCCTGTACATTCTCATCCAAATCATTGATGTAAACTACAAATGGTAAAGGGCCAAACACTGATCTCTGAGGCACATCTACGGCTTTGCCCTCATCAACTTTTTAATTACTTCAAAAAAGAAAATTCAATCAGATTCGTGAGACACGATCTCCCACATACAAACCATGCCAACTATCCCTAAACAGACTCAGTCTATCCAAATGCATATACACCTCCCTCAGAATAGTCTCCAGTAACTTGCCTGCCGCAGACATTACGCTCACTGGTCCATAGTTCCCAGGCTTTTCCTTGCCGACCTTTTTAAATAGAGGCACAGCATTAGCCACCCACCAGTCTTCCAGCAACTCATTCATATCTAATGATGATACATATATATCAGCTCGGGCACCTTTAATTTCTTCTCTAGCTTCCCACAGTGTCATTGGATATGCCTGATCAGGCCCAGGAGATTTATCCACCATAATGAAAAATATATTCTTGACTGTAATATTGACTGTCCTCAAGACCCTTCCATTAACTGTTACGTTTCCAGTCTTTACATGTCTTCCCACCGTAAACACAAAGGAGAAGGACCACAAGTCTTTAAGGACCTTGCCTATCTCCTTCAGCTCCACACAGAGATGACTGCTTTGGTTTATGAAGGGTGTTCCTTCCCTTAATTTACATAAAATCTGTCTGGGATTCTCCTTAATATTATCTCCCGCCCCCATTTTACATTCCTGATTTCCTTCTTAAGTATGCTTCTCAGTCCCCGAAGGCTAGGAATGGTGAGCAACTCACCTATGGTGAGCAACTCACCTCTTAACTCTTCAAACCCTGTTCACCATCAACAAGGCTCGTCAGGAATGCAAAGGAATACTCTACACTTGCATGAAATGGGGCAACTTCTCTCACACTCATGAAGCTCCACACCATAGAGGCCGTGGCAGCCCACTTGGTAGGCACCCCATCCACAACCATTCACTCACTCCACCACCAGCAACAGTAGCTGCATTTGTACCATCTACAGGATGCACTGCAGCAACTCACCAAGGATCCTCAGACAGCACCATCCAAGCTCGTGATCTTTATCAGCTAGAAAGGTCAGGGCTACTATATTCCAAGGCACCCATTGTTTTAAGAATACCACTAGCTCTCAAGAAAAGCAAAGTAGCGTACCTTAATGACTAAAGTCTGTTAATTTGCCAGTACATGATCCATATCCATCCATTACCTAAAGTGCCATGTGTCTATCTAGAAAATTCAACAATTCTCAACACCAGTGCACTGTAAGGATGCATTCCTACTGTACCCCTTAGACATTCGGGACTGTGGGGCTAATTCTGCTCCAACTCCATCTATAAGTTTGTAGAAGGCACCATTGTGATGGGTGATGAAACAGACTACAGGAAGGAGAAAGAGAATCAGTAATATGTCAGGACAATTTCTCTCAAAGCAAAGGCACAAAGTGCTGGAGTAACTCAGCTGAGTTATTCCAGCAGTTTGTCATTTTTGGTAAACCAGCATCTGGGGTTCCTTGTGTCTACAACCTCTTCCTCAATGTCAGCAAGATGAAGAAGTTAGAAAGTATGGTGGATTACATACTCCAATCAGCATCAAAGGTACCAAAGTGGAAATGTTTGAAGGCTTCAAGATCTTTGGCATAAATGTTACCAGTAATCTGTCCTGGACATTGCAGCTACAGCCAAAAAAATGCACGCTAACGCCTCTACTTTCTCAGGAGACTGAGAAAATTCAACAACTCCAAAGACTCAAACTTCTACAGATGGGCATGACAATAATAAACCTAAACTATTGGAACACCGTAACCTGGAAGTTGCCATCCAAACCACACACCATATTTCCTGACTTGGAAATATATCATCGTTGCTTCACCATCACTGGATAAAATCCTGGAACTCTCCATAACAGCATTGTGAGTATACCCACACCTCAACAATTGCACTGGTTCAAGACAGCATCTCACCACGACCTTCTCAACGACAACTTGAGATGGGCTCAGTCTTTGAAGCCCATATCCCTTCAGTGAATAAAAGAACTATGTTTTGTTGAAGAGTCATACAGAGTGGAAACAGGCCCTATGGTCCAATACGTTTATGCCGACCAAGATGCCCATCTAAGCTGGTCCCATTTACCCACATTTGACCCATATTCCTCTAAACCTCTGAACCTGTCTTTTGGCTATTAAATGTTGTATTGTCCTTGGTTCAACTAATTTCTCTGGCAGCTCATTCCATATACCCGCCATACTCTGTGTAAAAAAAAAGCTCCCCCCCCCCCCCCCCCCACCAGTTTTAATCTTTTCCCTCTCATCTTTTCCTCATAAGAAAACAAAAGTCAGACATACCATACTGGTCTCCCTTCGTGGGGGCGGCTTCTGCCTTAGGTTTGGGTAACCTGTGAAAAATAAAATTAAGATCAAAATATCGGCAGAAATCTGAAATAAAAAACTCCATCTGTGGATAGAGAAATAGTTAGCAGAACTGACAAAGAGAAATTATAAAAGTAAATTCTGAAATGAAACAATTTTAACAATGAAACAACTTACATGGCAATCAGCCTATATGTATTACCTAGAATCTACAGTACAGAAAATGGCCATTTGGGACAACCTAATGCAATGCTACATCTCACTCTCTTCATTATGTCAACTCCACCAACTCTTATTTACACCACACTATTTATCAAAATCTCTCTCTGTAGTACCGATTTCTGTCACATCATCATTCTCTCGATAAGCAAAGTTTGTTCTTGAAATGGATCCTTAGCTGGAACACTGAAGTGACATGGATTGGTAGAAGTACTAAATATTAACAGACTGCAGATTCGACAATGTCAAACATTCGTAAAATCAAGTAATAGAATTAGACTGGGTGGAGCTCACAAAACAATGGTGGGAATTGGGTACAGGAATGGAAATATAGGGCCTAGAATGAATCAAGTAATTGGAGATGCAAGTAACAATGTCATACAATAATCATGAGAGACTCATTTAAATGTAGATGGTCCAAACCATCTACATGTTGGGAAACTACGTTTAAAAGTCTGACAATAATCCCGCAATGGTTAGTGTTCATAGGATTAATGCATGGCGTCATAGGACGTACAGCATGAGCACAGGTCCTTCAGCCTGCCACGTCTGCATCAAACACCTATTTTCCCTAATGCTATATTAATCTGCTTTTTCATTCTCCCTGCATTTTCATTAACTGCCTGCAGATTCTATCACCAGGGGCAAAATACAGCGACCAAGTAATCTATCAATCATGGTTTTATTACAATAAAGTTTAACATCAAAATGTAAAGCACACACTGTGCCAACAAGTGCACATATCTAAGTGCACGGATCCCATTTGCAGGCCTTTGGCCTATTTCTCTCTACTTCTTTTCTATCCAAGTAACTGTCGAAAAGCCTGTTAAATGGAATTGTTTCTGTCTCCAGCACCTCCTTTGGCAGCTGATTCCAGATATCAACCATGCTCTGTGTGAAAAACCTACCCAACAGATCTCCTTTCACCATTGCCTAGCCAAGCTGACCTTGCAATGCCAACCCTGTGCTGCCAGGAGGACAACAGGCCTTCATGGCCAAGTTAAGACACTAACATTTTTAACAACTCTGAACTTGTAGAGTACATGATGGTGCTGGTTTTGTGGCAACTCTTGTGTACTGCCTCAGTGTAATCTACTATCTGACACTCTTGCACTTAAGTATATTGCGCTTGTGTATCATAAGATTGTTACTGAACAGTATGCAAAAACAGAATTTCACTCTACCTAGGTACATGTGACAATAAAGTACCAATGAACCATTAGATTGGTAAACATGGTTTTAGGTCAGACTCAAGCTGGAATTTGTTATTATAGAACAGGAAACGTCTCTTCATCCTGTACCTATCTCTGCTCTCTGTGGGGCGATCCTGGCCACAGCTGGGGTCCCCGGTGTGGCTCGGCTGAGTCTCTTCTCTGTTCCTAGTAACGCTGCTACATCACCATTGCTGTGTTCACATGGCAGTGGAAGGCTGATCTCCTTTGCAGTGAGTGGAGGGTGATCATAAAGTCTGGGCTCGTTCTCTGTCTGAATCTCTTTTTCACTGCTTGTTTTCTTGTTCAGAAGGTTACTTATTTCCATTATGTTGCCAATGATCTCCACCGGCCCATTAACAGGCTTCTTCGTTGGAGAAAGTTCATCCTTGATTTTCCTCAGATATGATGCAGGTGCCCATCCCTCTTTGCCTTGATATCTGGGAAAATAAAATTACAAATTTAAACAATATTATTTTACTTTTGCCTTAATTACAGCAAATATCAATCCTCAGCTATCAGCCTGAAACCGAATATTTGGAGCCAAATAAAATAGAGTCAAGAGTCAAAAGTGTTTTATTGTCATATGTCCCAGATAGAACAATGAAATTCTTACTTGCTGCAGCACAACAGAATATGTAAACATAGTGCCATGTAAACAATATAATAAACGAGAGAAAAAAAGTCCAGTGTGCATATATACAAATACTCACACACACATATATATGTGCACACACACATATATATAAACATACACACACATATATACACATATATATAAACATACACACACATATATAAACATACACACATAAACATACACACATAAACATACACACGCACATACAAACATACACACACACACACACACACATACAAACATACACACACACACACATAAACATACACACACATGTTGGGGGGGGTTAAAAGAATAAACTGGTAGGCTGCATTTGTTTTCCTTGGAGTAGATGTCTGACAGGGAAACAAATTGAGGTAAGCAAAACTCTGAGGTACTCTCAAAACATTTGGGAAGTATATAGAGGAGCACTTCAATGCTGCGGCATTGAAGACTAAAGACTGACGGAATTAGGATTAGGAAAGTCAGGTACTGGATGGTCAGCATGGACACAACAGACTGAAGGTCCTGTATCAGTGCTGCATGATGACATGAGGTATTATGAACCCTAACATTGGTATGAAGTAGGGATACAGCTTAATTAGACTCAAGTAATTTGGACACAAGGTTTCTAATGCACTACAGCCGGAGAAGAACCTTGTTGAATATTCCCTTTCGTGCAGAGTGAGGTCATTTGGCAGCAACTTCTGTTGCTGCAATCAAAAGCAGAAATGTAGCTTTTCAACTATTAACCCATACATAAATGTATTTATGTGTTTAAAAGAAGAACATTCACCATACAATTGCTCAAAATGACACAAAGTGCTGGGTCAGGCAGCATCCCTGGAGAACATGGATAGGTGATGTTTCGGGTCAAGACCCTTCACCATACTATTGCAGTGGAAACTGCTTGTGTGTAACTCAGTGAGTGACACACAAACCACCTCAAACAGCAGAACCTTCAGGATATGATTTGCTCACAAACAGATAAATGTTACTACTCAACTCAAACCAATCTCACAAAAAGGTACAAAGTGAACTTTCATTGTGGCTCAAGCCAACGCTTTGGTTTTTAAGAAGTAAGTGCGGGCGAGAAGCAGACAAACAAGTTTGTGGAGTAAAATGTCTTCATGTCTGAGAGCCACTTCCTGCCATCTGCTTTCCAGCTCTGAAATCCTGGAATTACTCCAGTGGGGAATAACTGTAAAAAGAAACAGGAAATGAGGGAATCTGCTGACAGAAGCATTCTGGGAGAGTTGGATGAGTTCCACCAAAAGGCAGCACGATTGGCCATTGAACCAAGATATCAAGGGACTTAAACTCCCTCAATCCACATTAGTGTACTAATAGTAAAGTCCAAAGAACAGAAGTAAATCACAGCTGACTGTGCCTGCATAATGTACAGAAAATGGGCCCCACTAGATTTTCTGACACAGATTATGAATAGGTAAAATTTACAATATTTGTAGCAAATTGAAAACTTGCCAAATCTGCCCTCACAACTCTAACTTTTCAATTTCAGAATTTTTTTCAGAGCCAGCTTTGGAATACAGTGACTTGCAGGAGATTTACCCATAATTCATGCCAGCGCACACAGTTATTTATATTGCCCCTATGCCAACTCAAGCAGTAAAAGGTATTGGCCCTCGAAGTCCTCTTCCAAGCACGGAAAAATGTGAAAAGGGTTTTTACCTCCAACGAGTTCCGTCCCAACGACAGTTTAATTGAAAAAAACAATGTCCCTCATTTTCCCCTAAAATCTTCTCAGAATTTACATAGATATGGTAATCGAACAGATTTTAATGTCCCAAAGAGCAAAACATGACACTTGGCTGGATTAAACTCTACCTGACATTTTACTGCCCATTAGATTCGGTTTATTATTGTCATGCACACAGAGGTACAGTGAAAAGCTTTGTTTTGTATGCTATCCAAACAGATAAGATATACCCAGTCTGAAGAAGGGTCTCGACCTGAAACATCACCCATTCCTTTTCTTCAGAGGTGCTACCTGCCTGAGTTACTCCAGCATTTTGTGTCCATCTTTGGTTTAAACCAGCATCTGCAGTTCCTTCCTACATGTGTCTATCAGATATACTCGACATAAATACAATCAAGCCTAACTCAAGTACAATAGGTAGAGCAAAGGGGAAGATACAAAGTGCAGGACAGTGTTTTCAGCATTGTTGGAGTGGCGCAGAGGGCCAGGCAGCATCTCTGGAGAACATGGATGGGTGACGTTTCGGGTTCAGACCCTTCTTCAGACTGAGTCAGGGGAGAGGAAAAAATAGAGGTATGAAAAGCTACAAAGAACAATTGAGTGAAAGGTTTGAAAAGAACAAATCAAAGCCAGCAACGGTGATCAAGGAAAGGGCGAGCCCACAATGGTCCATTGTTGGTGGTGATAAAGGTGATAACGAGTAGATACAGTGAATACAGATAAAGTATCATAGTCGTTCTTCTAATTCTACTGTTGTAGAATCTAAACAGGACAACAGTAGAATTAGAAGAACGACTATGATACCAAACTAATCTCCTTTGCCTGAACGTGATCCATATCCCTCCATGTCACCTGGTAATGGACAGAATAGATTGTAGCATTGGAGAGGATATATCTTGCACTAAATGTTATTCCCTTTATCATGTATCTGTACATTAGACAGTAGGTGCAGGAGTAGGCCATTTGGCCCTTCAAACCAGCACTGCCATTCCCTGTGATCATGGCTGATCATACACAATCAGTAGCCCGTTCCTGCCTTCTCCCCATATCCCTTGACTCTGCTATCTTTAAGAGCTCTAGCTAATTCTCTTTTGAAAGCATCCAGACAATTGGCCTCCACTGCCTTTTGAGGCAGAGAATTCCACCGATTCACAACTCTCTGGGTGAAAACGTTTTTCCTCATCCTCCTACCCCTTTTTCTTAAACTGTGGCCCCTGGTTCTGGACTCCCCCAACATTGGGAACATGTTTCCTGCCTCTAGCGTGTCCAATCCCTTAATAATCTTATATGTTTCAATAAGATTCCCTCTCATCCTTCTAAGTTCCAGTGTATATAAGCCCAGTCACTCCATTCTTTCAACATATGACAGTCCAGTCATCCCGGGAATTAACCTTGTGAACCAACATTGCACTCCCTCAATAGCAAGAATGTCCTTCCTCAAATTGAGACCAAAACTGTGCCCAATACTCCCGGTGTGGTCTCACAAGGGCCCTGTAAAACTCAGGACATTCTTGCTCCTATACTCAACTCATCTTGTTATGAAGGCCAACTTGCCATTAGCTTTCTTCACTGCCTGCTGTACCTGTATGTTTACTTTCAGTGACTGATGAACAAGGACACGCAGGTCTCGTTGTACTTTCCCTTTCCCTAACTTGACACCATTCAGATAATAATCTGCCTTCCTGTTCTTGCCACCAAAGTGGATAACCTCACATTTAACCACTTTCAACTGCATCTGCCATGCATTTGTCGACTCACCCAGCCTGTCCAAGTCACGCTGCATCCTCATAACATCCACCTCACAGTTCACACTGCCACCCAACTTTGTGTCATCTGCAAAGTTGCTCATGTTACTTTTAATCCCTTCATCTAAATCATTAATGTATATGGTAAGTAGCTGCAGCCCCAGAACCAAGCCTTGCAGTACCCCACTAGTCACTGCCAGCCATTCTGAAAGGGACCCGTTAATCCCTACTCTTTGTTTCCTGTCTGCCAACCAATTTTCTATTCATGTCAGTACCGTACCCCCAATACCATGTGCTCTAATTTTGCCCACTAATCTCCTATGTGGGACCTTATCAAAGGCTTTCTGAAAGTCCAGGTACACTCCATCTACTGGCTCTCCCTTGTCCATTGTCCTAGTTACATCCTCAAAATATTCCAGAAGATTAGTCAAGCATGATTTCCCCAACGTAAATCCATGCTGACTCGGACCGATTCTGTTACTGCTATCCAAATGTGCCACTATTTAATCTTTTATAATTGACTCCAGCATCTTCCCCACCACCGGTGTCAGGCTAACTCGTCTATAATTCCCTGTTTTCCCTCCCCCTCCTTACATTAGCTACCCTCCAATCCACAGGAACTAATCCCGAATCTGTAAAACATTGGAAAATTATCACCAATGCGTCCACGATTTCTAGGCATGAACCCTGGGATGCAGACCATCAAGCCCTGGGGATTTATCAGCCTTCAGTCCCATCAGTCAACCCAACACCATTTCCTGCCTAATATGAATTTCCTTCAGTTCCTCCGTCACCCTAGGTCCTCTGGCCACTAGTACATCTGGGAGATTTAGTGAAGACAGATCCAAAGTACCTGTTCAACTCGTCTGCCATTTCCTTGTTCCCCATAATAAATTCACCTGTTTCAGTCTGCAAGGGACCTACATTTGCCAACTCTTTTTTTCCTCTTCACATACCTATAGAAGCTTTTACTATCCTTTATATTCTTGGCTAGCTTACTTTCGTACACTGTGGATGGTCGATTGTAATCATCTATTGTCTTTCCGCTGACTGGTCAGCATACAACATAGGTATTTCCATTGTACCACTGTAAGTGACAGTCAACTAAACACGAAACCCCACCATCTGCCCTGCCATTGAATGTGATCGTGTTTGATCCAACACAAACTCTATGCCAGATCTCCTTAATCCTCAACCCCCTGATTTTTCGAACATATATCTGCCTTTGTAAGTACTTCCCATGAGCCGTCCTCAGTCTCTCTCTCTCTCTGTAGGGCAGTGAATTCCAGAGATTCACAGGAAAACCTTTGAGCTGCCAAAGGAGCCTTGTAAACTCAAGGTTTAATGTCTTCCTGGATACTACATTTAAGGTGAAGGGGAAAATATTTGATGGGAATCGGAGGAGTAAATGTTTGGAACAAGCTGCCAGTGGAGGTTGTTAAGGCAGGGACTATCACAATGTTTAAGAAACAGTTATACAGGTACATGGATAGGACAGGTTTAGAGGGATATGGGCCAAACGCAGGCAGGTGGGACGAGTATAGTTGGGACATGTTGGCCGGAGGGACTGTTTCCGTGCTGTAGGACTATGACTCTAATTGGTTAAGTAGGTTATAGAGTCATAGTCATGAGTTATGGATAGGTTAATGGGGTTGAGAGGGATAGATCAGCCATGATTGAATGGCGGAGTAGACGTGATGGGTTGAATAACCTAATTCTGTATGCATGTATGTACGTACGTATGTTCCCGAAATACAGCCAAAACAGTACATGATAGCGCAACAATTTTAGGGCCACCTTACTCACCATTTGCGTGCGGTGTACAGTATTAATTTTCGCTATATTTTAAAAGTAATTCACCTTATAAACTTTAATAAACATTATACTGTGAATAGGACAAGTCATTTTGATCTAATACTTCCGTGTTCGGTGTCACAATGGGAACCCAACAGGTCATATATGAGATCGCCATTCTGATCTAATATGGTGTCACCACAGGGAAGGGTTACCGGGCCCGGCGGTGGTGCGCTTGCGCAGCAGCGCCGGGAAGACCGACGCCCATCCCGGGGTGCCCCCCGCCTGAACTTCCTCTCGTTGTGCAGCGCGGCGGAAGAGAGAAGGTCAAAGAAGATGGCCGCAGGCAGGACAAACATGGCGCAGCGTCTTGCTGCCACTCTCCTGCCGCCGGGGCCGGGATGAGTGGCTCCCTCTCCCCTTTCCTCCTCCCCCCCCCCGTCCCTTTCCCCCACGTCCGCCCCCGGGGGAGACTCCCCAGCCGCCACAGCCTCGGATATACCCTGGGATCTTGCTGTGTGCTTTTGGAGTGGTGGAGGGGAGGGTGCTAGATCAATGTAGGAAGGGTTTGGACCCAACGGGTCCACGGGTCATCTAGCAGCTTATAAAAGGACTATTCTTAAGCCTAAGAATGGAGATCCGCACTTTCAAACTTCCATACCTTCTGATGGGGAGAAGGAGAAATGACCAGGGCCGAGACAAGTCTTTGATTATTGTTGGCTGCTTTTCCCAGGCAGCATGAAGTGTAGATGGAGTCAATGGTGGGAAGTATGGTTTGTGTGCTGGGGGAGGGGGAGGCTGGGGGAGGGGGAGGGGGAGGCGGGGGTGGGGGGGG
Source organism: Rhinoraja longicauda (assembly GCF_053455715.1). Classification (NCBI taxonomy): domain Eukaryota; kingdom Metazoa; phylum Chordata; class Chondrichthyes; order Rajiformes; family Arhynchobatidae; genus Rhinoraja; species Rhinoraja longicauda. The sequence continues at coordinate 15,073,614 of NC_135968.1, forward strand.
CGGGTGCTGCACCAATGCAGGAGAGGTTTGGGCCCAACGGGTCCACTTGGTCGAGTATATTACTAAATATAGTATATTACTCTATTTAAGAGCAGGATGGAAATTAGTGGTGAAATTGATGGTCAGTGAGTTCTGCATGGGTACAAGAGGTAGCACCATTGCAGTCGTTAATGCAGCGGAGGTAGATTTCAGGGATAGAGCCCCCATCCTGCTCCTAAATATACTTGGACCATCTCCGACATCTCCCTGGATCTCACCATCTCCACCACAGGAGATAGACTAGTGACCGACATCTACTACAAACCCACTGACTCCAATAGCTATCTTGACTACACTTCTTCCCACCCCGTTTCCTGTAAAAACTATATTCCCTACTCCCAATTCCTCCTCCGCATCTGCGCCTAGGATGAAGTGTTCCATACTAGGGCATCGGTGATGTCCTCATTCTTTAGGAAACGGCGGTTCCCCTCTCCCATTATAGGCGAGGCTCTCACTAGGGTCTCCTCAATATACCGCAGCTACGCTCTTGCTCCCCCTACCCCCATTCGTAACAAGGTTAGAGTCCCCCTTGTCCACACCTTCCACCCCATGCGCCGTCGCATACAACAAATTATCCTCCAATATTTCCACCACCTCCAAAGGGATCCCACTACTGGCCACATCTTCCCATCTCCACCCCTTTCTGCTTTCCGCAGAGACCGTTCCCTCTGAAACTCCCTGGTCCACTTGTCCCTTCCCACCCAACCATCCCCTTCCCAGATACTCTCCCTTGCAACCGCAGGAGATGCAACACCTGTCCCTTTACCTCCCCCTCAACTCCATCCAAGGACCCAAACAGACTTTCCAGGTGAGGCAGAGGTTCATCTGCACCTCCTCCAACCTCATCTATTGTATCCGTTGTTCCAGATATCAACTTCTCTACATCGGCGAGACCAAGCGCAGGCTCGGCGATCGTTTCGCTGAGCACCTCCGCTCAGTCCAACTCAACCAACCAGATCTCCCGCTGGCACAGCACTTCAACTCCCCCTCCCATTCCCAATCTGACTTTTCTGTCCTGGGCCTCCTCCATTGTCAGAGTGAGGCCCAGCGCAAATTGGAGGAACAGCATCTCATATTTCGCTTGGGCAATTTACATCCCAGCGGTATGAACATTGACTGCTCTAACTTCAGGTAGTCCCTGCTTCCCCTCTCCATCCCCTCCCCCTTCCCAGTTCTTTCACTAGTCATCCTATCTCCGACTACATCCTATCTTTGTCCCGCCCCCTCCCCTGACATCAGTCTGAAGAAGGGTCTCGACCCGAAACGTGACCCATTCCTTCTCTCCCGAGATGCGGCCTGACCCGCTGAGTTACTCCAGCATTTTGTGTCCACCTTATCCAAAGATCAGATATATTGCTGCTCACTGTGCATCACACGCTTCTCCGTTAATTATGGATGCTGACACCTGATGAACACTACAGGTCTGAGGGAAAACTCCTCATCAGAATACTGACGTCAAAAGTACATAATACAAAGCTCTTTGGAATGACACAATATAGTGAAACCTTCAGAGTCAACGTTGTTGCTCTTTTCTTTTTTCTTGCATGTTTCGCTATTGAATTATTTTAATTATTGTGCATAGGTTATAGGAGCTGAATCAGGCCATTTGGCCCATCGAGTCTACTCCATCAAATGACTTGGCCTGCACAGCCGTCTGTGGCAATCAATTCCAGAGTTTCATCACCTTGTGACAAAATAAATTCCTCCTCATCTCCTCTCTAAAGATACATCCTTTTATTGTGAGGTTCTGCCCTCTAGTCCTGGACTCTCCCACTAGTGGGAACATTCTCTCCACATCTCCTCTATCCAAGCCTTTCATTATTCAGTAAGTTTCAATGAGGTCCCTCATCATCCATCTAAACTCCAGCGAGTACAGGCCCAGTGCCATCAAATGCTCATCATATGTTAATCCAATCATTCCCAGGATCATTTCATAAACCTCCTCTGGGCCCTCTCCAATGCCAGCACATCCTTCCTCAGATATGGTGCCCAATTTTAATTATAATTATCGCTCTAAAGCTGGAACAACTTCAATACAAATTGCCTATGTTCATTGCCCGGTACTGTAAGGTAAATGGATATTAACAGCAAAGCACGGGTGTTATTAGTTTTCCAGTTTAGCTCCGAAACAAAGCTCACCTGATGAACCACCAGCCTTCGAGATTTCGCTGGATGACTTCCACCATGACGCCCTTCTCAAAGCCAATTTCATCTTTGCCCTGGTCAACGTACGATTGCACAGTGATATATTTTTCCTCTATGACAAATAAACACCATCGCAAAGTTAGAGCAAGTTTTTCAGTTGCTACAGCTTTGGTGAGCATCCAGAACAATTCAACAAGCTCTCTCTCTAAGCTTCCTCTAATTCATTTCTTGAACTCAATGTTTAATTAAGCAATCTTTTGAATAAAGTAGTGGAATACAATTATAAGATGGTTCTACGAGGCAGAAGAAGCAGTCTGCCCATTGTACTTGTGCTGGCTTTCTGAAATAGTCTCCAGTTAATTCCATTTCTGTTATCCTTTCAAATGAACACAACAATTTAGTTCCTCATGATACTTATCCAGTTGGCCTTTCAAAGTTCTGATCGATTCTGTTTCTGCTATTTCTAGTCAGAGATTTCATGTTCCTAGAACCTTCTGTGAAAATGCCAGATTCTTTTGGTGACAAATTAACATTGACGGTTTCTTGTTAATAGCTCATTGATCACGAGTTAAGAGAATCATTGAGTCGTACAGTATAGAATCAGGGCCTTCAGCCCACCACGTCTGTGCCAACCAAGAGGGTGGTAGTGCTGGATGTCTTGTAATGCATAAGGTAATAGATCCCCAGGACAGACGAGAACAATTGAAGAATGCTATAGGAAATAGCTTGATGGTGCTCTAATAAAGATTTTTGTATCTTTGTTATGCACTGGTTAGATACCAGTAGACTGAAGGATAACTAATATTCTTCTTTCATTTAGGAAGGGCAATAGGGAAAACCCAGGAACTACAGGCCAATTAGCAATGTCAGTGGTAGTGAGACTATTGAATAAAATTCCAAAGGATAGGATTTATATACATTGGAAAGGCTGGGGTTAATTCAGGATAGTTAGTATGGTTTTCTGTAGGAGAAATCCTGCAGATTTGATTGAGATTTTTGAGGAGATAACACAGGAGCAACAAACAAACTGTGTTAGGATGTAGAATGGAGAGGGAATTTAGCCAGTATAATGAGGAATTGGGGAGTTTGTTAGACAGGTATCAGTAGCAGATCGTGGTTTGAAGAGTATGAAGGATGGCAGACAGATGGAGTCAGGTGAGGAGAGTTTGTCGCTCCAGATTTCAGCATCTGCAGTCTCTTGTGTCTCCAGGTAACAGAGGATGATGAATGGAGGATGACTGATATTGTCTGTATGGACTCGGGTATGACATACGACAAGGCTCTGCATGGTACGCTGCATGGACTCTAGTACGCATGGTACAGTGTAAGGCCTTGTCAAATGTCTGAATAGAGTCCATACAGACAATATCATTCATCCTCCTTTCAGATCGTTAAGCCACATGATATCCAGGGCAATCTGGCTAATCGGATTCAAAATTGGCTTGGCAGAATATTTTTCTGCTTGGACATCTGCGACCAGGGACACATGGATTGGTGCTGGGAACTTGACTGTTTTTGATATATATTAATGATACCTTGGAGTGCAGGAGTTTGAGGGGTGATCTTATAAAATCATGAGAGTAATTGATCGAGCAAATGCTCTAGTCTTTTACCCCAGTAGGGGAATCAAAACCCAGAGGATAGGTAGGTACGTGTGGGTACATGGAATGAGCTGTCATATACAATATAATAACATCTAAATATCTACAATTACAATATCTAAATGACATTTGGACTGGTACGTGGATAGGAAAGGTTTAGGGGGATATGGGCTAAATGCAAGCAAATTGAACTACTTTAGATGAAGCATCTTGGTCGGCATGAACAAGTTGGGCTGAAGGGCCTGTTTCTATGCTGTATAACTATGATTTGGATATGAATGTAGGAGAAATGATTAATACGTTTGTAGATAACATGAAAATTGTTGGTGTTGTGGACAGCTAGCAAGGTTTGCTGGCTATTGGAATAGATAGATCAGATTTAAAAAAATTGGTGGAGCATTAGCACATTTAATTCAATCCCCATAACAAGTGCAAGTTGATGCATTTTGAAAAGTCAAGCACAGGTGGGGCATATACAATAGATGGTAGGGCACTCGAGGATGTTAATTGATCAGAGTGACCAAGGAGCCAAAGTCGACAGTTCCCTGAAAATGGCAACACAGGTTATTTGGGTATGAAAAAGGCACATGATATGCTTGCCTTCACAGGTTGAGGCACAGAATATAAGAATTGCGACATTACACTGCAACTTCACAAAACACTAGTTAGGCTGCATTTGAGCATTTTGTGCAGTTTTGGTTGGAACATTAAAGAAGGTTTATGATTGTGCAGGGTGGAGTGTAGAAGAAATTCATCATGATCTAGTTTGGATTGAAAGTCTTTAATTATTCAAGAGAATGGGTAGATGGGTAGATGTTTTTCAAGGTGCGAAAGAGACTAGGGTGTGACTTGATAGAAATATAAAAGATTATACGAGGCACAGATAGGGTATGTAGTCAAAATATTTTTTCTCTGGTATGGGTATCAAAAATAAGTGGACTTATGTACAAAGTATTTTAAGTGGAACAAAGGGGCAAGATGTTGTACAGATAGATAGTGGTTGATAGCTGGAACGAGCTGTCAAGAGTGGCTGGTGGAATCTGTTGAAATTAATATGTTTAGCGGATAGACAGACATTTAAATAAGTAATGCGGTCAAATGGGATTCATGTAGATGGGCAAAAATGTCAGCATGCAGGTAGTGACCCTAAGGCCACTATACTGTACATTCAATGTCTCTGATGATGATGATATGATGAGGATGATGATGATAGTTCAGCACTGGAGTAAACTAATTAAACATACAAATATTGAACCTATGTAATATATTCAACACATTGTAGTTCAAAGAGGAAATACTTCAGACAGAAGGAAGAAAATGCACAGAATTCCCTCCTGCATCTCTGCTATTTGCCCACTTGCAACAATTACATAAAATGAATGCCTGCACCTGGAACAGCTGCTAAATGTGAACATGGAGGGTTCTTTTAAGGAGACTGTTGAGTTAAATTGATTCTTGTTATATTGGAATTGTTAAAAAACACAAAGCTCAGAAATTAATTTCTGTGAATACCATTGTGAACAGAAAGACTGGAGATGTGACGTCATTTGATTTTTATTTGAAATAGCTTGTGCTATAGCAGAAACGTGCCTCTGAGGCTGAAGAGCAATGGCAATTCCGCTGGCAATGAAGAGCAGCAAGGGATGAAAAACAAAAACCAAAGTCTCATTTGAAAACACATGGCAAAGAGCACAACTATATATTTATTTATTTATTTATTTATTTTTAATTATTTGTTTTATTGGAAGCATTTGTGTTTTAAAAAAATGACAATTTTGTAGCGTTATGAGCAGCTTCAATTTTAACACTTTTCAAAAAGGGCATTTAATTTTTTTTTTAAAAGAGAGAGAAAGAAGGAAAAGAGAAATTAAAAAGAAAAAAGAAGAGGGGAGATCTACCCAACAACCCACCCATGTGCCCACTCACCCAGCCCTACGAGTGATTTTGAATTGTGTTCAAATATTGTATTGTTCGAGAAAATCAATAGAAGGTGACCATATTTTTAAAAATTGCTTCAGTTTGTCATTCGAGATAAATCTAATTCTCTAAATGTAATGTGTCTATCATTTCTGTAATCCTCATCTTCACTGGAGAAACTTCAACACTTTTCCAGCATTTAAGTAGGAGTTTTTTTGCTAATATTATTCCATAGCCGATAAAGCGTCGCTGAAAAACAGTCAATGTACTACAATCTTCTGATATTCCCCGTATTATCAGTTTTGAGTCTGGCTCTAATGGGATTTTCAGTATATTGGAGAAAACGTTGAATATTTCCGTCCAAAAACTTTTTATTTCTGTACATAGTACAAAACTATGGATTAAAGTGGCTTCTTGAAATTGACACTTATCGCAAAGAGGAGAAGCACTGGGGAAAATTTTGTTCAGTTTGGTTTTTGAATAGTATAACCTGTACAGCACTTTGAACTGTATCAGGCAATGTCTGGCATTTAAGGAGCAAGTATAAATATGTTGTAAGATTTCGTCCCATATATCATTGGAAATTTATTGACCCATCTCATCTTCCCATGCACGCCTGTAAACCTCAGATGATGGGGCGTTGATGTTTTGAAGAACATTGTAAATGTAGGATGTCAACTTCTCTGTATCTGCATGTCTATTCAAACATTCGTCAAGTTTATCTGGACTTGCAGTGTTGTAGTCTTGCATGTATGTTTTCCCTAACCTGAAGATATCTGAAAAAATTATTCGTATTTAAATCGTATTTCACCCGCAACTCTTGGAAGGAGGAAAATGTCTCTCAATTTAAGACTGAACTTCAACTGTTTCCAGATACGACTAGTGCCATGAATTATAGGGTTATAATCGTACATTGACTTATTCAGGGTTATTGGAGACAGGACAATCGAGCCCATGGAACAAGGCAAACAATCTTCTCTTTCCATTTTTAGCCAATTGGCCTGTTGGTATGAATCATCCAACCAAAAGATTATGGTTTTAATATTCGTTGCCCAGTAGTAAGAAAGAAAATTGGGTAAAGCTAGTCCTCCATTCTCTTTAGATTTGCACAAGTGCCGTTTATGTATTCGGTGACTTTTGTAGTCTCATATAAAGTTAGTAACAATGGAATCAATTTTTTAAAAGAAAGATTTGGGAAAATATATCGGTATCGTCTGAAATAAATATAAAAGCTGCGGGAGAAAAATAATCTTTAAGGTATTCAATCTGCCAAGGAGGGAAATAGGCAGTGTTTTCCAAAATTGAATACAAGTATGAAGTTTTGTAATTAATGGAGGGAAATGTGTTTTAAACAGGAGGGAATATTTCCTGGTAACGTAAACTCCAAGATATCTGAATTTATCGGTAACAATTCTAAAAGGGAACTGTTGGAGCTGGGTAACGTCTTGTTCGTTTATTGGCATAATTTCGCTTTTATTCCAATTAATTCTGTAGCCAGAGAAGATGCCGAATTGGTCTATAATGGATAGTAAATTTGGGATACTACTTCAGGGGTTAGTGATGTATAATAGTATCTGCAGTTATTTTCTTATAATAGTACAACATCTGCGTAGAGGGAAATTTTGTTCGTAGTATGTTTAGTATTGTATCCGTATATGCCTGGGTGGGACCTGATGCTCTCAGCAAGTGGTTCTATGGCTAATCGCATCGGGGAGAGAGCACATCCTTGTCTAATACCCCTGAATAAGCAAAATTTAGATGAGAGGGTTTGATTGGTTAATATTCTGGTGTTCAGGTTCCCAAATAAAAGCTTCAGCTATAAGATAAAGTTTTCGCCTAATTGGAATTTTCCCAGCGCTGTGAAAAGATAAGACCAATCAACTTGGTCAAAGGCTTTTTCAGCATCCAATGCGATGATTGTGAGGTCTTTATTCGGTATTCTATGTGAGTAAATTATATTAAACAAACGTCTCAGATTAAAGAGTGTCGTTTAGGTATGAACCCGGTTTGATCTGAGTGTACAAGTTTGCCAATGACTAGGCTGAGTCTACGAGCCAGAATCTTGGCTAGGATCTACTGATCGGTATTTAAAAGAGCAATTGCTCTATATGATCCCGGCGCTTCTAGATTCTTATCTTTTTTCGGAATTAATGTAATAATTGATTCTGCTAGAGTGTGCGGTAAAGTCTGCTCCTTGAACGCTTGGATATACAGGCATTGTAGACATGGGGAAATTATATTGTTAAATTTTTTGTAAAATTCATTATTGATCCCGTCTGGGCCAGGAGTTTTTCCATTTTTCAATGATTTAATAGTCTCTGAAATGTTCTTTCGGTCTCACTGAGGGTTTGACGATTGCACTTATCCAGAAAAGTCTGCATCATCACTGAGTCGGCTGTTGTTTGAGATGCGTAAAGGGTTTGGTAAAATTGTTGAAATCTTTCGTTGATATCTTTGGGCAGTGAAAGTAGTTCTTTTTTCCTATCTAATTTTATGTATCGTACGGTCATTTTCTAATTTGCAAAGTTGTCTTGCTAAAAGTTTATGGGGTTTATCGGCGAATTCAAAGTATTTTTTATTGGTAAATTGAAATGCCCTACTGATTCTTGCTGAGAGTATCTGGTTTAATTTGTATTTAAGTGCAGCTATTTTGTTACGTTTTCCTATGGATGGGTCGGCAGCATTTTCTGAGTCCAAATGTTTTATTTGTTTTTCTAATTCCTGTAGCTCTGCCTTTCTTCTCTTGTTCTGCGATGCTTGGTAAGAAATAATGCAGCCTCAAAGAAAGGCTTTAAAGGTTTCCCAAAGCAATGTTGGAGAAATGCCAGGGGTGTCATTTGTCTCAAATAAGATTTCCATCTGTAACTTCAGGTATTCACAAAATTTAGCCTCTGCGAGTATTTGTGGATTAAATCTCCAACACGGCTGTCTTTTCGCCATTCCTCCAGTTTCACAGAGAATGTAAAAGGACAATGATCTGAAATAATAATATTGTGACATTTTGGGCTGTGGGTATATGGCAGGAGTTTTGAATCAACCAGGAAATAATCTGTTCTTGTATATACTCTATGGGCACCTGAGTAGAAAGAATACTCTCTTCCTGAGGGGTTGGCAATCCTCCATACATCTTTTATATTTGTGTTGTTTATATCCGGATTCAAAAGTTCACTGGACTTGGATGTAATTATTCTACGGAATGAAGATCTGTCTAAGTATTGGTCTAATACACAATTTAGATCACCCCGATTATCAAATTAGACTGGAACATATCTGGGATTAAATTAAATACTTTATTGAAAAATTGGGGGTTATCAAAATTTGGACCGTATATGTTCACCAAAGTCAGTGAGGTTGAATACACTTCTCCGGTCACTATGATATACCTGCCCTCCTTATCAACTATTGTAGATTTATGTCTGAACGGGGTACCTTTGCGGATTAAGATTGCGGTACCCCTGGCTTTTGAGGGAAAGGTGGAGTGGTACAGCTGTCCAATCCACCTGCACCTCAGCCTGTTGTGTGAGTCATTCTTGAGGCGAGTCTCCTGGAGGAATATTATGTCAGTGTTAAGGGATTTTAAGTGAGCTAGTATTTTACCCCTTTTTATTGGTTCATTCACGCCCTTGACATTCCAACTACAAAAGGTAAGTCCTTTCCCCCCAGTTTTGCTTGCTAGATCATCTTGCATAGTTAGGGTATGTATCTTCTACTGAAATAAATGCTCTAACACAGTAATTAAAGTATTTTTTGGAATATAGGCTGAGTAAGAAACCCCCCACCCCACTCCCCCACCTCCCGTGAATATCACCAAGAGAAATGAGCATTAGCGCAAAGATACTAAGATATATATTGTAAAAATAAGAGAAAGAAAGAAATAGAAATGGGGGAAGGTAGAGGGAAATATGTACCAGAAGAGGCTTGATGAGGAGGCAATAGGGAGAATGTGACAGCAGAACCAGTGGAGAGGGCGACTGTGCAGGTAGCTGCAGACTTTTAACATTTTATTATTTAAATTTAAAGAATGTAAGCATTTTTTTAACAGGATTTCAAAAGGCTAGCTTTTTAACAGCATATCTTTGAGTAAGGAGAGAGCATACCTGATAGATTCAAAGATCAGTGATGAAAAGAGGAATAACATTCACCAAGAAAATTTACTGTATTTAATTTTTAACCAGGAGAAAATAAGCAAACTTAACAAACCTTGTGCAAAAAAGATAATTTACTGGTGTGTACCATAGCTCATTCACAGCCACACCAAGCCTGTGATTTCTGTAATGCACATTGTGCCTTCACAGGCAAAATCATCACCATATATTAATTGTTATCATTTTTCATTCCTGAGATTAAAAAAATATAAGCAATAGATTTATTTCAGAATTTTCCTTCATTTCTAACATAAATTTGAGAGGCCAAATGGCTTCCTCCTTTGCTGCATCCACTCTGGTAGGTGCAGAAACCAAAGAGTAAAAAAGCAGAACAAATTATCAGTACCTGTTCAACGAATGTCGTAGAGACATAAACATAACACATGCACACACAATCAACAAATTGGAAGCGTAAGGCCGTTAGCGAAAGCTGTTTTGTCTTTGACTGGTAGCTGAATGAAACCAAACATCACGTGTGTGATTTAAGAGGGCACGGGGCTTTGTTCACCTGGGCTTTGTTGGCGGCTACACATTCCTCCTAGAGTCCACCTCCGGTCCAGCCGGCGCAGATGAGCTTTACGTCTCTTAGTGACTATAAGTATGGAGTGAAATATTACAAAACAGACACAAAATCAAACCGTCAAGTGTTATGACAAAGAGATGAACATATTGACAAAGAAACCACATGGACCAGGACTGGAAGGTGTTTATGGAATTGCACTATTATGAATAAATCTTTCAACAATTACCACTGGTTTACTGTTCTTCAATAGGTTGTGTATTTCTCTGTTCGCTAGAAAAAGCTTAGATTTGATCATCCTCCTCGAGATCCAACAATCTGTTTAAGAACCATCATTTCCCCTCAATACCAAGTAGAACAATTAGCACATTCCAGTGACTGAAATTTATCTGGCTACTTTATTAAGGATAATCCCAAGAGATTTTATGTACATAAATGGAAAAAGGGTAACCACGGAAAGAATAGGACCCCTAAGGAATCAAAGCGATCAACAGCGCAGAGCCACAGGAGATGGGCAAGGTCCTCAATAAGTGTTTCTCCTGTTTTTACTGTGGGGAAAGACCCGAGAACAGTAGAATATGGGGCAGTCAATGGAAGGAAGTGTCTTGAGAGCAATCTGTATAACGGTCCTGACGCATATGAAGGTAGACAAATTTCCCGAGCCTGATCAAATATATCCAAGGACACTGTGGGAAGCTAGAGATGAGATTGCAGGTGCCCTGGCTGAGATTTACGAGTCGCCATTCAATGCAGGTGAAATACCAAAAGACTGTCGGGGGGCAAATGTTGCGCCTCAATTCAAGAAGGGCTGCAGGGAAAAGCTAGGGTACTAAAGGGCAGTGAGCCAAACATCTGTGATCAGAAAGTTATTAGACAGTATTCTAAGGGATAAGATATACATGCATTTAGATGGACAAGGGCTGATTAGGGATCGATAGTATGGTTTTGTACAGGGGAGGTCATGTCTCAAGAACCTAGTCGAGCTTTTCGAAGATGTTACAAAAAAGATTGATGAGGGCAGAGCTGTAGATGTTTTATAAATGGATTTTAGTAAGCATTCAACAAGGTTCCACATGGTAGGCTGCTCTAGAAGGTTAGATTGCATGAGATCTAAGAAGAGATAGCTGAATGGATAGAAAATTAGCTTTATGGTAGGAAGCCGAGGGTGATGGTGGGGAAGATGGTTGAGTCGTTATTAAAGATATTACAGCTACACATTTGGAATGGTCAAAGTCAGCATGGATTTAAGATGGGAAAATCATACTTGACTAATCTTCTGGAATTATTTGAGTACATAACAAGTAGAATGGATAAGGGAGAGCCAGTGGATGTGGTTTATCTGGACTTTCAAAAAGCCTTTGACAAGGTCCCACACAAGAGATTAGTGTGCAAAATTAGAGCACATGACATTGGGGGTAGGGTATTGACATGGATAAAGAACTGGTTGGCAGACAGGAAGCAAATAGTAGGAATTAACGGGTCATTTTCAGAATGGCAGGCAGTGACTAGTGGGGTGCTGCAAGGCTCGGTGCCGGGACCACAGTTATTTACAATATATATTAACGATTTAGACGAGGGAATTAAACGTGGCATCTCCAAGTCTGCAGATGACACAAAGCTGGGTGGCAGTATGAGCGGCGAGGAGGATGCTATCAGGCTGCAGCTTGGGTGAGTGGGCAGTTGCGAGGTTATCCGCTTTGGTGGCAAGAACAGGAAGGCAGATTATTATCTGAATGGTGTCAGATTAGGAAAAGGGGAGGTGCAACGAGACCTGGATGTGCTTGTACATCAGTCACTGAAAGTAAGCATGCAGGTACAGCAGGCAGTGAAGAAAGCTATTGGCACGTTGACCTTCATTGTGAGAGGATTTGAGTATAGGAGCAAGGAGGTCCTATTGAAGTTGTACAGGGCCCTGGTGAGACCGCACCTGGAGTATTGTGTGCAATTTTGGTCTCCTAATTTGAAGGACATTATTGGTATTGAGGGAGTGCAGTGTAGGTTCACCAGATTATTCCCCGGGATGGCGGGACTAACATATGATGAAAGAAAGGGTTGACTGGGCTTGTATTTACTGGAATTTAGAAGGATGAGAGGAGATCTTAGAAACATCAAATTCTTAAAGGATTGGACAGGCGAGATGCAGGAAAAATGTTCCCGATGTTGGGGGGAGTCCAGAACCAGGGGTCACAGTTTAAGCAGTAGGCCATTTAGTACTGAGATGAGGAAAAACTTTTTCACCCAGAGAGTTGTGAATCTGTGGAATTCTCTGCCACAGAAGACAGTGGAGGCCAATTCACTGGATGTTTTCAAGAGGGAGTTAGATTTAGCTCTTAGGGCTAAAGGAACCAAGGGATATGGGGAAAAAGCAGGAACGGTGTACTGATTTTAGATGATCAGCCATAATCATATTGAATGGCAGTGCTGACTCAAAGGGCCGAATGGCCCCAGTCCTGCACCTATATTTCTATTTTTCTATGTTTCTAACAGCCAAAAAACCTTTAAAAATATTCTATTCTATCAGACAGAACACCAACACAGCAACGGTTTCTCTCAATTGGTTGTCCTGTTAAATCCATGTGCTTTCATCCCAGTTATTCTTCCAGCCCGGAATCCATAAATGGTTTTTGTTTTAGTACTGACAATGAAAATACTGGCGAGCAATGGTTCTTTAACACTCGGAGTACTAATTACTTTCCATCATTTAGTATTCATATATTCTCATGCATAGTTTCAAGTCTGATTTGCTTTATGAGTCAGATTAATCCATGTGGAAACAGGAACTTACCCATGCTGACCATCATGCCCCATCTACACAAGTCCCACCTGCCTGAGTTTGGTTCATATACCTCTAAACCAATCTTGTACCTGGCCAAATGTTTTTTAAACATTGTGATAGTATATGCTCTGAATACACACTGACAATGATTTTATGGATGGCTTATAAACTAAATTAGAATGGGAGTCTTGTTCTTATAGACAGAGATGGGATCCAAGCCTAGGAATGACCACTGTCGTGTGCAGGTTCTCATCAGACCCATGGGCGGTTATCCACTATCTTCACAGAATTAAGGGCTAAAGCATCCTTTGCTTTATATCCCCATATAGTGTTACCTGTGAATATTACCGCAGCCTAACTATCTTAATCAACAGTACTCAGAGAGTTAAATGCTCAAATGCCAGTAATTAAGAAAATGATTCAAAACAAATCGCTGAAAAACTGGAAAGAGTTTATTAAACACAATATGCAAATTACACAAGTAGACAACCTTAACGATAGAATGAGATGATGACCAGAAATTTATTAATTCACATTGAATGAGGTGAGGTACTTAGATGTGAAGTAACATAGAACCTGGTAGATGATAAAGGACCAAATTCAGCTGGTTTTCCTTCTCTCCTCATTGTAGTATATGTATGCAATTGTTCATTGATCAATGCACCCAGATATTAAATTATGAGAATTTCTAAACTTCAGTCTGGTCAGACATAGCTTTCAAGGAGTGCGTAAAGAAAGGGAGGTGAAGAGTTTTAGTGAAGGAATTTAGCATAGCACATAGAAGAGTACAGCACCAGAACAGGCCCTTCAGCCCAGTGTTTATGCCATATATGATGGCAAAACCATCACTTATCCATCTGCACATAACCCATATCCATCCATTCCCTGCATATCCTTATGCCTATCCAAAAGACAAATGCCACTAACATATCTGGTTCAACCACCATCCCCGGTAGCACGTTCCAAGTACTCACCACCCACTATGTGAAAAGAATTTACCCCGCAAATCTCCTTTTAACTTTGGCTCTTAAAACTATACCCTCTAGTACTTGATATTTCCATCCTGAGACAGTCTACCCTTTATATGCCTCTCATAACTTTATATACTTCTATCAGGTCTCCCCGCAACCTCTGGCATTCCAGAGAAAACGATCCAAGTCTGTCCAACCTCTCCCTGTAGCTGATACCCCCTAATCAAGGCATCATTCTGGTAAACCTCCTCTGCATCCTTACTGCACTAGGGCAACCAGAACTGCACACAGTACTCCATATGCGGCGTAACCAGAGTCCTATAAAGCTACATCAAGACTTTCTGACTCTTATACTCAATGCCCCAACCTATGAAAACAAAGGTATCATAATGCCTTATTTACCACTATCTACTTGTTCATGCCAATTTCAGGAAAGGATTTGGACCCCAAGATTCCTTTGTACATCAATGCTGTTAAGGGTCATGCCATTAATAGTATATTTTCCCCTTACAGTTGACCTCTCAAAATGCAACACCTCACATCTGCTCGGATTAAACTCCCATCTGCCATTTCTCTGCCCATTTCTATAGCTATACCCCAGTGTACTTTGACAGCCTTCCCCATAAATCTTGGTGCAATACTAATCAACTGTCCATATTTACATCCCAGTCATTTATATCTATCACAAACGGCAGCGGTCCTAGCACAAATCCCTGCGGAGCTCCACTAGTCAAAGACCTCCAGCCTAAATATTGTCCTTCCAACACAACTCTAACTGTATGCCAGTTCTGAATCCATACGACCAGGTCACTATTAATCCTGCGCATCTTAATATTCTGGATCAGCCTACCATGGGGAACTTTATGAAATACTTTACAAAAATCCATGTAGACACCATCCATGCACTACACTCATCGATCACCTTTGTCACCTCCTCAAACACTCGATCAAGTTAATAAGACCATAGGGTTCAGGCTGTAGGAAGCATGCATACCAGTGGTGGAGAGAAACAGAGAATCAGTTATTACCTAGCCAATGTTTCCTTCAATGAGGATATTAATTCAGAATCAAAGAAACTTGCAGAAGATATACCTGCACTGATTCTTCAAAACATCAGCTGTGTTTAGTTTTTTCTTCCTGCATTTTGTCGGTAAGTCTTTGGGTATTTGAACATCAAGGAGTCTTTGTTCTTTCATGTTGCGCTTGCTAACTCTCTTCTAAAAATATTTATGACATCAATTTCTTTCACCATTTCAGATAGAGACTTCTAGGTCCTGACAAGTCTCAATGAAAACATCTCCATTATCGATCCCTTGCCATTGATTTAAAGTCTGTAATTTCATGTCAAAGTTGCAACAGGACCTGATACAGCAATTGCAACGCACAGAAATGCGAAAGGCTGCAGAGAGGAGTAGAATCCGCCCAGTCCAACTCGGGCACAACATCCGCTCCATTGAAAATATCTACACAAGTCACTGCCACAAGAAGGTACCACCACCATTTGGGCCATGCCCCTTTCACACTGCTATTATCAGGCAGGAGATACAGAAGCCTGGGGGGGGGGGGACGACGACGACGACAAAGAGAATGAGCACCAGCGGGTTTACTTGAAATTGGAGAATTCAATGTTTATCCATATCCCTCCCTGACTTTACATTTCACTCCTCTTTTTACCATATTTGACACCCTTTTATCTTCTTTCACTGAGCCTTTGCCAGTATCTCCAACGTCTGCCATTCATCCCTTCTCATCTTTATTTTCCTATCACTTGCCATGCTTTGCATCACCTCTGCCGCTCTTTACCAGCTTTCTACCCTGGTAAATTAGTCTGAAGAATGCTTGATACTTTGGCGCACCACAAAGTTAAGTACGTTCTTTTGTTCCTTTCAGCAGAATTTTAGAAGTGCAACTGCATGCCTACCCTCTCCAGCTCTTGTTGTCCTGATATCCAGGTCATCTCGGGTTCCATTGTGTGACTCCAGGTAAGTAGCTGGGACCCAGCCTTGTTCTTCTGTTGTACTCACAAACCACCAACCTGAAATAGAAAGAGCAGATTATGTTTGGTTAATTGAAACAGTGGGGTCATTATATTTTCAGATGTGATTCACCTAAACGTTATCCGGTCAAATGTCAGTTGTGTCAATGTAGAGCAAATTTAGCTGTTGTTTATAGGTCAACCACTGGTCATCTTCCAAATCAATATTCTAATATATCTTCTTTTTACCTCAGCCATGGGTTCCCCTCCAGTGTAATTACCAAGATCCTCAACCACATTCACTTCATTTGCTACACTCTCTTTCCGTTCAGACAGGATAAGATTCATCTCCAGAATGTTCGAAGCCTCGCAAGAGATCCCACCATCAGATACATCTTCCCTCTTCTCTCCATTTCAATATTATGAAGAGACTACTTATCTACATGCTTCGGTTCACTCTTCCAACATCACCAGTAACTCCTCTCCTTCACATGATAGACAGGGGCAAATTTTGATAGACGGACTAATTAGAGATAATCCGCATGGTTTTATACATGGGAGAACATGGTTCAGGAATCTGATGGAATTTTTTGAAGTAGTAACTGAAAAGGTTGATGACGACAAAGCTGTGGATGTAGTCTATATGGACTTCAGTATCTGATATGGTTCCACGTTGTAGGCTGCTCTGGAAGGTTAGATCGCATGAGATCCAGGGGGAGCTAGCTGACTGGATGCAGAATTGGTTTCATGAAAGGATGCAGAGGGTAATGGTGGAAGGTTGTTTTCCAACTGGAGGCCTGTGAGTGGTGGTGACTAGTGGTGTGCCTTAAGGGCCTGTCCCACTTAAGCGATTTTAAGGCGACTGCCGGCGACTAGGCTGTCGCCGACAGTTCGCCGGGGTGTCACGGGCATGATCGTCCAAAAATCGTAGTGGATCTCGGCGCGTCGCTGAGAAATCATCCGGTTTGACATTTCTCAGCGACAGCTGGCTTGTCGCCAGGTATTGTTGCTTATTGCGGGCGCTGTCGCATGCTGTCCCCAGGTTTGATAGGTTCTCTTAGGTGCATTTAGAAGCACATAATATTAAAATAAGTAAAGTCATTTCAAAATACCATAAAATGCTTGTGTTTAACCAATTTATTTACCGTCAGGACATTTGACAGGTAGATTGGAGGCGACAGTTTGACGGTCAGGTAAGCATGGGAATTTTCGCTACGTTTTTGGCCTCAGCCATTACATTTAAAGTGGGCTCCAAACCCAGATATGCAACCCAGAAACCAGATATGCATCTCCCTTACATTTTCAAAGAATGCCCACACACCTTTCACAAAAATACACTGAACCACTTTAAAAAAAAAAAAAAATTTAATACAGCTATTAGTAAACTGGAAGTAAATCCAGTTTATTCCTTGTTACAGTGAAGCTTGGTTTTCAAATAACCCAGGCAAGATGTTTTATTTCAAAACTCTCAAGTACTTACCGACTTGTCCGTGATTTCAGCGAAAATTAGGAGGCCAGAGAACCATTGACAGCGTAGGTATTTTTGCGATGTTTATGGCCATCAGCCATTACATTTAAAGTGGGTTCCAAACCCAGATATGCAACCCAGAAACCAGATATGCATCTCCCTTACATTTTCAAAGAATGCCCACACACTTTTCACAAAAATCCACTTAACCATTTACTAATTAATTGAGAAAAGGCACAAAAGCAAATAGATTGTGCTGGACCTTACAGGTCACTAAGGACCCAGTGGCCTTTCAATAGTTATAAGAACTGTAGCAGGAACTTAGCCACTTAGAAAGTCAGAGATGCTGGAATTGTGCACCTTGGACACTTAGAAGATACTAATATGACTAAGCAAAGTGGATTTATAAAAGGAAAATTATGTTGGACTAATCCATTACAGTTCTTCCAATATGTATCTAGCAGAGTGAATGAAGCGTAGTGTATTTGGACTTACAGTTGACTTTCAATTAGAGGATTGGAAGAGGAATAGGAGTTAATTCCTCCAGAGTTAAGAGAAAACAAACTGAGTAGAAATGATTGTGTTCTTATTAGTTGAGAGCTGTGGCCACTGGCTGCATTCCAACTATTCACAATCTGTACCAATGATTTGGCTGGGTGACCAAATGTTACATTTCTAGATTTTCTGACACAAATGGGAATATGAGAGCATTGAAAATGTGAGCAGTGATTGGAATTTAAAGAGGCTCCACACAGAGTGAAATAAGCCAGGTGATGGCAGAAACAGTACAATGTTGAAAATGTGAGATTATCCACTTTAGTAGAGAAAACAGGAAATGCTGACTACTTATCAAATAGTGAAGGATTGGGAAATGTTAATGTATAAAAGGATCTCAGTGTCTTTGAACATAATACTGTGAAAGCTAAGAGGCAGATAGACACAGCAGGTAATTAGAAAGGCAAGTGGTATGTTGCCCTTCATTGTGAGAAAATTTGAGGATGAGGATCAATATGTTTAGCTGCAATTCTTCAAGGTGTTGGTCAGACCATTCTTTGATAAATAAGTATAAACTTGCCGTAATTACTTCCATGTTCACTGGGCGACCCAACATTATCGTCAATGAGCTCTCTCTTTTTTATCTTTATGCCAAGAGAAATTTACCCATTCTAGTCCATTCTCAACATTACACATATCAATTGTCTGCCCTTAGCCTCATATCCCTTGGATCCCAAGCAACCCCAGCCCATCCAATCCTTGATCCCAACTAAACTTTTCCATTCCTCACAACATTCCCATGAATCTCCCATGAATCCTCTCCAATGCAATCACATCCTTGTGTAATGCGACGACTAGAATTCTGCATAGTAGTCAATATGTGTGTATGCCCTTATCCTAACTACACCCTGCCATTATTTCTACACTTGATCTAACAAAGAAAAATACACTTTGTGCCTTCTTAACCAAATTAATCTGTCCTGCTACCTTTATGATCTGTGTAAATATTTCATTGGGTAGGAAAGATTTAGAGGGAAATAGGCCAAATGCGGGTAAATGGGACCAGTTGCCATGGGGCATTCTTAATCGGCATGGACGAGTTAGGCTGAAGTGCCTGTTACTGTGCTGTATGACTAGATACTTCAATTTTACTTCTGTTCAGCATACCCCCATTTATTGTGTGCTACTTTAATTTGTTATGCCTCTGCACGTGCATTACTTCACATTTTAATGGATCAATACTATCTGACAGATCTTTGCTCGCTGACCCAACTATAATTTTTCTACATTCTAAAACTTCCTTCTCACTGCAAATCATGATGGCAATTGGCAGACATTGCGACCAAAAGTTGTCTTATTCAAAAAGCTGTGGTAAACATGATAGGCTGATTGGCTTCCTTCTGTGCTCTATTATTCCAAGACAAGGAACTGCTAAGTACTAAGCTAGCGATTCAGAACTGTCATAATGCTGGTCCTAAGATGTTCAGACTTCTGGACTTTCAAAATGTTCCACTGCAACTACACTAATTTTGCAGTAACAACAAGAGCCAAAAGTTTCAAAAATTGGTTCAAGAACTTTACATAGTCAGCAGCTAGGAAGAGCAGGTTCCAAGCCAAATTAGCTGCCAAAAATGACTGAACTGCTTCAGGAACCACTGTGAATAGAGAGCTTTGTGCTGTAGTAAGCTCTCCATCAAATCTTGCTATCAAAACAAATTGTAGCAACTGGCCATTCCCTGGATTTAAAAAAATGATCACAGTCTCTGCATACAACCATTTTTAATAGATGCTATCTTTATATGTACATGGGTTTAACCTATTTCATAAGAGTCACAGTCATACAGAACTGATACAGGCCCTTCAGTCCAACTCGTCCTTGTGGACCAAGATGCCCATTTTAGCTAGTCCCATTTGCCTGCATTTAACCATATTCTTCCCAAATTTTTCCCATGCATGTAATTATACAAATGTCTTTTAAATGTTGTTATTACACCTGCCTCAATTGCATCCTCTGGAAATTTGTTCCTCATACATGTCACCCCATGTGTGAAAAAAATCTCCCCTCTGGTTCCTATTAAATCTTCCCCCTCTTAATTTAAATGGAAATCATCTAGCTCTTGATTTTCGAACACTGGGAAAAAGACTCATTCACCTTACCTATTCTCCACATGATTTTATACAGCTCTATAAGATCACCTTTCAGTCTCCTACACTCCAAGGAATTAAGTCCAAGTTTGTCCCATCTCTCCTTATAACTTAGTTTCCCAGGTCATAGCCTCAGAATTAAAGGATATTCTTTAGTCAGCAATTTCTTTAGTCAGGGGGTAGCAAATCTGTGGAATTCACTGCTACAGAAGGCTGTGGAGGACGTCAATGGATATTTTTAAGGCAGAGATAGATAGATTCTTAATTAGGACGGTTGTCAGGGGTTATGGGGAGAAGGCAGGAGAATGGGGTTCGGAGGGAGAGATAGATCAGCCATGGTTGAATGCCGGAGTAGACTTGGCCTAATTCTGCTCCTATCACTTATGAACTTATTTAAATGCTTGTAAATCTTTTCTGAACTCTTTCCAGTTTAATCTTTCCCGTAGCAGGGTGACCAAAACTGAACACAATACTCCAAGGACAGCCTCACCAAAGTACAAATGTAACATAGCATTCCACCTTCTACACACAATTTGGGTGGCGCCAGCAATGGCTGCCTCGCCAATAGTCTGTCCCTTTATTCTTTGTGTTTTTATAGTATGTGTTAAATGTATGTTTTTAGTGTTCTTTAGCTTGTTTTATGTGGGGGGTGGGTTGGGGAATTGGAGCAAACTTTTTCTAATCTCTTACCTCGACGGAGATGCGATTTTTTTCCGTATCGTAGCTCCATCTGCACTGCAGCCTAACATCGAGGAGTTGCCGACCTTTGCTGGAGGCCGATTTTGAGAGCCCCACCGCGGTCGCATGCGGACTTAACATCACGGAGCCCGCGATCCCTTTGCCAGGGATC
This sequence comes from Rhinoraja longicauda, assembly GCF_053455715.1. Classification (NCBI taxonomy): domain Eukaryota; kingdom Metazoa; phylum Chordata; class Chondrichthyes; order Rajiformes; family Arhynchobatidae; genus Rhinoraja; species Rhinoraja longicauda. Next base: position 15,094,661 of record NC_135968.1, read on the forward strand.
GACCTCAGAGATCCAACCGTGGGTGCTTGCGGACTTTAACATCACGGAGCTCGTGGTCTCTGGTTAGAGACCGACTTCGGGAACTCCAAGCCGCAGGAGCTTCGGCCGCCCCGACGCGGGAGCTTCAACTGCCAGCTGCGGGAGCTTCGATCGCCCCGACGGATGGTTTGACTGCCCTGACCGCAGGAGAATAAAGAGGAAAAAGATTGGATTTTTTTTGCCTTCCATCACAGTGAGGAATGTGGGGAATCCACTGTGGTGGATGTTTATGTTAACTTTTAAGTAGTTGTGTGTCTTGTTGCTTTTTTTGGTATGGCTGTATGGTAATTCGCATATCACTGTACCTTAATTGGTACATGTGACAATAAAAGACCTTTGACCTTTGAATTTCTTGCTTGATGAAGGCCAGCGTGCCGAAAGAATATTATTTTTCTTTTGCACTACCCATATAGGTTAGTTTAGTTTAGAGAAACAGCGTGGAAACAGGCCCTTTGGCTCACCGACACATCCTACACACACTAGGGACAATTTACATTTGAACAAAGCCAATTAACCTACAAACCTGTACACCTTTGGAGTGGGTAATGGGTTTCATGAGTAAATGACCCATCAGCTGCATGAATGACAAACTACCTGACCTCGTTCTCAATAAGTTAACTGTGGCAGATGCATCTGTCCAGGACAACATTAATAAAAAGTGACCACTGCACACAGTCATTTTGGAGACAGAACTCACATTTTCACACTGTGGACGCTGCCCATTGTGGTGGGTGACATTAAGATTGTGCAAAATGGGACTGACTAAAGATTCCTGCCAGCTCAAAACTGTGCATCAGAGGTGTAGTAGACCATTGGCATAAGAAATGGACACCACTATTATCTGTAAATTCATGACCCAGCATATCCCTCAACTGCCATTTCTATAAAATCCTAAGTTATAGAGAGACACAAAATGAGAACAGGCCTTTTGACCCACTGTCTTCCTGCTGATCACCAAGCACGTTTACATCCATCCTATTTTTGTTCTTCCCATTGTCTGATGTAGTGGTGAATATGGAAGGCCATTCTGGAAGCAGCACCAGCTATACAAAAAATGAATTGAAGCTGTAATGGTCTACATGCATGTTAAATGAGATACAGCACAGAAACAGGCCCTTTGGCCCACTGAGTCCACACCGACCAGCGATCCGCGCACATTAACATAGCACTGCACACACTAGGGACAATTTTACATTTATATATAAGCCAATTAACCTATAAACCTGTATGCCTTTGGCATGTGGGAGGAAACCGAAGATCTCGGAAAACACCCACGTAGGTCACGGGGAGAACGTACAAACGCCGTACAGACAGTGCCCATAGTCAGGATCGAACCCGGGTCTGTGGCACTGGAAGCCAGTAGCTCTACCACTATGCCACAGTGCCGCTCTTTTTCACAAGTCACAGGGCAAGACTGTTGTTGTTCGTCCTTAGGGTTAGAAAATGATCATGACTTCACTTTCAGTTGGAGGATTGGTGACTGTGGGTCCGGAAGTGACTGGTGAGGCCAATCCGGGCCCGGAAGGCACGCCCACATGTAGGATACAAGTGGATGGGTGCTGCAGTGGAAGTGGAGGTAGCCCGGGCCTTGCGCGCACTGCGTTTCCTCTGGGCCTCTGCAGTGCGTCTGTTCTCTGCTGCACGGGCTCCTGTGGTGAGCTTGCTACGCCAGGTTGGACGGTCCAGAGCAAGAGCCCCCCAAGTGCTGAGGTTGATGTCCAGGTCTTTGAGGAATACTTTGAGGCAGTCCTTAAACCATTTCTTCTGTCCTCCTACTGAGCGCTTGCCCTGACACAGTTCTCCATACTGAAGCTGTTTTGGCAGTCGACTCGGGCATTCTGACGACATGGCCTGCCCATCTGGCTTGGGCTTTCCGTAGGAGGATGTGGACGCTGGGGATTCCGGCCCGTTCCAAGACCTCTGTGTCGGGAATTTTGTCCTGCCACCTTATGTGAAGGAGTCTGCGTAGGCAGCTCAAGTGAAAGAGGTTCAGCTGTTTGGCATGTCTGCTGTAGACAGTCCAGGGCAAGACTACGTTCTGCACCATGGGATCCAATCACTAAATATTGTGTTGTTTTTCTTTGAGCTGTGCAATCTCACAGCCAATATCAAATTGCAATTCATAATAATCAAAGAAATTTGGAGATGATTCCAAGGACACCAATGGTGGTGCTGAGTACATGAGCACTGGTGACAAGGCTGAAACATCCACGGCCATGTTCAGCCAGAAGTGTAGTAGGTGATCGATCTCAGCTCTCTCCCAAGAGCCCCACCACTTTATGGCCTGCTTCTGTGCATTATAACTCTGACTCTGTAAGGCCAGACACGGGAATGCTCATTCATGATTACACTATGCTCAACCCTGTAACATCTCACAAATTGGATTTATATTTCAAAATAAACAGTCATAGACTGTGGAAACAGGTCCATCGGCCCAACTTGCCCACACTGACCAACATGCCCCATCTACACTAGTCCCACCTGCCAACATTCCCAGTGCCCTATCATTCACTGTGTAGGTCCTGCCCATGTTAGACTTCCCAAGACTAGTCACAGGCATGCAAACTTCATCCCTCAGAATACACTCCGGTAACTTGCCAACCAGATGTTAGGCTCACTGGCCTGCAGTTTCCAGGCTTTTCCCTGCAGCCCTCTTGAAGGGAGGCACAACATTTGCCACCCTCCTGTCTTCCAGCACCTCACCTGTATTTAATGCCGACCTGTGAAGCTCAGTCAGGATACCTGCAATTTCCTCTCTAGCTTCTCATGGTGTCCTCTGATATATCTGATTAGGTCTGTTGATTGCTCCAGGCTCCCCATTCCTTGTCTTACTCCATGGGAAAAACAGAGGAGAAATACTCATTGTGGACCTTGCCATCTCCTATGGCTCCACGCAGAGTTGACCGCTTTGATTCCTTAGGGGTCCTACTCTCTCTGCTTACTCTTTACTTGTAAAATCTAGGGATTATCCTTAATGCTATCTGCCAGAGCTATCTCCCGAAATCTTTTCACCCTCCTGATTTCCCTTTTTAGTTTGCTCCTTAGTTCCCGAAACTCCTCCAGGGATACACTTGGTCCCAGCTGCTTTTAACTGTCCCATGCCTCCTCCTTACTCAATTTCCCTCATCATCCAAGTTTCCTTACGCTCACCTGCCCTGGCCTTCACTCTAATAGGAATGTGCATGTCCTGGACTCTTGGCAGCACACTTTTAAAAACACCCCACATTCCTGACGTTCCTTTTTCTTCAAACAACCTACTCCAATTAACTTGACTGAGTTCCTGTCTCATACCCTCAAGTTGGCCTTGTCCCAATTTAGAATTGTAACTCATGGGACTGCGCTGTCTCTATCCACAACTATCTTACATCTAATAGAACAGTGGTTGCTTGTCCCAAAGGTCACATCCACAAACACTTCATCCATTTACCCATTCCAATTTCACAAGACGAGATCAAGCATCGCCCCCTCATGTGTGGGCCTTTCGACATATTGCCAGAGGAAACTCTCATGAACAATTTGACAAATTTGACAAATTCCACCCCATCTAAACCTTTCATCCAGTCAATATTGCAAAAGTTAAAATCCCCTACTATGACAATCTTATTAGACCTACAGCTGTCTGCAATCTCCTGGCATATTTGCTCTTCTAATTCCCATTGACTATTTGGGGGCCAGTAGTACACTCTCAACAAGGTGATATAACTGTATAACAGTATAACAGAGCTTTATTTGTCGTTCGGTACCGAAGTACCGAACGAAACTACATAGCAGTCATAGAAAGAAAAAAGAACACAAGACACATAACCCCAACACAAACGTCCATCACAGTGACTCCAAACACCCCCTCACTGTGATGGAGGCAACAAAACTTCCACTCTCTTCCCCACGCCCACGGACAGACAGCTCGTCCCCGACCGACCCGCACAGTCCCCGCACCGGGCGCTGAAACGTCTCGCGGCCGAACCGGGCGATGAAAGGCCCGCGACCAAGCCTTGCGCAGCTAAGTCCCGTGGTCGAGCCGCACCGGGCGATGTAAAGTCCCGTGGTCGAGCCGCACCAGCGGTGAAAAGTCCCGCAGCCGAGCCGCACCGGGCGATGCTAAGTCCCGCAGCCGAGCCGCACCAGCGATGTAAAGCCCCGCAGCCGAGTTGCACCGGGCGGTGTTAAGCCCCGCAGCCGAGCTGCACCGGGCGGTGTTAAGCCCCGCAGCCGAGCTGCACCGGGCGATGTTAAGCCCCGCAGCCGAGCTTTCTTGTTCATCCCGATCATCCCTTTCTTGTTCCTCAGCTCCATCCATATATCCTCACTGGACGAACCGTCCGTAATGTCATCTCTGACCACTGCCGTGACATCCTCCTTAACCAATAACACAACACCCCCTCCTTTTTTACCTCCACCTCTGTTTCCCCCGAAACACCTGTACCCTGGAACATTGAGCTGCCAGACCTGCCTCTCTCTTAACCAGGTTTCCGTGACTGTTACAACGCCCCAGTCGCACATACTTATCCGTGCCCTAAATTCTTCTGCCTTACCCATCAGGCCTTTTACATTAAACCAAGTGCAATTTAAAACAACATTCCTTCCTCACTCCCTGCCTTTCACTTGCCTATTTTCCCCAATAAACTTTCTCTCTTCACCCTCCATATCAAGTTCTACCGTTCACCTGTCTCGGTCCTGTAAAAGAATACCACCCCTCTGCCAATCTAGCTTAAACCCACCCGTGTAGTTAAGGTGCAACCCTTCCCCCTTGTACACGTGGCCTCTTCCCCAGAAAATGCCCCAAAGGTCTAGAAATCTGAACCCTACCGCCTGCATCAACTCCTCAGCCACACATTCACCTCCCCTATCCGTATTCCTACCCTCACCAGCATATGGCACTAGGCGCAATCCAGAGATCTCTGCCCAGGAGGTCCTGCTTTTTAGCTTTTTACCTGACTCCTTATATTGCAGTAACCTTCTTCCTTTTCCTACCTATATCTTTTGTGTCAACATGCACAACTTCACACCGCTCCCCCTCCCCCTTGAAGATGTCATTCAGCCACTTCGAGACAAGCTGGATCCTGGCACTAGAGGCTCAGCTTCCCATCCTGGAATCTCAAGCGCTCCGGCAGAATCTCCTGTCTGAACCCCTAACTAAAACGTTTCCTACCTCCATGGTTCTGCCTGATGTCTTCCTTCCTTGCTGAGTCTTAGTAACAAGGTTCATGTCACAGGCCTGCCTGCGACTGTTGCTCAACCTTGATGTGTCATGATGGTGTACCAGTGTTGATGAGGTACGACCACTGGGGTCACCTCCACCCAACGTCTAATTCCCTTCCTCGTGGTCACCCATCTTCGTTCGTCCTGGATCTTCAGTGTGACAACCTCTCTATATGCCCTGTCCAAGAAGCTCTTATTTACCTGGATGATCCAGAGGTCATCCGGCTACTGCTCCAGTTCCCTAATGTGGTCTTTAAGCAGCTGCACCTGGACACAATTTCCACAAGTGTAGTCATCAGGGGTACCAGTAGTTTTCCCAACTTCCCACATCCTGCTGGAGGACATTGTACCAACTTACCTGCCATCACCACTGCAACTAAACCGATAATTAAATAATTAATCTTGGAAAATAGCAGACAAGATGATGTTATTTGTTAAGTCTAGCAATGAGCTAGCACATATAATGGACCAAATGTCCTACTTCTGTCATATACTATTTCAGGTTTGGACATCTTAGATTACCAACCATCACTCCTTCACCATCTCATCCCGCCCTCAGCATCTGTGTAGTAATCCCATCAACCTGTTTACTACCAAATCTCAGATCCTATTTTAATCCTTGCACAACAGTCTTGGCCTTCAAATGCCTTCATTTAGCATTAGATTTTTGAGATTCATAAATACTCACCAGAAAACATTGTATGCAGAAAGCAATATAAAATAATATGAACAGGTCATTAAAATTTAAATGAACATATGAGTAGCATTGTGAAATTCAACATTAAAATAGTACTGAAAGTCCCTAAATAAAACATGAAATTTGACATGTGTTCTGGGCATTGTGCGTTACAGGCCAAAGCATTGCTGTTAGTTCAAATCAGTACCGCTCCTCTCACCCCCAAGATTTAACTAATTAAGAAACAGTAAAGAATCCACAACCAAGTTAACTTACTATTTCAAACAGAAATGCTGCCTGACCCGCTGGGTTACTCCAGTATTTAGTGCCTTTATTTGTAAACTGGCATCTGCAGTCCTTTGTGTCTATCAATTGAAACACTGTTTGGCTACTTAACCATCTCCTATTACACCCGATGGAGATCATAAGGAGTTAGAATCAACATTATTCACTCAGGAAAAGATATTCAGAGATTTCGAAGATTTTTTAAACTCACCTTGCAAAGAAAATGCTTGAAATATTTTGTCATTCTCAGAAACATCGAGAGTTTGGATACAAGTAACTCAATGCAAAGCTCAAACTCTCAAGAAGAAACATTCCATCAGTTAAAAGAGCATTACAGTACCGAATGTGTGTTTTAGTCATAACGCACAGACCCAATAAATCAATATGGCTCAATGGTGTCTCCATGGAAATCAAAATTCTACCAACAACACAGAGAAGTCCCTGGAAAAACAATTAGCAGAAAATTTCACTTCAAGCCATTTTAGGCTTTGAATAGAGCCAGCATGCAGCACGATATCAGAGACTTTGCAGCACTCAGTGCATAACACTGCCTTCAATATTGATTAATATATTGTGGGTTACCTGTAGGAGCCAAATATCAGTATGTTATTGACATAAAAGTGGAAATCCCATACAGTACAAAATTCTGAGTAAAGAATTCAAAGATTTGAATTGTTCAAATAAATATGCCGGCAGCAGATTCTGGCTGTGAGATTCACTCAAGGTATGTGTCAAAGAAAATGTACGCACTGATAATCTGAAATAAAAATGGGTGTTTCCGAGGAGCATTATCATAGTTAAATTCACCGGGATGTTGCTTGGGATGTTCCAGATAAGAGGAGAGACAAATAGACTGGATTTATTTTCCTTGGAGGATAGGAGACTGAGAAACTGACAGAGGTGTACAAAAGTGTGAGAGGCATAGATAGGGAAGATAATAAGAAGCCTGAACTCCCAACAGAGATGTCTAAAACCAGGGGGAACAGGTTTAAAGTGAAGAGTCTGAGGTTAAGACAATGGAGTTTATTGTATGGTGAGGTACAGGTACAATGTAAATCTTATCTGCAGCAGCATCACAGACATACCGACCCAGACAACAGTCAAAATATAAATTACACATAAATTCTACATTGAAAACTTTGAACAGTACAGCGCAGCAAAAGGTCCTTCAGTTCACAATATCTGGGCTAAACATGATACTAATTAAACTAATTTTCTCTCCCTGTACGTGATCCATATCCCTTAATTCCCTGCATATCTAAAAACCTCAAACATCAATAAGATAATGAAAAATTGGAGACTATGCAAAAGACAAGATATTAGTGCAAAATGCAATTAGAAAACAAGTTCATGGTAGTGCAGAGGTGGTCCATAATGTTCCATTGCTGAGATTGGATTTGGGTTATGTAGGTCGGTTCCGGAAACTGATGGTTGTTGTAAGGTTGCTATCCTTGAACCTGGCGGTGTGGGACTTCTGACTTCTAACCATCATGCCTGACGGAAGCAGTGAGAAAAGGGCCTTACCTAGACAATGGAGATACGATGACAAATGTGGTCTTCTTGAGGTTTTGATGTTGCGAAGGGCTGTGCCCATGATGGACTGGCCGAGTCTACCACTCACTGTAGCCTCATGATATCTGCACTCTGTCAAATCTGGACACTTGCACACAGTCACATTTTTTTTTTCATCATCGGTGGTAGTGCTTTGAGCTACTAAGGACCTAAGTTCTAGAATTTGCTTCCTAAGCCTCAAATCAAATAGTGAGATTTTTTAAATACTTTAAAAGAGGAGAGGAGAGTAAAGTTTTTTGTCATCAAGTCTCGTGCTGTTTGTTTCAAGTGCTTCAATATCCCTTTTTTGTTTGTTAATACCTTTAGAACATAGAGCAGTACTGCTTTTTTACAGGCTTTTTTTGGCCTTCAATATCTGTGCCGAAAACAAAGCCAAGATAAACTAATCTCATCTGCCTGCACATGATCTATATCCCCCCATTCCCTGCGCATCATTTGTTTATTCAAAAGCCTCTTAAACACCACTATCTCTCTGCCTCCACCACCAACCCTGGCAGTGCATTCCTAGAACCTATCACCGCCTGTGTAAAACAACACCCCCCTGATGCATGTTGCCACTTATACGACCCAGCTTCACATAGTAGGAGGTATGGCGTACGTGCCCTACCATTGGTGCTGAGCGTCAGTCTGTGATTTCACACAGAGAGTGGTGAATCTGTGGAATTCTCTGCCACAGAAGGTAGTTGAGGCCAGTTCATTGGCTATATTTAAGAGGGAGTTAGATGTGGCCCTTGTGGCTAAAGGGATCAGGGGTATGGAGAGAAGACAGGTACGGGATACTGAGTTGGATGATCAGCCATAATCATATTGAATGGCGGTGCAGGCTCGAAGGGCCGAATGGCCTACTCCTGCACCCATTTTCTATGTTTCTATGTTTCAGCTTAGCTCAAAGTTGTCTCTTCAAGCTTGCAGTGGAGGTCGTACCCAGATTGCTTGCATCCCTAGGGCCAATTTGCCGCAGATATAACCCTCAGCAGATTACAATCTGGTTCAAGCAGGGCTTCTGATTAGGGAAGACTCAAAATGTTTCTGTAGGTTTTCCAAGCATTACTTGATGAAAATGGTGATGACATTCCCATTTTCATTCAGGTATGCTGACGAATCCCTGAACATAGCCCAGTCCACTGATTCCAAGCAGTCCTATAATCGTTCCTGTCCTTCCCCTGAGAAGCACCTCTTAGTCTTCTTCACCGGAGCCATGCTTTTCAGTCTTTGCCTGAACACAGGAGGAAGCTGCAGCCAGGTGAACATATTTTCAAAAGTGCAGGTGAGGGATGGAGGTGTAGGCATTCCTGATGGTGGTATAGCAATGGCGTTGGCTCCTCTGGTATTGAGAAAAAGAGTGTTCCTGAAGAAGTATTTCCCCAGAGGATGGCTGCAATCTGAAAAGCGCTGCTGGAGGAACTCAGCGAATCAGACAGAAGCCGTGGAGGGAATTGGACAGACAAAGCTTCGGATTGTGACCTTTCTTCAAACTGATAGGAATTGAAGAGTGGGAATAAAACTGGTCTTGATGAAAATGTCACCTATCCATGTTCTCCAGAGATGCTGCCTGAGCTGCTGAGTTACTCAAGCACTTTGTGTCCTTTTGTGTATTAACCAGCATCTTCAGTTCCTTGTTTAAACAAAAAGAGATGCTGACACAAAAGAGTATGAGGTTTGATGAACAAAAGCTTGTTCGAAGAGATAGGTTTTTTAAATACTTTATAAAGAGGAGAGATGTAGTTTAGGAAACAGATTCCAGAACTTAGGGTCGTGGCAGCTCAAAGCGTTGCCACTGATATTAGAAACATGAATCTTAGTGTGTGCAGTGTCCAGACTTGGAGAAGTGCAGCTATCATATTTGTCTTGTTTACAAATAGCAGCCCAGGTAAATGTATAAACATTCCTTTTGCAGGTTTCTGCTTTTCCTACATTAAGATCCCGCGTGTGTTTTGTGCTTTCCACTTGGTTCTTGGCATTATTCAAAAAAAAATTACCGATAAAAAGTAATGAATACTTAAAAAACAAAAACAGATGAGACGGAATACATGAGTTCTTCAAATGAACTGCAATTACATTCCAGGGGGCATTTCTTTAAAGAGTTCTGCTTTGAGCTGTTCCTTCTGTGTGGCCAGGAATAGCACAGTGCACGGGAATTTATGGCTCAGGAGGCCGTTCAACCCTGCATTACATTTCAATCCAGCAGCCACTGATTGAGCTTTTTGAAGAGGTTACAAAGAAAATCGATACAGGCAAGGTGGGTACACGTGGTATACATCGACTTTAACAAAGGCTTTTGATAAGCTCTAACATGACAGGCTGGTCAAGAAAATGAAGGCACACAAGATCTAAGGTATTTTGGCAAAATAAATCCAAACTTGTTTTCGTGATAGGAGATAGGGAGTAGTGGTGGAGAGTTGTTTTTCTCACTGGAAGTTTATAATTAGTGGCATACTGCAGGGATAGCTGCTGAATCCTCTGTTGCTTGTTACATATTGGTGGAGTTGGATAGAGCAAGAATGGTCTCCCAAAGATATAGGATAGAGATGAGCTGGAAAGCTGCATAGAGCAGTGGCAGATGGAATTTAATTCAGAAAAGAAGTAGGTTGCTTGCGGGCAAAGGGATGTCTGGAAAGTGGGATGCTTTTAAGTGTGATGTTGAAGGTTCAAAGCATGCACGCTCTGTTAAAGTGAAGGACAAGGTAGGTGCGAGTAAGGAAACCTGGATGAGAGAAATTGAGCTTTGGCAAAGAAGGAGGTGGCATGGTCCAGGTGTCGGCAGTAGGGATCAAGTGTATCCCTGGAGGAGTTTAGAAGACCGTGGAGCATTCTTGAGAAGAAAATCAGGAGGGCAAAAAGGGTGCAAAGAATAGCTCGTCAGATAAGATTAAGGAGAATCCAAAAGTATTTTGAGAACTAAGGAAAAGAGGGTAATGAAAGAGAGAGTAGAGTCCCTCATAAACCAAAGTGGTTACCTAGGTGAGGAGCCATCGGAGATGAGCAATCTCTTCAATGAGTATTTCTCCTCTGTTTTTACTGTGGAGAGAGACAGGAAGACTGGGAAGCTTGAGACAGTTAACGGAAATGACGAGGACAGTCTATACCACTGTCAATGAGGCGCTGGACATCTTAAGGTGTACAAAAGTAGATAAATCTCCTGGGCCTGATCAGATATATCCAAGGACGCTGTTGGAAGCTGGAGAAGAAATTGCAGGAGCCTTGACGGAGATATATGAATCATCGAAGATAGACACATGCTGGAATATCTCAGTGGGTCAGGTAGCATCTCTGACAAAAAAGGATGGGCGATATTTTGGGTCGGGACCCTTCTTGAGACGATGATATGAATCATCGTTAGACACAGGTGAGGTGTTAGATGACTGGAGGGTGGCTAATGAAGGGTTGCAAGGAAAAGCTTGGGAAGTATAGACCAATGAGTCTAAAATATGTGGTAGGTGAGTTACTGGAGAGGATTCTGAGTAATAAGATATACAGACACTCCCTGATTTACGCAAGAGGCCACATGCGTAAACTCGCACTGATGTAAATCATTCTGGCACCTTGTAATTTCTACAACACTATACGATTACTCAGGTACACATAGGAAACAAGCCGGCAATGACAGTGGTGCTTACCCAGAAGGCTGAGCACCAGCAGAAGTGCCCAAGACGCAACCAGATACCACTGAGACAGTTAATACTCTTAGTGACGGATACAAAGAGCTGAAGTAATTCAGTGGGCCAAGCAACATCTCTGGAGAACAAGGACAGACGATGTTTCAGGTTGTGACCCTTCTTCACTCCGAGTTAATTCCAGTAAGGAATGGGGTTGGTGACTCTGACTTACATTACATAATACGGGGAGTGCCTGTACATGCATTTGGATAGACAGGCTGATTAGGAATAGTCAATATGGATTTGTATATGGGAGATCAAGTTGCACGAATTTGATTGAGTTTTTTCAAGAAGATTGATGTGGGCATGGCCATAAACGTTGTCAGTAAGACGTTCGATAACGTTTGGCAGGATAGAATGCTCTGGAAGGTTAAGTTGCATGGATTCCAGGGAAAGCTAGCTACGTGGATGCAGAATTGGCTTCATGGAAGGAAGCAGAAGGTGGAAGTGGAAGGATGTATAGGAAGGAACTGCAGATGCAGGTTTACACTTGCGATAGACACAAAATGCTGGAGTAACTCAGGCAGCATCTCTAGATGGAAGGAATGGGTGATATTTGGGTCGAGACCCTTCTTCAGACTGAGCGTCAGGGGAGAGGGGGGTTACAGAGATAAGGAAGTGTAAGAGATGAAAAGAGATGCAGATCAAGGAAAATGTAGAAGAGACCATTATTAGCTAGGAGGTGACAACAAAGCAGAACAATATATTTAAATATAAATATAAATATATTTCACTGAACACTTCTGCTCAGTTCGCCTAAACCTACCTGATCTCCCAGTTGCTAAACACTAACTCCCCCTCCTATTCCCACACTGACCTTTCTGTCCTGGCCCTCCTCCATTGTCAGAATGAGGCCCAGCGCAAATTGGAGGAACAGCGCCTCATATTTTGCTTGGGAAACTTACACCCCAAACTGTCAAATCAAGGCAGGACTTTCACAGTGAATGGTTGGACGCTGGAAGATGTTGCAGAACAGAGGGATCTAGGGGCACTGGTGCACAGTTCCCTGAACGTGGCATCACAGGTAGATAGAGGGCAAATAAGGCTTTAAGAACATTGGCCTTCATCACTCAGGGTACCAATATAGAAGTTTGCGACATTCTGTTACAGTTGTACAAGGCGTTGGCAAGGCCGTATTCGGAGTACTGTGTTCAGTTTTGATCACCCTGCTGTAGGAAGGATGTCATTAAGCTGGAAAGAGTGCAAAGAAGATTGATGAGAAGATTCCCAGCACTTGAGGGCCTGAGCTATAGGCAGAGATTGGGCAAGCTAGGACAATTCCTTAAAAAGCAGGAAGCCGGGAGGGGGGGGGGGGGGGGGGAGTGGGGGGGGGGGATTATGGAGGTATATAAGATTAGGAGGGGAATATAGGGTGAATTATAGGGTGAATGCAGTGCGTCTTTTTACACAGGGTAGGGAGTTCAAGGACATATACGGTTAAGGTGAAAGAGGAAAGAATTGATAGGAACCCGAGGGGCAACTTTTACATAGAGGGTGGTTGGTATTTGGAATGGGCTGCCAGAGAAGGTAATTGAGGCAGGTACAATAACAACATTTAAAAGGCACTTTGACTGCACAACGAAAGGTTTAGAGCGAATGTGTAGGAAGGAACTGCATCGAGTCCACAAAATGTGTAGGAAAGAACTATAGATGCTGGTTTAAATCGAAGGTAGACACAAAATGCTGGAGTAACTCAGCTGGACAGGCAGCATCTCTGGAGATAAGGAATAGGTGGTGTTTCAGGTCGAGACCCTTCTTCAGTCTGAAGAAGGGTCTTGACCCGAAACACCACCCATTCATCTCCAGAGATGCTGCCTGTCCCGCTGAGTTACTCCAGCATTATGTGTCTAACTGCATCAAGTCATAGAGTGATACAGTGTGGGTAAAGGTCCTTCAGCCCAACTTGGCCAAACCAGCCAACAAGTCCCAGCTACACTAGTCCCACCTGCCCGAGTCTGATGATTAAGATTCACACCGAAAATAGACAAAATGCTGGAGTAACTCAGCGGGACAGCAGGATCTCTAGAGAGAAAGAATGGGTGACTTTTCAGGTCTTGACCTAAAACGTCACCCATTCCCTCTTTTAGTTTAGTTTAGAGGTACAGTGTGAAACCAGCGATCCCCGCACATTAACACTATCTTACACACACCAAGGACAATTTACAATTTTACCGGAGCCACTTAACCTACAAACCTGTACGGCTTGGGAGTGTGGGAGGAAACCGAAGATGCCTATTAAATCTTTCCCGTTCAGACTTTAGAGATACAGCACAGAAACAGGCCCTTTGGCCCACCGAGTCCATGCCGACCAGCAATTAGCACTATCCTGCACACTAGGGACAATTTATAATTACAATTCAATTCAACCTGCAATTTACGCCTTTGGAGTGTGGGAGGAAACCGGAGCACCCGGGGACAACCCAGGCGGTCACAGGGAGAACGTACAAAGTCCGTACAGAGAGCACCCATGATCAGTATTGAACCCGGGTCTCTGGCACTCTGAGGCAGCAGCTCTGCCGCTGTACCGCCCCTATTAGCTTAAATTTGCTTTTTCATATCCCTACACTGAAAAAAAGGCTCTGTGCCTGTATCCTATCCATTCCCCTCAATCTTATACACCTCTATAAGATCACCTCTAAGAGGCATAAACAAAGGAGATAGTTCATAAATGAAGATAAATTCATGTTATAAGAACAGAATTAAGACATTTGACCCATCAAGTCTACTCCCCCATTCAATCATGGCTGATCTATCTTCCCCTCTCAACCCCATTCTCCTGCCTTCTCCCCCATAACTTCTGACACCAATACTAATCAAGAATCTATCTATCTCTGCCTTCAAAATATCCATTGATGGCCTCCACGGCCTTCTGTGACAGTCTTTTTCCAAGGGTAGGAGAATCTAAAATAATATATATTCCAATTCCCCAATCTATCTCATTGCCTGCTATCCAAAAAGTGTACAAGGACTGCAAAGTAAAGTTTTTTTATCGGTACATATTACAATATTAAACCAATACCTGTAGCTTCAAGGTGAGAGATTAAATATTTAAAGGAGAGTTGAGGGGCAAGTTTTTCAGAGGGTAGAGGGTACATTGAACACGTTACCAGAGGAGGTGATAGAGGCAGGTCCAACCACAGCTTTTCAAAAAGTATTTAGACAAGTACTTGGATAGGAAAGTAGTACAATATAGGAAAAATGCAGGCAATTGGGACAAGCATAATTAGACATTTCAGTTAAAGGAATAAGTCAAGCCAAAGGGCCCATTGCCATTTTGTGTGACATTAAGGTCACATCTCTCGTTTCATACACCGATAAATACCTACCCCTCCCAATGGTGCTTCAGCCCGGACAATTCTCGAATCCTTCCACGCAGATTGTCAATTTTAACTTCATAGACTCGGTCTTACAGCACGGAAATAGGCCCTTCAGCCCAACTTGCCCATATTGATCAAGGTATGGCGAGTCCGGAAACTTGTTGGTTGTAGAAGAAGTTTATTGCAGCCGCAATATTCGAATACAGAGTTAAACAACAAGGTAAAGGACAACCATCAAAAACTTACTGTCTTCTTCGAAGACTTCGCCGAACTACTATTTCGGGCGCCAAACGCGCACATGACATCGCTGGCCAATCAGCGATGTCGCTCCCTGGACCAATCCCCATGGTCGCGTTCACACGTGACCTCGCTGGCCAATCCGAGGGTTCGACGACCTGGACCATTCTCTAGAACCCCCAGAACCCGAGGTGCGGAACCTAGCAGGGAGCCGGATTTCGCGACCATAACGAGTACGGAGAGGGACAGCCTGAACCACAGGAGCCGGGGGTTCCGGACTTGGCGGAACAGCCGGAACGGGAGGTCCTGGAGGAACTACCGGAACGGGGGGTCCTGGAGGAACTGCCGGAACGGGGGGTCCTGGAGGAACTGTCGGAATGGGGGGTCCTGGACTGAGCGGAACTAACGGAGGTCGGCCTCTCCTAGGGGTCTGACCGACCAGGACTGGTTGATCCGGATCCAAATGTGCAGGTTTGAGCCGGGACACCGAGACGAGCTCACTCTTGCCACACATGTCTAAGGTGAAGGTAGCCGTTCCCTTACGCAAAACCCGGAACGGCCCTTGATAGACCCTCTGCAACGGGGCGCGATGGGAATCTTTTCGCAGAAAAACGAACTCAGTCCTTCAGGGAAGGCGGTTCATGTACCATGGGACACCCATGACGTGAAGTCGGAACTGGAGCCAGGGAGCCCACCCGTTCCCGGAGAGATGCTAACACTGATGGGACTGTAGGCAGCTGGTCTGAAGGGTCCGGAAACAGATCTCCGGGTACTCGAAGTGTCGAGCCATATACTAGCTCTGCGGACGACGCACCGAGATCTAGCTTAGGAGCAGTCCGGATGCCCAAAAGAACCCAAGGGAGCTGGTCTACCCAGTCCGGGCCTTCAAGCCTTGCACTGAGGGACGCCTTAAGTTGGCGGTGGAACCTTTCTACGAGTCCATTTGCCTGGGGGTGATATGCAGTCGTGGGTTGTAACTTGGACCCGTACAGTTCTGCGAGCGCGGCCCAGAGGGACGAAGTGAATTGTGGGCCTCTGTCAGTGGTAATAACTGCCGGGACCCCGAAACGAGCTACCCAATGAAGGGCCAAAGTCCTAGCACAAGACGCTGACGAAATATCAGACAATGGGAAAGCCTCTGGCCACCGGGTGAACCGATCCACCACCGTGAGGAGGTGGGTGTAGCCCCGGGAGGAAGGCAAAGGACCGACCAAATCCACGTGGATGTGGAAAAAACGAACAGCCGGGACCTCGAAATCCTGTACGGGGGGCTGGACATGGCGCTGGACTTTAGCGGTCTGACAGGGAACGCAGGCACGCGCCCAACCCACTACCTGTTTTCGTAGGCCATGCCAGACAAACCGAGCTGCTACC
This sequence comes from Rhinoraja longicauda, assembly GCF_053455715.1. Lineage (NCBI taxonomy): Eukaryota > Metazoa > Chordata > Chondrichthyes > Rajiformes > Arhynchobatidae > Rhinoraja > Rhinoraja longicauda. The sequence continues at coordinate 15,111,016 of NC_135968.1, forward strand.
AAAGCAGAGGTGGAGCGGATGGACGGGTGCGCCAGCCCATGAATGGCATCGAAAACCCGGCGCTGAAGGGAGGGCGGTACTACCGGCCTGGGACGGGGAAGAGAAACATCGCACCAGACTTTTGTGCCTTCTGACCCACAAGCTACCTGGGCCAACTTCAATCCCGAAGTGGTGGACTGGTATGCCGAAGCGGTATCCGCTAGAAGCTGTGCCTCCGCAAGCTCTTGGGGATCCACTTCGCAGTCCACCGCCGAAATAGGGGGAAAAGCAGGTCTAGACAGGGCGTCAGCAACGGCATTAAGCTTACCCGCGACATGACGGACATCGGTGGTGAATTCGGAGATAGCAGTCAGGTGAAGGATGCAAAAAAGAGGTACCGGGACAAGATGGAGTCACAGATGGAGCAGCAGGACACCAGGCGCCTTTGGCAGGGGCTACGGACTATAACTAGCTACAGGTCCAGCACCCCCTCAACCGGAAGTGCCGGCTCCTCCTTAGCTGATGACCTGAACTCTTTTTACGCACGGTTTGAGACGGGTAACACCACCAGCTCGCCGTCTAAAAACAGCACCGAAGGGGCGCTGGCTAGCGAGGCTGGAGGGGGATCCACCGCCGGGGATGTGCACACATTCTCGGTGTCCGAGCATGAGGTGAGGTGGGCTCTGACGCGTGTGAACACGAGGAAAGCTGGAGGCCCAGATGGTATATCTGGGCGAGTACTAAAGTCTTGTGCTACTCAGCTTGCTCCAGTGCTCACCACAATATTCAACCTCTCCTTGGCAAAGTCCGTGGTCCCTGCATGCTTCAAAAAATCCATCATTGTACCGGTGCCAAAGAATGCCTCTCCAGCGTGTTTAAATGACTACCGACCGGTGGCCCTCACCTCGGTTGTCATGAAATGCTTGGAGAGGCTAGTCAAGAAGCACATCTGCGCCCTCCTTCCTCGCAACATGGACCCACTACAGTTCGCATACCGTCCGAACAGGTCCACGGATGATGCGGTCTCCCAGGTTCTACACACCGCTCTCTCTCATCTGGACAGCCAGGGGGGCTATGTGAGGATGCTGTTCATTGACTTTAGTTCAGCATTCAACACAATAGTCCCCAGCAGACTGGTTGAGAAGCTGCTGGAACTGGGGCTTAGCACCCCTCTGTGTGCCTGGGTCCTGGACTTTCTCACTGCCAGGCCCCAAGTGGTCAGGATGGGGGAACACACATCTAGCTCCCTCACCCTGAACATAGGATCCCCCCAGGGCTGCGTCCTTAGCCCCCTACTGTACTCCCTGTACACACATGACTGTAGGGCCAGGTTCAGCTCAAACTCCATCATCAAGTTTGCTGATGACACTGTGGTGGTGGGCCGGATCTCCAACAACGATGAGAAGGCCTACCGGGAGGAGGTGGCTGATCTGGCACTCTGGTGTCAGGACAATAGCCTCCTCTTGAATGTCACTAAAACAAAGGAGCTGATTGTGGACTTCAGAAGGGCTAAACATCCAAGGACGTACACGCCACTGGAGATAAATGGGTCTATTGTGGATAGGGTGAGCAATTTCAAATACTTGGGAGTCCGCATCTCAGAGGATCTGACGTGGGCAACGCACATTGCCGCACTGGTGGGTAAGGCTAAGCAGCGCCTTTACCACCTTAGACAACTGAGGAAATTCAGAGTGTCGCTGAGGATCCTCCATTGCTTCTACTCTGGGGCTGTAGAGAGCATCCTGTCCGGCAACATTACAGTCTGGTTTGGGAACAGCTCTGCCCAGGACAGGATGGCCCTGCAGAGAATAGTGCGTTCGGCAGAACGCACCATGGGAACTACACTCGTCCCCCTGCAGGACCTATACATCAGGAGGTGCAGATCCAGAGCAAGCAAGATCATGAGGGACCCCTGCCACCCCAGTAACGGACTGTTCCAGATGCTACGGTCAGGCAAACGCCTCCGCTGTCACGCTGTGAAAACGGAGAGGATGAGACGGAGCTTCTTCCCACAGGCCATCAGGACTGTCAACTTTGATAACCCCAGAGACTAAATTTTTGTCGACACTTTTTGTGCTATGTTTAGTAACTTATTAACTTTATTTATATGCTGTAACTGTAATTATTTTTGTGCACAACCCGCAGGCATTGCCACTTTCATTTCACTGCACATCGAGTATGTGTATGTGACAAATAAATTTGACTTGACTTGACTTGGTGCCGCTGCTGGCGGGCCGACCATGGGTCAGACAATTTGACAAAAGCAAATGTTAATGGTTTATGGTCCATAAAGGCCACAAATGGGCGGCCCTCAAGGAAGTACCTGAAATGACGAACAGCTAAATAGAGGGCCAAAAGCTCTCGGTCAAATGCGCTATACTTCAGCTCAGCCGAATTTAGTTGCCGGCTGAAAAACGCCAAAGGCTGCCAACGGCCACCGACCTGCTGCTCCAGAACCCCGCCCGCTCCAGAACCCCGCCCACCGCCACGTCAGAGGCGTCAACCGTCAGGGCCGTGGGGGCGGAGGGGCTCGGGTGGACCAACATGGTGGCGTCTGCCAAAGCTGCCTTAGCTGCTGTAAAAGCCGACTCTGCGGTCGGGGACCATATCAACTCTACCGGATTCCCTGCAAGGCATTGGAAAAGCGGGCGCATGACTCGCGCAGCTGCCGGGACGAACCTATGGTAGAAATTAACCATGCCTACGAACTCCTGTAGCCCTTTTACTGTGGTGGGACTAGGAAATGCCCGGATAGCCTCCACCTTTTCGGGCAAAGGGGAGGCGCCGGCAGGGGTAATTCTGTGCCCTAGAAAATCAAGAGCAGGAAGGCCGAATTGACATTTGGAGGGTTGGATTATGAGCCCGTGGTCTTGGAGCCGCTGGAAAACGGTCCGCAAGTGGGCCTGGTGTTTCTGCACTGAGGTGCTGGCAACCAGGATGTCGTCTAAATAAATAAACAAAAAGGGTAAATCCCGGCCCACGCAGTCCATCAGTCGTTGGAAAGCCTGTGCCGCGTTCTTTAAACCGAAAGGCATACGCAACCATTCAAACAACCCGAACGGAGTAATCGTTGCAGTTTTCTGTATGTCCTCCGGTCGCACCGGGATCTGGTGGTATCCTCGCACCAAATCGATTTTGGAGAACACCACCGCTCCTTCCAGCCCAGATGAAAAGTCCTGTAGGTGCGGTATGGGGTAGCGATCAGTCGTGGTGACAGCATTGAGACGCCGATAAACGCCACATGGTCTCCACCCCCCAGATGCCTTGGAGACCATATGTAACGGCGAGGCCCACGGGCTGTCAGACTGACGAACAATTCCCATTTCCTCCATCTTCCTGAACTCTGCCCGTGCCACCACCAGTTTGTCTGGCGGTAGCCTCCTGGCCCGAGCGAAAACAGGAGGGCCTTCGGTGCGGATGTGATGGACCACGCCGTGCTTGGCCGAAGACGTGTCGAAACGTTGAATGAGCAGCTCTGGAAACTCCGCCAGAATCTCAGCATACGAGTCGGGGGCCGCGACGACGGCCTGGACAGTAGGGCTGGGCGAGGAGGCGATTGTCGGAGCGACGTGCTCATCTTCGGCGGAGGGTCGGAGGTCGTTACCGCGGACATCAGGGACCAGTGAAAAAGCCCAGAGAAAATCTGCTCCCAAGATCGCTTGTTTGACGTCGGCTATGATGAATGGCCATTCGTACGTGCGGAGGCCTAACACAAGGGACATCTTCCGTATACCGAAAGTGCGAATTGGGCTGCCATTAACCGCGATGAGGGTGGGACCTGTCTTACCCGATCTGGTTTCGAGGTCGGTCGGCGGCACTATACTGACGATGGCTCCCGTGTCCACCAAAAATTCTGTGTCCGTGAATGGATCATGGACATAGAGGCGCCGGTTCTGGCCAATCGTAACTGCCCCTATGTACGATCGGCCGAGGCATTTCCCGCGAAGGTACAAGGTGAGCGGCAGTTGCGGGATTCGCTACCCCATCGTAGGTGATAATAGCACCAGCCGCGCTTGTGCAGATCTTTTTGGCGGGCTTTCGGAGAATTGGCGGGAGACGTGGCGCCATCTTGCCGTCGCTGTGGCGTGGTCACTGATGTCGAGACCTTGTTGATCGAACCGCTTGCCTGGTCCTTTGCCTTGTTTTTAGCCGCTATGAGCGCGTCCGCTTTCGCTGCATATGCTTCGGGGTCCTTAAAAGAACAATCCGTGAGCAGCAGTCGGACATCCTCAGGAAGCTTCTCGCGGAATGCCTGTTCGAACATAGGGCAATCCGTATGCTCACCGGCTAGCATCATCATTTCGGACATGAGGACGGAAGGCAGTCGGTCTCCAAGATCCGGTAGGTGCAGAAGTCTTGCCGCACCACCATGCTTATTAAACCCGAAGATTCGCAGTAATACTTTCTTCAGGGCCTCGTACTTGCTTTCCGCAGGTGGATTAACGATGAACCGCATCACGCGCGTGGTCGTCTCCGATGATAGAGCGCTGACGAGGAAGTAATACCTCGTGGAGTCGTCCGATATCTTCTTTATATGAAATTGAGCTTCGGTGTGTATAAACCAAGATTGCGGTGCGTGCGTCCAAAACCACGGAAGGTGAACGCTTACCGCGCTTGACTCCGGTGTGCCCGGCGCGGCCATCGCCGACGAGGCGTCGGGTCCCTGCATAGTCGGTGATCGTCCAGATCACGTCGGGGTCACCAATATGGCGAGTCCGGAAACTTGTTGGTTGTAGAAGAAGTTTATTGCAGCCGCAATATTCGAATACAGAGTTAAACAACAAGGTAAAGGACAACCATCAAAAACTTACTGTCTTCTTCGAAGACTTCGCCGAACTACTATTTCGGGCGCCAAACGCGCACATGACATCGCTGGCCAATCAGCGATGTCGCTCCCTGGACCAATCCACATGGTCGCGTTCACACGTGACCTCGCTGGCCAATCCGAGGGTTCGACGACCTGGACCATTCTCTATGGTCGCTACAAAGGTGCTCTGTCTACACTAGTCCCAACTGCTTACGCTTGACCCATGTCCCTCTAAACCCTTCCTATCCATGTATTTATGCAAAATATATTTTTATTGTTGTTATAGTACCTGCCTCAACTACCTCCAGCATCGTATTACATATCCCCACCACACTCTATGTGAAAAAGTCACCTATGGTTCAATGGTTTCTTTATTATTACGTGTACCAAGGTACAATAAGATGTTTCTGTATTCATATCAGTGAGAGATTATTGCCATACACAAGTACAATAGCCGGTTAGCATATAATACAAAAAAACAGCCCACTGAGTTTATATGCAATAGTAGTCAGGTTTTGGAGCCATTTCACAGTCCCAGCTGTAGCTAACCGTCAGGGCCTGCTGCAGCCATCATCTGGTCGTCCCATGAACCATCATCCTTGCCTGGTCCATCTTCAAGCCACAAGGGGCACTGCCCGCAGCTGACCTTGAATGCACGAAAGGCAAGAACCCCTGGGTCTTGCTGTCCCTTGTCCAGCGTCTGCCGCCACTGCCGACTCCCTCTGCTCCAGATCCCGGTGTTCGGGATGAGCAGGGGCTGGGCTCAGCGGCGTCCCTCTCCTGGTTCTGCGGCAAGCAGGCCAGGCCTGCTGCCATGGTATGTTGCGGCTCACTGGGACCTTCAACCACTCACCGCGCGGCACGCCCCCAGGTCCCTATTAAATCTTTCCCTTTTAACCTTAAACCAGATGTCCTCCAGCACTTTGTTTTTTCCTTAAGATTCCAGCATCTGCAGTTTCTTGTGGCTCCACTATACTACGTTGTGTAGTTACTTCAGACTGTGACTACCCACCTCAGATGCTATACTAGATTTCCCACTTCTTGTACATAGTGGAATTACTTTGCATGCTGTAATAGATTACTCAATTTCCATTCATGGTGTTGTTGGATTATCCAGTTCCCTATTTACGCTTTGCTAGATTACACCTACTGATTACACGACCACTTCACATGAAGCACTGGATTACCCAGTTACTGTTTGTACTGATGGAAAATGGCCAATTAAACATTAGAGGAAAGGTATTAGGGCAAACATCAGGGTAAATAGCTTAACCAAAATACTTTTGTTGAACGAGTTCTTTGTGCAATAGATTTTTCCATGGATTCTTAAAAGACTTGCCGTTCTCACTTGAATTCTATTGTACCTTGATTTGATTCGAGGACATTATTATTAACATGTAATGACAAGGTTATGGATGCCTTTCGTGTGCCTTGTGTAAACAACAAGGGAAAACAGCCAATTGTGGCATAATTGGCACAGCCGGATTCTGTTATAAACAACTTTATTGCACACTGACACAATGCCGCACACAAGCTGCACGACTGCCTCTATTCAAACACTGACAGCAACACTGACACTAGTACAACAGCCAAGCACTCTGCACAGACAAATATTTCATTAGACAGCACAGGAAAGCAGTTTAAGGTCACACACTGCCACCTCCACTCCAGTTTTATCGCACCAATAAAGAAATACGGAATAACAAACGGAGGGAAAAAAAAAGAGACCAAAGTTACGAGGAATTTTCAGGAAAAGAACAGATCGATTTCAAACTGTGACCTTCATGTTTATAGGACAGGGACTAGGAAACAAAATAATTTTTCATTTCACGGAAGCAGATTATCAGGGACTGGTTTACATTCCGATAGTAGCGTTGTGATATTAACTGTGTTTACAGCAATTTTATATTGTTAATTAAGAGAGAATTTTGCAGACATTCCTACAGAGAGAGGCAGATCTTGGCCTGGAGCCCAAAGCAACAGGGAGCTCCTGACACTCAGCAAAGGCAGACACAGATGGAAGTAATGTACAGTGCTGGGTCCGAGAAAAAGAGGCACAGAGAGAGAGCAAGGGAGAGCAAGAGAGAGAGAGAGAGAGAGAGAGAGAGAGAGAGAGAAGAGAAAGAGAGAAAGAGAGAAGAGAAAGAGAGAAAGAGAGAAAGAGAGAGAGAGGAGAGAGAGAGAGAGAGAGAGAGAGAGAGAGAGAAAGAGAGAAAGAGAGAAAGAGAGAAAGAGAGAAAGAGGAGAGAGAGAAGAGAGAGAAGAGAGAGAGGAGAGAGAGAAGAGAGAGAGAGGAGAGAGAGAGAGAGAGAGAGAGAGAGAGAGAGAGAGAGAGAGAGAGAGGAGAGGAGAGAGAGAGAGAGAGAGGATGAGAGAGAGGAGAGAGAGAGAGAGGAGAGAGAGAGGAGAGAGAGAGAGGAGAGAGAGAGAGGAGAGAGAGAGAGAGAGAGAGCAAGAGAGAATGAAGATTTTTTTAAAGTTATTTATCTTACTTACCACTCTCGCTTTTTTCAATAACATCCACTACTTCCCCTGCTTTCAAGCTGATCTCAGAGTTCTCCTGCTTTTCGTAGTTAGCGACCACCATATACTGATCCAGAACCATGGGCTCCGCCACAGCCTCCGAACCCTGGAGTAGGGAAAAAGCAAGCTGTCAGCCAACTTGCAGCCATGGCTCCTTGCGAGCGACAAACTATTCCACTTATGATAGGCCAAATCTTTAGCACCCTTCAGCCAATCAGAACTCAAGCTCGGCGTACAGAATATTCCTAAAGATCGGGCCATATAGAATCTTCCTTCCACCCCCTCAGCTGCATCGCCCAAACAGTCGAATCTTCAGGCTTCTATGTAATTTAGGATCCTTGGAGCTTTAATCCCGAAAGAGAAGTTAGCACAGGACTCAAATTATCCACAATTCTCAATTTCATCTCACACACATAATCAGGGAGAATGCCAGCAGCCGCTACAGAGACAGTTAAAAATAATAAACAGCCCGTCCCGTCTCGCTCTGCCAAGGAGAGACCAGAGGCAGTGTGGGGGATGAGAACACCAATGGCAATCGGCTGCTCCTTAAATAGAAACACATGAGTGGGACGGTCCAGGGAGGGCAAGCTGTTTACATAATAGTCAAACACAGAAAGACTGCATTTCTCTGCTCGGTTATCTGATTAACTGTTTTCTTATTTAATTTCACAAATTTTTTAACAATGATTTGAATTAGAATGGAGTCTGCTTTCAAACTGTTTCAACAGTCCAGTCCACGTCCTCCAAATGTTGACAAACATGGCCTCGTGTGATTCTTCAGCAGCTGTTTTACTGGGTTGTGCACGTAGGCTTTTCCTGGAAGTTGTTCAAAAGTATTTATTGTCTCCTGACTGAATATCAATTACTCCCAGAATTCATTCCACTCTCATTATACTTGCACTGTTTTTACTGACAACGTCCGACCAATCTCTAAAGTTACATTAGCAAAGAACAAAGACCAGGCAAACGTGGCCCAGTTCATAGCTTATGTGATATCACATATGTACACCTCACAGCAAAGCACTTTCCCTCATTCCAACGCATCGCAATCCAAAATAACTTGATCAACTATCTCCGAGTTCCACACACACAACTGCGGAAGCCACCTCCACTCCCATTTTAATGCAGAAAATGTACCTGCAGTCCCCAGGTTAAGCGAGGGTTCTGTTCCTGAGAAATGTATGTAAGCCGATTTCTCTGCAAGTCAGAAACATACAATTTCAATAGCCACCCTTAAGAGTAGGATTCTATGTAAACTTGTTGTAGTTCTTTTATTCCACCACATTTACCCAAACACTATCCATAATTAAGCTAATGGAAAATAAAAATGTACTCTATCCAGCAGCTAACAAACACCACAAACACTTTACAATGCTTTAAAAATATTTGGGAGAATTTGTGTAACGTCAGTTATCCATAAGTCAAGTCATCCAAACACAGGAATTCCCCGTACAAATAGAGATTAACACGACAGTCCCTGCAGTCAGTCGAGGACACGCCACCAAGAACAAAGAGGGACCCGGCGTATGGGGGGTCCTCCAAGAGAACAAAGAGGGACTCAGCATGGGGTGGGGGGGAAGAAGGAAGAGGGACCATCGGGACTATATTGAATACTTTTGTAACTTTGTCGGTGCCTTATTCGTGGCGACTCTCTGCATGTTTGTGCATTTTATGCAAAACAAAGAATTTCACTGTACCAAGTAGATGTAACGATAAAGTATCATGGAAACATAGAAAATAGGTGCAGGAGGAGGCCGTTTGGCCCTTTGAGCCAGCACCGCTATTCATTGTGATCATGGCTGATCATCTAAAATTAGTAACCTGTACCTGCCTTCTCCCCATATCCCTTGATTCCACTAGCCCCTAGAGCTCTATCTAACTCTCTTTTAAATTCATCCAGTGAATTGGCCTCCACTGCCTTCTGTGGCAGAGAATTCCACAAATTCACAACTCTCTGGGTGAAAAAGTTTCTTCTCAACTCAATAGACAATAGACAATAGACAATAGGTGCAGGAGTAGGCCATTCAGCCCTTCGAGCCAGCACTGCCATTCAATGCGATCCTGGCTGATCACTCTCAATCAGTACCCCGTTCCTGCCTTCTCCCCATACCCCCTCACTCCGCTATCCTCAAGAGCTCTATCCAGCTCTCTCTTGAAAGCATCCAACGAACTGGCCTCCACTGCCTTCTGAGGCAGAGAATTCCACACCTTCACCACTCTCTGACTGAAAAAGTTCTTCCTCATCTCCGTTCTAAATGGCCTACCCCTTATTCTTAAACTGTGGCCCCTTGTTCTGGACTCCCCCAACATTGGGAACATGTTTCCTGCCTCTAGTGTGTCCAATCCCCTAATTATCTTATATGTTTCAATAAGATCCCCCCTCATCCTTCTAAATTCCAGTGTATACAAGCCCAATCGCTCCAGCCTTTCAACATACGACAGTCCCGCCATTCCGGGAATTAACCTAGTGAACCTACGCTGCACGCCCTCCATAGCAAGAATATCCTTCCTCAAATTTGGAGACCAAAACTGCACACAGTACTCCAGGTGCGGTCTCACCAGGGCCCGGTACAACTGTAGAAGGACCTCTTTGCTCCTATACTCAACTCCTCTTGTTACGAAGGCCAACATTCCATTAGCTTTCTTCACTGCCTGCTGTACCTGCATGCTTCCTTTCATTGACTGATGCACGAGGACACCCAGATCTCATTGAACTCCCCCTCCTCCTAACTTGACACCATTCAGATAATAATCTGCCTTTCTATTCTTACTTCCAAAGTGAATAACCTCACACTTATCTACATTAAACTGCATCTGCCATGTATCCGCCCACTCACACAACCTGTCCAAGTCATCCTGCAGCCTTATTGCATCTTCCTCACAATTCACACTACCCCCCAGCTTAGTATCATCTGCAAATTTGCTAATGGTACTTTTAATCCCTTCGTCTAAGTCATTAATGAATATCGTAAATAGCTGGGGTCCCAGCACCGAACCTTGCGGTACCCCACTGGTCACTGCCTGCCATTCCGAAAAGGACCCATTTATCCCCACTCTTTGCTTTCTGTCTGCCAACCAATTTTCTATCCATGTCAGTACCCTACCCCCAATACCATGTGCCCTAATTTTGCCCACTAATCTCCTATGTGGGACCTTGTCGAAGGCTTTCTGAAAGTCGAGGTACACCACATCCACTGACTCTCCCCTATCAATTTTCCTAGTTACATCCTCAAAAAATTCCAGTAGATTTGTCAAGCATGATTTCCCCTTCGTAAATCCATGCTGACTCGGAATGATCCCGTTACTGCTATCCAAATGCTCAGCAATTTCGTCTTTTATAATTGACTCCAGCATCTTCCCCACCACTGATGTCAGACTAACTGGTCTATAGTTACCTGTTTTCTCTCTCCCTCCTTTCTTAAAAAGTGGGATAACATTTGCTATCCTCCAATCCACAGGAACTGATCTTGAATCTATAGAACATTGAAAAATGATCTCCAATGCTTCCACTATTTCTAGAGCCACCTCCTTAAGTACCCTGGGATGCAGACCATCAGGCCCTGGGGATTTATCAGCCTTCAGTCCCATCAGTCTACCCAAAACCATTTCCTGCCTAATGTGGATTTCCTTCAGTTCCTCCATCACCCTAGGTTTTAAATAGCCTCCCCTTTATTCTTAGACTGTCCCCTTGTTCTGGACTCCCCCAACATTGGAAACATTTTTCCTGCATCTAGCTTGTCTAGTCCTTATGATTTTATAAGTCTTTTTATAAGATCCCCTCTCATCCTTCTAAACTCCAGTGAATACAAGCCTAATCCTTCCAATCTTTCCTCAGATGACAGTCCCTCCATCCCAGGGATTAACCTCGTGAACTGCCTCAATAGCAAGGACGTCCTTCCTCAAATTAGGAGACCAAAACTGCACACAATACTCCAGATGTGGTCTCACCAAGGCCCTATACAACTGCAGAAGAACTTCTTTGCTCCTGTACTCAAATCCTCTCGTTATGAAGGCCAACATGCCTTTAGCTTTTTCTTACTGCCTGCTGTACCTGCACGCTTACCTTCAGTGACTGGTGTACGAAGGACACCAAGGTCTCGTTGAACTTCCCCTTTACCTAATCTGACACCATTGAGATAATAATCTGCCTCCTTATTTCTGCCGTCAAAGTGGATAACCGCACATTTATCTACATTATACTGCATCTGCCATGCATCTGCCCACTCACTAAACCTGTCCAAGTCACCCTGCAACCTCCTAACATCTTATTTGCAGTTCACACTGCCACGCAGCTTTGTGACATCCACAAACTTGCTAGTGTTACTTCTAATTCCATCATCCAAATCATTAATATATATTGTAAATCGTTGCGGCCCCAGCACCGAGCGGCACTCCACTCTCCACTGCCTGCCTGATTTTACTGAAAAGGACCCGTTTATTCCTACTCTTTCTTCCTGTCTGCCAACCAATTCTCTATCCATGTCAATACCCTACCCCCAATACCATGTGCTCTAATTTTGCTCATCAACCTCCCTTGTGGTACCTTATCAAAGGCTTTCTGAAAGTCTAGATACACTACATCCACTAGCTCTCCTTCATCCATTTTACTTGTCACATCCTCAAAAAAATTCCAGAAGATTAGTCAAGCAGGATTTCCCCTTCATAAATCCATGCTGACTTCGACCAATCCTTTTACCACTATCCAAATGCGCCTTTATTACATCTTTAATAATTGACTCCAGCATCTTCCCCACCACCGATGTCGGGCTAACTGGTCTATAATTCCCCATTTTCTCTCTCGCTCCTTTCTTGAAAAGTGGGATAACATTAGCTACCCTCCAATCCACAGGAACTGATCATGCATCTATTAAACATTGGAAAATGATCACCAATGAGTCCACGATTTCTTGAGCCACCTCCTTGAGGACCCTGGGATGCAGACCATCAGGCCCTGGGAATTTATCAGCCTTCAGTCTGATCAGTCTACCCAATACTATTTCTCGCCTAATGCAAATTTCTTTCAGTTCCTCTGTCTCCCTTGATCCTCTGTCCACTAGTACATCTGGGATTTTTTTTGTGTTTTACTTATTGAAGACAGATCCATGCCTGTTCAACTCTTCTGCCATTTCCTTGTAACCCATAATAATTTCACCCGTTTCTGCCTTCAAGGGACCCACATTTGTCTTTACTAATCTTTTTCTCTTAACATACCTAAAGAAGCTTTTACTGTCCTTCTTTATATTCTTGGCCAGCTTTGCTTCGTACCTCATCTTTTCAGCCCGTATTGCCCTTTTTGCTATCTTCTGTTGTCCTTTGAAAGTTGCCCACTCCTCTGGCTTCCCGCTATTCAGTGCTATCTTATACATCTTTACTTTTAGTTTTATTCCATCTCGAACTTCCCTTGTCAGCCACGGTTGCCTCTTACTAAGAATCTTTCTTCCTCTTTGGAATGAAATGATCCTGCATCTTCTGGATTATGCCCAGAAATTCCTGCCATTGCTGTTCTATCATCATTCCTGCTAGGATTCTTTTCCATTCGACTTGGCCAGCTCCTCTCTCATGCCTTCATAGTCCCCTTTGTTCAACTGCAACACTGACATTCCTGGTTTAACCTTCTCCCTCTCAAATTGCAGATTAAAATTAATCATATTATGGTCACTACCTCCAAGCGGTTCCTTTACGTTGATCAATGCGGGAGAAAAACGGAGACAGGTCTTAAAAGGAACTTCTTAGGAATAAAATAGATTTGATTCCTAACTGTAATCTTCAGGTTTAAGGAACGTCAAGAGGTAGATGAAGGTCTAGTGCACGACTCTATAAAGAAAGAAAATACTCGATTCCTCCTCTCGATTTTCTGCACAGCCTGGTAACAATAGTCCTGTGACCCTAACATCAGTGGTCAAGAAGATGCTGGAAAAATGTTCTGAACAAGAAGGTTAATGATCATTTGGAAAGGCAGGGACTGATCAAAGATAGCCAACATGCCTTTGTGAAAGAGTCAAACATATACAGCATGGAAAGAGGCCCTTCAGTCCAACTCATCTGACTAAGGTCGGCACAAAATGCTGGAGTAACTCAGCGGGACAGGCAGCATCTCTGGAGAGAAGGAATGGGTAACGTTTCAGGCTACGAACCTTCATCTGACTAAGTTGTCTAAGTTGACTAAGTTGTCTACTTGATCTAGCCCCACTCGTCTTTTAAACATTGGAATTGTACCCGCCTCTAGTGTTATTCATCTTTGATAAGAAAAGATTCATGCAGTCTAAAATATTGATACCCTTCTTAATTTTGTCCCTTCTTAACCTCCGCCTCTCCAGGAAAGAGACATTGCCACTCCAGTCTATCCTCATAACTATACCACTTCAACCCAGGTAACATCCTCGTGAATCTCCTCTGCATCTCTTCAACGCTAACACATCTTTCTTATACTCTAGTGATGAAAAATACATGCAGTACTCCAGTTGAGGTCTGACCTCCCTGATCTTGTATTCAATTAAATGTCAAGACAATGCTAGTTTCCCACATACCTTCTTAACCGCGTTATCTATCTGGACTGCCACGTTCAAGGATCTCTGGACTTGGGGGTGAGCGTAATTGCCTGTGTTGTATTAATTCTCATTTCTCCAATGCCTATGAAATTTAGCTCATCTGATGTCAACCAAACGCTGCAGGTAAGAGTGTATGATTCAATTCTTGCTTTGTAAGCTTTCACATCTTGCAATATTTCCTATAATACATGGTGTGTATTATATTAGTTGCAAAGTGACAAGCTCTTGGTTACATAGAGAATTTGTGAAAAGATTTTTCAAGAAATGTACTTTCCGAAAATTGAACTCCTTCATAACAGGGAGTAAATTATAAACTGGACCAATTTACAAACAAGTGTTATGATGTTAGCTAGTTGATGTTGTTGTTCGTCCTTCAGGTTCGAAGATGACAATGACTTCACTTTCAGTTGGAGGATTGGTGACTGTGGGTCCGGAAGTGACTGGTGAGGCCAATCCGGGCCCGGAAGGCACACCCACACGTAGGACACAAGTGGATGGGTGCTGCAGTGGAAGTGGAGGCAGCCCGGGCCTTGCGCGCGGTGCGTTTCCTCTGGGCCTCTGCAGTGCGTCTGTTCTCTGCTGCACGGGCTCCTGTGGTGAGCTTGCTACGCCAGGTTGGACGGTCCAGAGCGAGAGACTCCCAAGTGCTGAGGTTGATGTCCAACTCTCTAAGGGACACTTTGATGCAGTCCTTAAACCGTTTCTTCTGTCCTCCTACTGAGAGCTTGCCCTGACACAGTTCTCCATACAGAAGCTGTTTTGGCAGTCGACTCTCGGGCATTCTGACAACATGGCCTGCCCATCTGGCTTGGGCTTTCCTTAGGAGGGTATGGACGCTGGGGATTTCGGCCGGTTCCAAGACATCTGTGTCGGGAATTTTGTTCTGCCACCTGATGTGAAGGAGTCTGCTTAAGCAGCTCAAGTGAAAGTGGTTGAGCTGTTTGGCATGTCTGCTGTAGACAATCCAGGTTTCACTGGCATAGAAAAGAGTGGTGAGTACCACTGCACGGTAGACCTTCAGCTTGGTGGTAAGGATGAGTCCTCTCCGCTCCCAAACATTCTCACGGAGTCGCCCAAAGGCAGCGCTGGCCTTGGCAATCCTGTTGTTGACCTCAGCGTCAATGTTCACCACTCGCGAGAGTGTACTACCCAGATAGGTAAAGCTGTCGACTGCCTGTAGGTTCTGCCCCTTCACCGTGATGTGTGGTTCCTGGTAGAGCTTTCCAGGCACGGGCTGGTACATAACTTCAGATAAGCAGTCCATTTCACGCTGTAACTTCTGCTCTGTGCTGGCGTTGAGGGCGCAGTCATCAGCAAACAAGAAATCTCTGATGATGGTTTCCTTCACCTTTGTAACAGCTTGTAGGCACCTGAGGTTGAACAGCCTGCTGTCAGTCCTGTACCTGATGTGTATTCCAACCTGGCAGTCACCCTAGCTAGTACAGGTAAATGAAATGGTGGTAGCAAGTCTGAGCAAGAAATGAGTCAGTACTTGGATATTTTGGGTGCTGTTTGAAGGTACATAAAAGAGAATAGGTTCCACTGACACACAGAGTGCATCTTTAACATAGAAAATAGGTGCAGGAATAGGCCTTTTGGCCCTTTGAGCCAGTACCGCCATTCAATATGATCATGGCTGATCAGCCAGAATCAGTACCCCGTTCCTGCTTTCTCCCTATATCCCTTGATTCCGTTAGCTTAAGCTAGTTTAAACTAACTTAGTTAAACTAACTTAGTTTAAACTAAACTAAATAGAATGTCAATTGTACAGTGGGCAAAACCCCAAAATTGTATATTGGAATCTGATGCAAATAGAAAAGGGGCGGCTCCTTACTTAAAACTTGAGCGTACTGGGAAGGGAAAAGCCAAAAGTAAATGGGTGACAAGTGACTTGGATGCATTAATCTTGAATAAAATACTAAATGCTGAAGAAACTCAGCACGTCAGGCAGCATCTGGGGAAAAAAGGACAATGACACTTTGGGTTGGGACCATTCTTCAGAAAGGAAAAGACAAGAATAGACAAGAATTCAATCCAACAATAACAAGCATAAGCCTTGCAAAGAAGGGAATAGAGAGGAAATATAATGTTTCTTAGCTCACAGGCAATTAACTGATACTCATTATGTGCAAATACTACAGATATGGCAGAACCCTGGCTCTAAGGTGCTGGCATGGGCTCTTTCTGTACTCTGCTCGCACATCACACACCTCTACTTGCGATCTTGGTTAATCTTAAAAACACTGGCCATTTACAGAGAAATCCGGTCAACCCTATTGTCCTAATATATTGAGGAAAGGGCTGGAAATACGACAGCAAAAATGGGGGGGAGGGAGGGGAGTATTGTTTCAGATCAAAGAGGCTTTGTCGGAACAAGGAAAGAGAAAAATGCTATTTTAAAATGCAGAAAGCATGTGAAAGAGATGTATAGAACAAAAGGAATATCTCTGACACAGTGAGGCCAGGATT
Organism: Rhinoraja longicauda; assembly: GCF_053455715.1. Taxonomy (NCBI): domain Eukaryota; kingdom Metazoa; phylum Chordata; class Chondrichthyes; order Rajiformes; family Arhynchobatidae; genus Rhinoraja; species Rhinoraja longicauda. The sequence continues at coordinate 15,127,342 of NC_135968.1, forward strand.
GCCTAACTGATAATAATAATAATAATAATAATGCATTACATTTATATAGCGCTTTTCAAACACTCAAAGACGCTTTACAGGGATTACTAGAACATAGCTATTAATGAAGGCATCTGATTAACAGGTTGATGAGAGTGTAGGAAGGAACTGCAGGTGCTGGTTTAAACCGAAGATAGATACAAAAATGCTGGAGTAACTCAGCGGGACAGGCAGCATCTCTGGAATGGGTGACATGGGTCTGAAGAAGGCTCATGACCTGAAACGTAACCCATTCCTGCTCTCCAGAGATGCTGCCTGAGTGACTACAATATTTTGTGTCTATCTTAGGTTAATGAGAGTATTTGGAACACAAACAATGGAACATGTAAAAAATTGAAATGAGGAACAAAGCTACTCTAAATACAAACAGGCCTAGGAGTCTCAGATACAGTGATGGGATCATCGTCATAAAATATTGAAACAGGCCCTTCAACCCAACTTGCCAATGCCAATCAAGATGGCCCATCTAACTAATCCCAGTTGAGGAGGGGGGGGAAATAGTGTGGAGGGGGAGGCGGGAAAAATGGAGAGGGGGAGAGGAAGACAGGGTCAGGGAGAGAGAGAGAGAGAGATGGGAAAAGGAGACAGGAAAAGGGGAGTTCCTCAAATCCCACTCACCTGTATCATTTCTGCCTCATCCCATCCCCATAAAGATATTATTTTTCTTTCACATTAGTTAGGAATATAGCTATTTTATGGCAATATCATTAAGAATTCACCTGGTGACCACACATTTTTGGTGTCTCCTAAATTACCATAATATGGTCACCTTACTGCAATAATCTTTACTGAAAGTGGCAGATACACCATCAGTGCACCCAAACACTGAGGGAGCTCAAGATCAACAATTTATAAACCAAAGCTTCTAAATTTTCAATTGGTGTTCCAAAATGGAGCAGCTTGAAGTGGGAGGATCGTCCGGCATTCACTATCACTGAGATGGGCAGCATTTGATGCCTGAAGGCAATAAAGGTTATTTTTAGCATTCAACCAGCCCGATTAATAAAATAGGCATAAACAGTAAAACATCCATTCACTGCTCAGCAGAATCTTAGCAACATTTATCCAAAGGAGTAGATTGAAGCACATATCCAATTTTGGTCAGTCTGTAAATACGAAAGAACAAGGCAGTTAACTGCACACGAGCTTGGTTTGGAAGCATGACAGCCACACGACCCCCGGATTGTAAATAGCGCCAGTTTTGTTCTGAGAGGTTTTTTTTTTAAGGTACGGTCATGAAGATTGAATTTCAGTGATGTTAAGATGCACAAATAAAATTTAATCAAATTCTCCAATTAAGTACAGAGTGTAAATCAACTAGTAAATCACCAGCTGCTACCACCTACTGTTTGGAGTCAGCTGCTCAGCAGTGTGGACATTCTTCTATTATTAGCGACTTCCTTTGTACAGTCCAGAAAACATATTCTTTAGAGAACAAAATGAAAAAAAACAATGCTTACCTGATTTTTTCCTCATCCCTCCACAATCTCTGTAAAACAAACAGCAGCACAGAGACATGATTAGTGGAACCTCTGAGTGAGGGGAGGTCTAAGTATGTACCTACAGCTACATCCATTTTCTTTCCTTATTCATCATTGAGGGTGCCTGACTGCAGCACAACCAGAACAGCAAGCAAGAGGAAAAAAAATCTCCAACAGTTGTTGCAGAATCATGTGATCTGACTTAAGATCATACCATCTACTGTTTAAAGGGGCTTGTGTGCCTTCCCAGTAAATTCCTCAGATTACAAATGACTAAAACATATTTAGTAAGGTTCAAAACACATTGAGGCTGTATTAAAAATCTGCAGCCTTCATGGTGACATGATCTGATTTTCTCATAGTAGCACAGCTTTACATTCCTGTCAATGAAGATCACTCAGAGATGAAATCTCCTCAAAGTGTGTGACAGTAAGAGAGACCTCTGATTACAAGAGTTGAAATATGAAAACGCATCTTAAAGTTCAGACAGGATATACAAGGCATCAATTCAAATCAAAAAAGGATGGAACAAATTGTTTAATTGTCAATCTCTTGAAAACAGTTTTGCATCTACTGCCAAGGAGAATGGGCCCCATTGTGATGGAGCTGCTAGCTGACTGGCTCCAGAATTTCGTGGCCCAAAGCTAAAGAATTGTAATGGCACTGACCTCCTATTATCTGCTCACTCGAGTCAGAAAAAAGCTCTCTGTTCTCAGTATGTGGTACTCCAAAAAGACAGAGCTTTATTCAGAGCCTAAAAATCAATGTGAACGCTCAGGCATTTTAGTAACAACCATTAGCGAGAGGCACATGTTTCCTCATATAACAAGTTTCCTCAGTCTGTAAATAGCACTGGCAAACGATGATACCCAGTTACACTTCAGTCCCTCACCCTCACTGCCACACCCAACAGTCCAATCCGGACCCTAACCACTGGATGCATAAAATAATTTCCTCAAGTCACTCTGGCTCTTTTTATTAAACACAACATCAACCTCAACTCTAGCTGCTGAATGTGAAATATCTTCTCAAGAGTCATAAGGTTCATCAAGCCTACTCTGCCATTCAATCATGGTTGATCTATCTCACCCTCCCAACCGCATTCACCTGCCTTCTCCCCATAACCTCCGACATCTGTACTAATCAAGAATTTATCTGTCTCTGCCTTAAATTTTGTTGCCCTGAGAATTTTGTAGTGATATCACTTAAGGCTAAATTTAGCTTAGTTTCATTTATTTATCACGCGTACCAAGGTACAGTGAAAAGCTTTTGATGCATGCCGACCAGTCAGCGGAAAGGCTATACGTGATTATAATTGAGCCATCCACAGCGTATAGATACGTGATAAAGGGAATAATTCAGTGCAAGATAAAGTCCAGAAAAGTCCAATTAAAAATAGCCCGAGGGTCTCCCAATGACGTAAATAGTAGCTCAGGATCGCTCTCTAGGTGATAGAATGGTTCAGTTGCCTGATAACGGAAGAAACTGACCCTGAATCTGAACAGGTGTGTTTTCACCCTTCTATACCTTGTGCCTGATGGGAGAGGAGAAGAAGTGGCAGAAGTGAGACTCGTCCTTAAGCTGGTGGCCTTGCCAAGGCAGCGTGAAGTGTAAATGGAGTTAATTGAAGGGAGGTTGGTTTGTGTAATGGTCTGGGCTGTGCCCACAATTCTCTGCAACTGACCGATAACTTGCACTTTACAATATTCAAGAAATCCTATCACATAAAAAGAGAGTAGGAATAAATGTGTTTTTTAGGTTGTAAGGATGTAATTAGTGAAAATCCTAGATAATCAGTTCTCAATTACTTACTATTTATATTAATGAGGGATCTAGATATTTATGTGTATGAATCACAAAAGAGTTATCAAGCAGGTGCAACAAGTAGTTAGGAGAAGAACATTGGCTTTTATAGCAGTGAGGTTGGAATTTAGAAATTGGGAAGTTTTCTTACAACAAAATACTGATGAGGCCACACCTGGAGTTCAACACCAGTAGGAAAGAAGATCAAGGAGATATAGTTTCAAGATACGGCTCCAGTCATTTAAAATCAAGGTATTTAGAAATTTCTTCATAGCTCATGAGCTCAGAATTAGGCAATTCAGCCCATCAAGTCTACACCGCCTGATCTCTTTCCCTCTCAAACCCATTCTCCTGCCTTCGCCCCCTAACCCCAGACACTCTTACTAATCTTCTTTTGGAATTCTCTGCCCCAAAACATGGAGGTCAGATTATTAGGAATATACAAGTGGAGGTTGATAAATTCTTGAAAGATAGTGGAACTAATTGCTGTGGAAAAATGGCAGAGAGGGGTAGTTGAGGCCTCCGGTAGATCAGACTTGATTATATTGAATGACAGGCAGGCTTGAGGTGGTATACATCTGCTCCTGTTTTCTTGCAAGCAAAAGAAGAATTCGATTTTTTTATTTTCGAATTTCATGAACATTGAAAGATCACAGATTTCTGAATTGTTGTTTCTTCCTATAGGCACCTCAGTGAAATTATATAAAGCAGTCAAGAACTTTGTTTTGATATCGGAAAAAGTACAACATTTTCAACGGGTAAAGTATTTCCTTCCTGATGGCAGTCAGTCAAAGTTACTCCTCATTCTTCCCTCTCACCAGACAATGTCCAGTTCATTATCGTCTCCATTGGTGAAAAGATCATTAAGGGAGGAATATGATCGAAGCAGAGATAATGCAAGCCAGATATCAAACTTGGCCCATGAACAAACAACTAGATGACACAAAAGGGAAACTAGCAGATCTGACAAACTACATTTCTCTGTGGCTGACCTTTCTTACATCACACATGCCAGCTTTATCTGAAAAATCATTGCAAACAAAAGGTACAGTATGACCATACTAGCAGATTCAACAGATTAAACTACATCCAATTTACAAATGGGATAAATGCAGGGGAATCTGTCCATTCCCTCCACAGATTGGTTTGTGTTCCACATTCCAGCATCTGCAGTCTCATGTCTCGATATTAATAATGTTTATTTGTATTCATCAATGACTGGGTAGAATATATAGTCCTTTAGTGTTAATGTGGTATTAGGGTGACTATTTAATGAAATTAGAGAATTGTAGCACGTGTTTGTAAAACAATACGATAAGGGTGGTTGCAGAAAATGGATGTTTCTGTCATGGCAAAATCTATTTAGTGATAGTTCCCAGGAATTGAGTATGTGTAGGAAGGAACTGCAGATGCTGGTTAACATCGAAAGTAGACACAAAATACTGGAGTAACCCAGCGGGACAGGCAGCATCTCTGGAAAGAAGGAATGGTGACATTTTGGATCGACGAAGGGTCCCGACCTGAAACATCACTCATTCCTTCTCTCCAGAGATGCTGCCTGTCCCGCTGAGTTACTCCAGCATTTTGTGTCTATCCCAGGAATAGAACTTTACATAACATGAGAATGTCTACATACTGTAAATGGCAAAACCCTTGGGAGCATTGATGCACAAAACGATGGGGTGCAAATCCATAGCTCTATAAAAATGGCAATGCATGTGGATAGGGTGGTAAAAGTAGAGTAGGGTGTGCTTGGCTTTATCGGTGAAGCTATTGAGTATAAAAGTTGGCAAGTCATGTCAAACTTTATTTGAGCCATATTTGGAATATTGTGTGCTGTTCTGGTCGCCAAGAAATAAGAAATATGTGGAAGGCTTCGATGGGATGCAGACAAGAAACACCCAGAGGTTTTCTGGATTGGAGTGTATTAGAACATAGAACAGTAGAGCACAGGAACAGGTCCATCGGGCCACAATGTTTGTGCTGAACATGATGCAAAGTTAAACCAATCTCATCTGCCTGTACATGGTCTATTTCCCTGCACTTCCATGTACCTATCTAAAAGGCTCTTAAACACCACTATCATATTTGCCTCCACCACCACCCCGGCAATGTGTCCCAGGCCCCCACCACTGTGTTAAAAAAAAATTGCCCCGCACATCTCCAGTAAACATCCCCTCTCACCTTATAGCTATGCCCTCTAGTGTTGGACATTTTCACACTAAGAAAAAGGTTCTGACAATCTACGCCTCTCAAATTTATATAAACATAATTGATAAGTTGAATGCCTATCTCTTATTGCAATGGTTTAAATCACCACCAGCATGGGATGAAATAGACTACAAACATTAGCACTGGGTGGCAGTATGTACGCTTAAAAAGGCAACATAACCAGGCAAGTGTCACTGATGTACTGCTGATCATGGCTACAGTCTGACAGATGCACACACAACACATACTTTATATTATCAGCTGCTCATCCCATTTCCTCCATCTGACAGTTTCATTTTTTTTAAATGAAGGGAAATTATGGTGCAAATCTTCCATTTGCAGGCAAGACAAACTATATAATTCCTTAATTAAAAACAGGAATTGTTTGCAAGTTAGACTACAGCCATGGAGACTGGAAAACATTTATGTTTCATGTCAACGACCAACTATCCCAGCTTCAACATATTGTTCTCTTTAGATCTGTGCAAATTTTAGCAAATTATGAAAATCAAAATAAACTGAAGTATTTGGAAATCTGAAATAAAAGAAGCAAATACTGGAAATAATCAACAGGTCTGGCCACATCTATGGGAAGAGAAACAGAGTTCATAAGACATTGTAGAGTTAGGCCATTCGGCCAATTAAGTCTGCTCTGCCATTTGATCATGGCTGATCTATTTTCTCCTCTCAATTCCGTTCTTTTGCTTTGTCCCTGTACCTGTTGACGTTCTTAATAATCAAGAACCTGTCAAACACTTTTAAAACTACCTAATGACTTGGCCTCCACAACAGTCTGGGGCAATGAATTCCACAGATTCAATACCTCTGGCTAAGGGAATTCCTCCTCATCTCCATGCTAAAGGCATGTCCTTTTATTCTATGGCTGTGCCCTCTGGTGCAAGACTCTCCCACGGTTGGAAACATCCTCTCCACATTCACTCTATCTAGGCCTTTCATTACTCGGTAAGTTTCTATACGATCCCCCCTCATCCTTCTAGGCTCCAGCAAGTACATGCCCAGAGTAATCAAACGCTTCTCATATGTTAACCCAATCATTCCTGGGATAATTCTCGTAAACCTCCTCTGGACCCTCTCCAACGCCAGCACATCCTTCCTCAGATATGGGGCCCAAAACTGCTCACACTATTCCAAATGTGGCCTTGCCCGTGCCTTATAAAGCTACAGCATTACATCCTTTCTTTTATAAACATAGCACAAAAAGTAAGGAAATTTGTGTTTGATAGCTTATTTCTTTGTTGTAACAATGCTTCTTGGCAATAAATCTTATACCGTTGGAAAGCCTGTTTATTTCCCTTTTAAATGGTGCCACATTTGTAAGGAACATGCATTTGTGGGATGAGCAGCAGAGCTGAGTATGTGGGTTGCGCCCATGAAAAATCTGCCAAATCTTCTCTGCCAATGCCAAACAGCTTATTCTGCCATTGACTCTTGTTCGGTGTTGTTTGGTGGATTGGATGATTGAAGTCTGAAGAAACAAGACATATTGGCAATTTAACAATTTATTCATTTAATAAACAGGAGCCTCAGTAGCATGTGGAAGAACCATACACAGCCACAACAGCCTGGCACCTCCTCCTCATGCTGGTCACCAGCCTGGTCACACACTGTTGTGGGATGGCATCCCATTCTTCAACCAGCATTTGTCGTATGTCAGCCAACGTGGTTGTGTTGGTCACTCTGGCACGAACGGCACGCCCAAGCTGATCCCACAAGTGTTCAATGGGGTTGAGGTCAGGACTGCTGGCAGGCCATTTCATCCTCTCCACTCCCAAATTCTGGAGGTAGTCTCTGAGAAACCCTGCTCTGTGGGGGCGAGCATTGTCATCTTGGAGGATAAAGTTCGGTCCCAGACTGTGGAGATATGGGATTGCCACTGGTTGCAGAATCTCATCTCAATATCTCTCTGCATTGAGATTGCCTCCAATGATGACAAGCCTCGTTTTTCCAGTGAGGGAGATGCCGCCCCACACCATCACACTGCCTCCACCAAAAGATGTTACTCTATCGGTGCAGCAATCAGCATAACGTTCTCCGCGTCTTCTCCACACTTTGATCCTATGATCCAACTGCCGCAGGCAGAATCTGGACTCATCGCTGAACATAACGTTCCTCCACATGTTCAGGTTCCAGTGCACGTGTTGCCGACACCAGCGCAAACGGGCCTGACGGTGAAGGGCAGTCATGGCAGGCCTCCTGGCAGCCCTTTGAGACCGGAGATCGGCTGCGTGCAGTCTGTTCCGAATTGTCTGGGCAGAGAGCCGTCGGCCATATCGTCCTGCAAACCTTGACTGCAAATCTGTAGAAGACAGTCTACAGTTCCTAAGTGCTGACAGGGTGAGGAAACGGTCTTCTTCGGGTGTCGTCTTCTTGGGACGCCCACTTTGCGGCCTGTCTCTGACATCCCCCGTTATATGGAACTTGGCCTTCACTTTGGAGATGGTACTAGGGCTCACTCCAAATAATGCCGCAACTTGGTTTTGCGGAACACCAGCTTGAAGTTGCCCTATCGCACGGGCCCTATCCAGATCAGTCAAACGTGGCATGCCGATTCTTGGAGCAGACACCTACTGACCACTGTAGCAGGGCCCATGCTCACAGATGCTGCCAATCAGGCACCTGATTGTCAGCACCTGGTGGTACCAGAAGCTCAAAACAAGAGTCAATAGCAACAGCAGAATAAGCTGTTTGGCATTGGCAGAGAAGATTTGGCAAATTTTTCATGGGCGCAACCCATATACTCAGCTCTGCTGCTCATCCCACAAATGCATGTTCCTTACAAATGTGGCACCATTTAAAAGGGGAATAAACAGGCTTTCCAACGGTATAAGATTTATTGCCAAGAAGCATTGTTACAATAAAGAAATAATCTACCAAACACAAATTTCCTTACTTTTTGTGCTATGTTTATTCTAGACCTCTCGAAATGAATGCTAACATTGCATCTGCCTTCCGTACTACCACCTCAACCTGCAATTAACCTTTTCGGCAATCCTGCACCAGCACTCCCAAGTCCCTGCTACAGGTTAAAGATCCTTGGCTAAAACCAGGGCAACTGCATAAACAAGGTTATGTGGTCAATGAGCAAATGGAATCAATTAAAGTGAGAGCGTACACAATAGAACACAGGGAATAGAGACTAGCAGATGTAAAATACAGAGATCAACCATTCCCCCGTTTATCTAATAGAATAATGGAGTACAGGACCAGGCTCTTCGGCCCACAATGTCTGTGATGAACATGTTGCCAAGTTAAACTAATTTGTTCTTCCTGCACTTCATCTAACTCCCTCCATTCCTTCCACAACCATAGGCCTATCATATCTGTTTTGATTACCACCCACAGGCAGTGTGTTCCATGTGCTCTCAAATCCGTGTAAAAAAAGACTTTCCCTGCACATCTTCTTTATACTTTCCCCCCTGATCTAAAGTCTTTGACATTTTCACCCTGAGAAAAGGTTCCGACCACCTATCAGTACCTCTCAATTTCAAAGATTTACATCAGGTTGCCCACTCAGCCTCCAAAGATCTAAGCTGGTCCAATCTTTCCTTGTTCCATACCCTACCCCACAGAAGCATACCATACCCCATCTATGAAATAGTGGATCCACCAACTAGTATTTATAAGAAGTGCAAGCATAGTACGAACAGATACTTCACACCTTCATCCTTTCCATTTCCCATTGCTCCCCAGAAAGATTGGATCAGCCCTCTAATTTCTATTCTGGCAAAACTCTTCTGCACCCTCTCCAAAGCGTTCACATTATTCCTGTAATGGGGCAACCAGAACAGCAAACAATACTTACATGTGGATGACCAAAGTGCTATAAAGCTGCATCATGACCTTTTGACTCATGTAATCAATGAACTGACCAATGAAGGCGAGCATACCATACCCCTTTTCTGTGAAATAGTCGATCCGTCAACTAGCTATTTCTGAGAAGAGCAAGCATAGTACAAAAAGATAATTCACACCTTCATCCATTCCATTTCCCATTGCTCCTCAGCACTCTTCCATATTGCTCCCACTGCCAAAATCAAATACAAATAAAGTATGAGAGTGGGGTCCTACCAGTTGGTATCCCTCTCTCTCAAAAACAAACACATTACACCAACCTGTAGGCGAGTGCTGAATGCTCCACATTCTCACTGCAGTGTTGGATTGAGCAGAGGGAAAACTGCCAGTAAGCTCACCAGGATCAAGTACACTTTGCCTTCTCTGTTCAGTCCTATTGCTTATCATATTCTTGCCATGGGTGCAGTCCATTCTTTGGGAAGGTCCTTTTCACCTAACTTATCCACAGAAGATCATTTCACTAGCTCTCACAAGCTTACCCCACCTATGCCTCCACCCAACACCCCCACCTTCTTGCTTTTTCCTATCCAAATCTCAATTCACTTTCCCACCCTCTCACCAATCAACTGCCCTTCTGTAAATTACAGTTACATTCTTCCTAAACTTCTTGAACCATTACCAACAGCAACACCCAGCTCAGCTTTGACTACAAGAGCCTCCGAGGACTTGTTCAGAATGTTTCATTTCAAACACCATTATCTTAATGCAGCTACCTTCCAACCCAGATAGTGCACACAAACAAAGTTTCCACAGAAATCTTAGCTTATTGTTTTTATGTGGTTGAAATTCATGTAAAAACCGGTGCTATGCTCGTAACACACAAAATAGTTATGTGCACAGAGCAGGTAATGAAAAGATATGTATGAAATGGGACTAATGCCAGACATGCATCAAGCGTCCTCTCACATATGCAAACCAGCTGTATTCAGTATCAGAAATTATAACTGCTATTAAACATAGAATTCATTTACAGCAATCTGCATTTACGCCTCCAACAGCGGTTCTCAAATCACAGCAGCAAAGTCCTCTCACTCAAATAAAACGACCATCTGCCTTTTACTATAATTCAGTACAAAGCTGATATCCGTGTTGAAGAACTACATTAAAGTACATCTGATAATTAGAATATACAGACTTCTTGAAAACCACCAGGTATGGATCAAGTTTCGAAAAAGATTTTAACATTACGGAAAGATGCGGCCAATAACTTAATCTGGACTGAATTAAACTCTTCTTTCCATGCCAAAATCACAAACGTTCATGATGTTAATTTACTAACTGCATTTTCTACCAACAGAAACACAGGTGCTTGACCCAGTTGTGTATGCAACCTACAATTTGAGCTATATAAAGATTATACCAGTAGAGGGCAGTACCTCATCTGACAGAGGCAGATTTGAACAACAGAGGGTGCTACATCAACGACTGTATTGAAGCTGCTTCCTGCACCCTTGGAGAACTTGCTGATTTAGTTAACTTTACCACTCATTTCCACCATCCCTCAAATTCACTTGGACTATCTCTAACACCTTTCTCTCATTTCGCGATCTCTTTGTCTCGATCACACACTATCAACTGACATCCATGACAAAACCCATCAACACCCACAGCTACCCTGACATTTGGCAAGCTTCCGCATGGTAAACTGCTCTGGAAGATTAGATCGCATGGGATCCAAGGAGAGATAGCTGAGTGGATAGAAAATTGGCTTCTGGAGGTCTGTGACTAGTGGTGTGCTTCAGGGTTCGGTGCTGAGCTCATTACTGTTTGTCATCTATATCAATGATTTGAATGGGAACAAACAAGGCATGATTAGCAAGTTTGCAGATGACACTAAAGTAGGTGCCATTGTAGAAAGTGAATATGGTTGTTAATAATTGAGTTGGACCTTGATCACTTGGGCGGGTGGGCTGAGTAATAGTTGATGGAATTTAATACAGAGAAATGTAATGTGTCATATTTGGGGAATCTAACAAGGGCAGAACCTACAACAATGAATGGGAGCGGTCTGGAGAGTAGGAAAAAAAACTGCAGATGCTGGTTTAAATCAAAGGTAGACACAAAATGCTGGAGTAACTCAGCGAGTCAGGCAACTTCTCAGGAGAGAAGGAATGGGTGACGTTTCGGGTCAAGACCTTTCTTCAGACTGATGTCAGGGGAGGGGGCGAGTCTGGAGAGTATTGTAAGGCAGAGGGATCTAGGAGTGCAGGTACATAGTTCCGTGAAAGGGGTATCACAGGTACATCGGGTGGTCAAAAAGGCTATCAGTACATGGGACCTCAGAGTATTGTGCAGAAGTTGGGAACCAGAGGGGTAAATATGGGGGTTTTTTTTAACACCGAGGCTGGTGGGTGTATGGAACTAGCTCCCAGAGGTGCTCAGATAACAACCTGTCCCTAAACACCTCCAAGACCAAGGAGCTGATCGTCAACTTCCGTAGATCGCACAAGGGGAATACGCTCCGATCTACATCAATGGGGACAGTGTGAAGAGAGTGTCCAGCTTCAAGTTTCTGGGCACTCACATTTCGGAGGATCTCACATGGTCCAATAACACTGCTGCGCTGGTCAAGAAGGCGCAGCAACGACTGTTCTACCTGAGAACACTGAAAAAGTCTGGTCTGCCCCAACAGCTGCTGACGACCTTCTACCGCTGCACCATAGAGAGCATCCTAACACATGGCATCCCTGTGTGGTATCTCAGCTGCACGGAGGCAGAGAGGAGAGCTCTTCAGCGGGTAGTCCATAGAGCTCAGAATACTATCGGAACACAGCTACCAGCCTTGGAGGGCATCTACAACACACTGTAAAGGAGAAAAGAGGATTTAAGGGTTAAGGTGTATGTGACCAAATGCTACATGAAGATGAACTGTCACGAAATTAAAATGCATACCTCAGATGCCGGCAAGTCTACCTCTGTGTAGATGCTGGCTTGAGATTGCAGAAGGGGTGTTGTAATCTTACACAGGACAGGATACGGATACAGAAGAGCACCGAGTAGACTTGAGCCTCTTAAACAATTACCACAAGGTTGAGCCCCAGGAAGATGTGTTTATGTGTTATAGTGTTTATGTTAATATAGTGGCCTGGCGGAGGCCAGAGAAAAGGCAAGAAAAGGCAAGACGCCAGGCAGTGTTTAGTAAGATTCTTTTATTAGGCTGTGAGCTCCTGCCCACAGCGTAGTTCTCCTAGGGATAAGATACGCCTTCCCTTGGTCTGGCTTTTAACCCCTTTCGCCTGTCCGTCACGTAACGAGGGGGCTGACCCAAGGAGTGGCCTGATCCGCCACAGGACCCCCCCCAAGAACCGGAGGTACAAAACGGACAGGAGGGCGCACGAGGCGACCAGCCCGGGTGCGCACCATGACCGGCGCAGGGACCGGCGACTGACCGACAGGTGGAGGGGTCGTAGCCGACACTGGAGGGGGTAGCTTGGACGGGGGGCGACCGCGCGGGCGGGGCTGTGCAACCGGCACCGGCCGATCAATGTCCACGTGTGCCGGCTTCAGCCGTGCGACCGAAACAGTCTCTCTGCGACCCCCCATGTCCAGAACGAATGTGGCCGAGCCGTGTTGCAGGACCCGGAAGGGGCCCTCGTACGGCCGCTGGAGAAGTGATCGGTGTGCGTCCCTGCGCAGGAACACAAACTGGCAGTCCTCCAGAGCGGCAGGGACGTGTGGCTGGAATGTCCCATGACGTGACGTGGGCACAGGTGCCAGCCTGCCCACCGTCTGCCGAAGACGTTGCAGGGCGTCAGAAGGCTGCTCCACTCGACCCTGCGCTGGTGGGATGAACTCCCCGGGAACCGTCAAGGGGGCCCCGTACACCAACTCGGCGGAGGAGGAGGCCAAGTCCTCCTTGGGTGCGGTGCGGATCCCCAGCAAAACCCACGGCAGGGCGTCCACCCAGTCTGGGCCCGTGAGCCGAGCCTTCAGGGCAGCTTTCAGCTGGCGGTGAAAGCGTTCCACCAACCCGTTCGACTGTGGATGGTACGCCGTAGTGTGGTGTAGGCTGACGCCCAAGAGTCTTGCCATGGCCGACCACAGTTCCGAAGTGAACTGTGGCCCCCGGTCGGATGTAATGTCCAGTGGCACCCCGAACCGGGCGATCCAGTGCGCCGCCAAGGCCCGCGCGCAGGTGGCCGTCGAGGTGTCTGCCAGCGGAATGGCCTCCGGCCACCGCGTGAAGCGATCTACCACAGTGAAGAGGTGGGTCATGCCCCGGGACGGCGGCAGCGGCCCCACGATGTCCACATGAATGTGGTCGAAGCGCTGCCGAGGGACACGAAACTCTTGCAGAGGCGCACGCACGTGTCGCTGGATTTTTGAAGTTTGGCACGGGATGCAGGTGCGTGCCCAGTGTGCGACCTGCTTACGCAGCCCGTGCCACATGAAACGGGAGGATACAAGGGCCACCGTCGCCCGAATGGAGGGGTGAGACAGCCCGTGGAGCACCTCGAATACCCTGCGACGCCAGACGACAGGGACGATGGGCCGAGGCAGGCCAGTGGAGGTGTCGCACAACAGTGTTGTATCCCCGGGGCCACAGACAATGTCCTCCAGCTGCAGGCCGGACACGGCTGTACGATAGGCGGCCATCTCCTCGTCCCCCAGCTGTGCGGCTGCTAGGGCGGAATAGTCGATCCCCCCGGCCATTTGTAGGACGGCGTGGATCGCGGGTCTGGACAGGGCGTCGGCCACCCTGTTGTTTTTTCCCTCCACGAACCGAATTGAGGTGGTGTATTCCGACACATAAGCCAATTGTCTCTGTTGCCGCGCAGACCACGGATCCGAAACCTTGGCGAACGCAAAGGTGAGTGGCTTGTGGTCTGTGAACGCGGTGAAGGGTCTCCCCTCTAGGAAGTACCGAAAGTGGCGTACCGCGAGGTAGAGGGCGAGGAGCTCCCGGTCGAACGCGCTGTAATGCCGTTGGGCCCCGCTGAGGTGCCTGCTAAAGAAGGCGAGTGGCCGCCAACACCCGTCGATGTGCTGCTCTAGCACCGCACCGACCGCCACCTCAGAAGTGTCCACGGTCAGGGCAGTTGGGGCATCCTCCTTAGGATGGACGAGCATCGTGGCCCTGGCTAGGGCCTCCTTAGCCTGCTCAAAGGCCGCTCCTGCTTCGTCGTCCCACTCGACCTCCTTGCGGCGACCAGCCATGAGGTGGAAGAGTGGGCGCATAGTTCTGGCCACCGACGGCAGGAAGCGGTGATAGAACGAGACCATCCCAACGAATTCCTGCAGGCCCTTGACAGTGGTCGGTCGGGGGAAACGGCGGACAGCTTCGACCCTGTCCGGAAGAGGTACCACCCCTTGTGGGGTCACCCGATGGCCGAGGAAATCGATGGCCGTCACCCCAAAACGGCACTTGGAAGTATTGATTGACAACCCGTACTCGCTGAGGCGTTTACACAGCTGGCGGAGGTGGGTGCAGTGCTCCTGCTTCGAGCGGCTGGCCACGAGTACGTCGTCCAAGTACACAAAGACGAATTCCAGGCCACGGCACACACAGTCCATAAGCCGTTGGAAGGCCTGTGCGGCGTTCTTCAACCCGAACGGCATCCGTAGGAACTCGAATAGGCCGAACGGGGTGATGATGGCAGTCTTGGGGATGTCATCGGGGTGGACCGGGATTTGATTATATCCACGCACAAGGTCCACCTTGGAGAACACGGATGCTCCGGCCAGGTGGGCATTAAAGTCCTGGATGTGCGGAACCGGGTACCTGTCGGGAACGGTCGTGTCATTTAAGCGCCGATAGTCCCCGCACGGTCGCCAACCCCCGTCCGCCTTGGGGACCAAGTGGAGTGGTGACGCCCACGGGCTATCGGAAGGGCGCACGATGCCCATTGACTCCATCTGACGAAACTCCTCTCGAGCTAGACGGAGTTTGTCTGGAGCGAGACGCCGCGCTCGGGCGTGCACGGGTGGCCCGGTGGTGGGGATGTGATGTTGCACCCCGTGCTTGGGAGCGGAGGAGGAGAAGTGGGTTTCCACAATGTCCGGGAAGTCCGCCAGGATGCGCGCGTACGTCGCATCCACGGACGACAGGTGTCCGACGTTGGGGGAGACCGGCCTCAGCGTGCTGGAGTGCACCAGGCGCTGCCGCCTGACATCCACGAGCATGGAATGCGCCCGCAGGAAGTCGGCGCCCAGCAGCGGCTGGGAAACATCAGCAATGATGAACCGCCACGTGAACCAGCTGTCGCCGAAGTTAAGGGCGAGGTGGCAGACCCCGTAAGTGTTGATGGGGCTACCGTTCGCCGTAGTGAGGAGGGGGCCGCGTTTGCCCGTATGGATATCGGCGGTGGAAGGAGGTAGGACGCTCACCTCTGCTCCAGTGTCGACGAGGAACCGACCCCCGGTGCGGCGATCCCGGGCGAACACACGATGGATCTGGCCGGCCGCCGAAGGGATCACTGACGGCCGGCCCTTGCGTTTCCCGGAAAGGCACAGGGTAGGCGACATTGCTTGGCGTTCGGTCCCCAACGACGGTGATAATAGCACCAGCCGCTTTTGCTGGTGTCCGGTGGTGGTGCAGACTGGGATGCCCACCAGCGACCTCCGGTGGTCTCCAGCGGTATTGGAGGTGGTGCTGCTTGGGCCGACCACCAGCGACCTCTGGTGGCGTCTGGCTGAATTGTCGGCGGGCCGTGCGAGAAGGGCGTGCCGGCACCGGGGTGCCCGATGGCGGCCGGATTTCGCCGCGGGGGTCGCCCTGAAACGGGGTCGACGGCGGCCCCAGCTTGCTGTTGGCCTTCCCACGCCGCGGAAAAGACGGCTAGGGCTTCCAGGTCCTCCCGACGGGACATCCAGATTTGATCAGCGCGCTCGCCCAGCCGCTGCGTGTCGGTGAAGGGGTCCTCAGCGAGCTGAGAACGGAGGTCGACCGGGAGCTGCCGCAGGTAGGCCTGCTTGAATAAGAAACAGGGCGGGTGGTTGCCCATAAGGGCGAGCATGTCCTCCAGGAGGGCCGACGGCCGTCGGTCCCCGAGCCCCCCCCTGGCTCATAACGCGAGTTGCCCTCTCGGCGTCGCTGAGGCCGAACCTCCTGATAAGGAGTTCTTTAAGGCCCTTATATTTGTCATCCGCGGGGGGGTCATTAAGGTAAGGCTTTACTCGCCTTGCTGTCGCCTGGTCCAGGGCGCCGACGACATAAAAGTACTTCGTCAAGTCGACGGTTACTCCTCGCACAGCAAACTGTGCCTCTGCCTGCTGAAACCAGACCTCAGGCTCTTCGGTCCACAGGGTCGGGAGTTTGAGGGAGACGGCCTCGAGGTCGGCAGGACCGGGTTGCACGAGGGCGGCAGGACCGGGTTGCACATTATCGTTTGACATCACTACGTGTGATGTCCGTCGAGGTCACCAATGTAGTGGCCTGGCGGAGGCCAGAGAAAAGGCAAGACGCCAGGCAGTGTTTAGTAAGATTCTTTTATTAGGCTGTGAGCTCCTGCCCACAGCGTAGTTCTCCTAGGGATAAGATACGCCTTCCCTTGGTCTGGCTTTTAACCCCTTTCGCCTGTCCGTCACGTAACGAGGGGGCTGACCCAAGGAATGGCCTGATCCGCCACACTCAATTGTTAACCTCGGACAATGGCCAATGATAGTGGGTGATGATTCATTGAACTCCCATCCTCTTGCAAGACCACCTGTCTGGGGTGTCTGGTTCTGTTATCACTTCTAAAAACCCATTGTATTTGGTGCATAAAAAGGTTGCTGAAACACTCTGTAAGTGAGTGGGGTCTTCGAGTGGCTGCTAGTATGCGAGCATACTAGTTGCAGCTCTCCCACTCCCGCTGGCGTAATAAAGACTCTAATGTTTTACCACTTTATGGTATTGTTGTCTGTCTATTAGAATCGAACTTTAACAACACGATGCCTCAGAAAAGCCACCAGCATTCACAAAGACTCCTCACACCCCTGCAATAGTCTGTTCGAAATTCTACCATCGGGCAGACGCTACAAGGCCTTTCTACGCCCGCACCTCCAGACTCAGGAACAGCTTCATCCCCAGGCCCATAGCTGCTATGAATCTGTCTTGCTGAGCCGGATGGTCACATCGCACAGTGAACCGGCACAGACCTACTTGAACTTTATTCTGTTTTAAAACTGTTTCTAATTTTGTTTCACTGGGTTGTCTAAATTTATACTGATTAGCTCATTAATTTATTGCATCGTATGGAAGGCGCATTTCCCCTGTACAATGACAATAAAGATATATTGTATTGTAGTTGAGGTAGATAGTATCACAACGTTTAAGAAATATTTAGACAGGTTCATGGATAAGGTAGGTTTTGAGGGATATGAGCCAAACGCAAGCAGGTGGGTCTAGTGTAGATAGGGCAAAGGGCCAAAGGGCCTGTACGTCTCCATGTCCTACAGTTCTGCTCCTGCTTCCCCTCCCTCCAGATGGAGAGATTCCTTTGTTCCTCACCTTTCACCCCATCACATCAGCCACTTTTAACCTTCACATTTTCCTGTTCCAACCTCTTTTTGTTTTCCATAGACTTCACGCTCTCTGCCTTTGATATGGTCAGCCCTCCCCACCCAACCTCCCCGCCACCTCCCCAGGCACGTTCCGCTGCAGCCACAGGAGACCTACACCCACTGAGGAAATTATTTTTGGGAGAGCAGTAAAAGCAGATTCAATTGTAGCATTCAATGGAGATCTGAATTAGTACTTGATAAGTAAACATTGCAGCGTTAAGGGGAGATGAACTGGCTGGGCCGATCTTATATAGTCAGTACAAATTCAGCAGACCAAATGGCCTTCTATGATGTTAGAACTATTCTGTGATTCCAGTATAAGTCATGGCATTTTTCTCTGATAAATGTCATTGAAGAAACACTGATGAGTTGCTGCAGTTGTTAAATACACCCCGGAATTGCAGTGTATCAGTGTTCTTATTTTTACTTTTTAATTTATTCAATAATAATGTTTACTGAAGATGCTTAAGTAATGTTGTGCTGAACCTATTCATAAAAATGGAGTGTGTTCCACTCTTGACATTTGCCTTACATGAAGAAGGTCTTGAGCAGTCAGAAGGGGTATCATTCACTGCAGGAAACCCAGCCTCTGCTCAGCTTCTACAGCCCATGGATTTTTGAGGCTGGTCTGGTTGCATTTCCTGAATAACCCCTGGATGATAACTACTGGATGGTAAGGGTGGAACCCAGGCAACGATAAAGCCATTGAATATAAAGAATAGGTGCTCAAACTTTCTCATGCTTGAAATGGTCATCAAGAGTATTTTAATGTCATATGTTCCAAAACGGAACAATTAAATTCTTACTTGCAGCAGCACCCATGATTAACAACAAGTTCAGTATATACTGATTCAGTATAAATTAGTATATATAAAAACAAACAAATAAACAAACAATAGTAGTGCAAAGACAAAAATAATGCTCCCAAGTCCATGTAGTTTGGAGCTTATTTGGCAGTTGTAGTATTTAATGCTACATTATTGGCGAGACCAAGTGCAGGCTCAGTGATCATTTCGCTGAACACCTCCACTCGGTCCGCCTTAACCGACCTGATAAAGTTGCTCAGCACTTTAACTCCCCCTCCCATTCCCAATCTGACCTTCCTGTCCTTGGCCTCCTCCATTGTCAGAGTGAGGCCCAGTGCAAATTGGAGGGACAGCACCTCATATTTTGCTTAGGTAGCTTACACCCCAGCGTTATGAACATTGACTTCTCGAACTACAAATAGCCCTTGCTTTCCCCCTCTCTCCATCTTCCTCCTCCTTCCCAGTTCTCCCACCAGTCTTACTGTCTCCGACTACATTCTATCTTTGTCCTGCCCACTCCCCCGACATCAGTCGGAAGAAGGGTCTCGACCCGAAACATCAGCCATTCCTTTTCTCCAGAGATGCTGCCTGTCCCGCTGAGTTACTCCAGCATTTTGTGCCTACCTTCGTATTTAATAGCCTGATGGTTGTAGGGAAGAAGTTGCTCCTGAGCCTGGACATTAGTGTTTAAGCTCGTATACCTTCCTTCCAATAGCAGGAGTGAAATGAGAATGGGCCAGGGTAGCATGGGTCTCTGATGATGCATGCTGGCTGCCTTTTTGAGGCAGCGACTCTTGTAGATACCTTCGATGGTGGAGAGATCAGTACCTGCGATCGACTGGGCAGTGTTCACTTTTTGCAATCCCCTTCATTCCTAGTCATTTGAGTTGCTGAACCGGGCTGTGATGCAACCAGGCAATATGCTCTCTACTATACACCTGTAGAAGTTTGAGAGAGTATTTGTTGACATACCAAATCTCCCCAATCTTCTCAGGAAGTAGTCATTGGTGCAGTTTCTTCGTGATTGTATCAATGTGCTGAGCCCAACCAGACCAGCATTATGCTCAAGTTGGGCCTCCTCCAATCTTTCCTCTTCTGAAGCTATCTATACGAATCTCTACATCCTGCTTACCTCCCCACTTATTGTGCAAGATATTTTCCTGTACATTCCTGCCATATGCGTTTGTACATCAGGCTCTACAGGATCAGGAATTCTATTCTGTACTTACTCCTTAGGTGGATTCAAATCCTCAGGACGAGGTTCAAAAAACTGGAGCACTTCCCCACACTGTGAGATCATAGGTGGCAGTCGCACCAAAGCCTAGAGTGGATCAAATAAAGAGTTATTCAATGCATATGAACAATGTACTTTTGTACAGTCACAATAAGATTCACTTCATTACAGTATGTTTTGAGCGTAGAATAGGCAATTTGGCCCCTCAACTGCTTAGCGGCTCTGTGCAAGAACAATCCGGATCGTCCCAATCTCCCACCCTCTCACTGACCTGTAAATTATTTCATTTCCCCCTTGGTTGTTTAAATTGGATTTGTCTCTACAATTGCCAGGAACCATTCGCTTTGTAAAGACGTTTCCTCCCCACACTTATTTTTCTGCCCTCTTCATTCTGTCCACTCAATCCCTCTGCCAAAATAATTAATTACTCGCTATCTTGTCCATATCCAAAAATACTTCAAAATACCCTTGCAACTTCTGTTCATAGGAGAATAACTAGTTTCTCCAGTTTTTCCACATCCCCAAAATAATTCTAGCAACTTTCCTTGAGCCTTCAAATCCAACCCAAAATATGACTTTCAGTATTAGGCAACAACAAAAAATGCTGCTTCAATTTACACCACATCATTTATAGTTGTAAAATGATGTAATGTGAACCAAACTGAATTATTTGTGCTAATACCAACAATATGGAGTACAGAAATATTGAGGCACAACTCCAAATGACTTCTCAATGCTCTGCTTGTTAAGAAACTTGGTGGCGCTCTTCTCTGATTAACTCTCCTCAATCATTAACCTGTATCTGTCTTGCATTCATTCCAGATAGTGTAGCACTGTTTTTACACAAAAGACAGTAAGGAGACTTTCTGCACCATGGTGAACCTAGGTCAATCTTAGACACACAGACAATGCAGCCCTCTCTTCATTCATTGACAATCAGTGGAAAAACCAAGAATGTACAATACTTCTTACTTTAACTTCTGTCCAATGTTAATTACTGTTCAATTTAACTACTGTTCAATGTCACATTTGATGTGTTCTGTGCTTTATCTCATTCATCTGCATTTATCTCTAACTTGAATTACGACAATCACTACTGCAATTGCAATAACTGACCCATTAGAGTTAAAGAATGGTCGACACAAATTGCTGGAGTAACTCAGCGGGACAGGCAGCATCTCTGAAGGGAAGGAATGGGCGACATTTCGGGTCGAGACACTTCTTCAGACTGATCAGTCTGAAGAAGGGTCTTGACCCGAAACGTCGCCCATTCCTTCCCTCCAGAGATGCTGCCTGTCCCGTTGAGTTAGTCCAGCATTTTAAATCAGCGTCTGCAGTTCTTCCCTACAGAGTAAAAAGAATGGTTAGACAACCGAGGGAGTACTGCACAGAGTTCAAGTCACCACATTAAATTTTAGAAAATCTAGGTATTAGCTTTATATAGTCATCAGGTGTGGCAAGAGACAATACCCCAGACTAAGCTGAAGTCACCACACAAATACCTGTCAATTGAACCAAGCTTGCCTGCTATAATGGGTTTCAAAGTAAAGTCGGGCAGAATCGCTAGCAACAATGCATTCCACCTGGAACACAACACATTCTATGCTCATTTTGAACAGAAAGTTAGCAGAATGACGTTACCAACCCTGAGCCTCGAGTGTAATTGTACCCATGATCACAGTTGCAGATGTCAGATTGGCCTTACTGACAGTGAGCTTGCAGAAAGTGACTGGCCCTGATGAAACTAAACATAAATGTACATGGGCTGGTGAGCAAGTTTGCTGATAACACCAAAATTGAAGGAGTGGCAGACAGTGATGAATGTTGTCAGATGATACAGCTTTCCTTTCCTTTCCTTAACCCGAGTAGATCGATCCTGCACGTGTGTACAATTCAAATCTAATCATGAATCAAAGTAGCTTCAGGTTCTGCTCCATGATTAAGCACCTATTAGTTTTAAAGCTTGTATTATTTTAGCTCCTTTTCAGAATAATAGGGTCCCATAGGGACATGCAAATAGCCAGAAATACGGAGGTGGGCCTGAAGGTCACAATGCCATCATTAACTCAAACTGCAAGAAAATAATATTTTAACATTACAAAACTTGCAAATGCAGGTGTGCATTATTTTCTTACCCTGCAATATTCATCAATGGGTCTCAGTCTCTTCATGGCTACATCTCTCACATGGCTTCTTCTAAAAAGAATTTTTCCTGCAGTTCAAAGCAAATAAATGCCCATCATGTCAACAAATTAAACTCAACATACTCTGAAGAAACAGAATTATAAATCTTGCTTTAGCTAACATTCAGTAATACTTTTCAACATCTGCATGTCCATGTCAAAACACCAGTTTGAGAAGAAAAGTTTCAAACTAAAGTAGAAAATCTCCAATCTGTTCAAAAGTATATAGAAAATGTTCAAGAATAAAGGATTTGGCCTTTTGCTGTGTTTTTCAAAAGTATCTCAACATCCAGTCAATTATCAAAGTAACATGTGGCATTATTCTCAAAGATAAAACACTGCCAGGTAAAATAAAACACTGGAGTAATGTACAGCATCCTGATGAACAGCAAAATCTTGCCTCAAAATAATGATTCACACATTTTGCCTTCATGGATACTGCTTGACCCATTGAAGTCTTTCAGAGTTCTGTTCATTTACAGCACTGCATAGAATGTACAGTATCCTCTGGTACATGCCACTGTTATATTAACAAGGACAACAAAGGTCCAACCGATGGCATAGCTCTGGCAGCCAAGAGTATCACCAAACCACAATGTAAGCAGTTTTGTGCCCATATGAGGACGAATTTGCTGGTTTTGAAGAGGACTGTTGATGAGGATGCTATTAGGGATGATGGGGGGGGGGGTAAGGAAGGAGGTATCTCACTGAAACCTGCAAGACAAGGCATAAATAGAGTGGACGTGGAAAGGACATTTCCAGTAACGGGAGAGCCTAGAATCAGAGGGCACAGCCTCACAATAAATGAATGTACCTTTAGAATGGTGAATCTGTGGAATTCATTTCCAAAGACCTCTGTGAAGGCCACTGGTTATTTTTAAAGCAGAGATTGGTAGATTCTTGATTAAGAAGAGCATCAAAGATTACAGGGAGAAGACAGGAGAATGGGGTTGCGAAGGAAAAATAGATCAGCCATGATTGAATGGCAGAGCAGACTCGATGGGCTGAATGGCCGAATTCTACCCCAATATGGACTTCAGTAAGGCATTTGACAAGGTTCCACATGGAAGGTTGATTAAGAAGGTTAAATCGTTGGGTATTAATAGTGAGGTTGCAAGATGGATTCAACAATGGCTGAATGGGAGATACCAGAGGGTAACGGTTGACAATTGTATGTCAGGTTGGAGGCCAGTGTCTAGTGGAGTGCTCCAAGGATCTGTGTTGGGTCCACTGTTGTTTGTCATTTACATTAATGATCTGGATGATGGTGTGGCAAATTGGATTAGTAAATATGCAGATGATACTAAGATAGGTGGAGTAGTTGATAGTGAGGTAGATTTTCAAAGTCTACAGAGAGACTTGGGCCTTTTGGAAGGGTGGGATGGCAGATGGAGTTTAATGCTGATAAGTGTGAGGTGCTGCATTTTGGTAGGACAAATCAAAATAGGACGTACAGGGTAAATGGTAGGGAATTGAGGAATGCAGTGGAACAGAGGGATCTGGGAATAACTGTGCATTGTTCCCTGAAGGTGGAATCTCAAGTGGATAGGGTGGTGAAGAAGGCGTTTGGTATGCTTGCCTTTATAAATCAGAGCATCGAGTATAGAAGTTGGGATGTAATGTTGAAATTGTACAGGGCATTGGTGAGGCCGAATCTGGAGTATGGTGTGCAGTTCTGGTCGCCAAATTATAGGAAGGATGTCGACAAAATGGAGAGGGTACAGAGGAGATTTACTAGAATGTTGCCTGGGTTTCAGCACTTAGGCTACAGAGAGAGGTTGAACAGGTTGGGTCTTTATTCTTTGGAGCGTAGAAGGTTGAGGGGGGACTTGATAGAGGTTTTTTAAATTATGAGAGGGACGGACAGAGTTGACGTGGGTAGGCTTTTCCCTTTGAGAGTGGGGAAGATTCCAACAAGGGGACATAGCTTCAGAATTGAGGGACAAAGGTTTAGGGGTAACATGAGGGGGAACTTCTTTACTCAGAGGGTTGTGGCTGTATGGAATGGGCTTCCGGTGGAAGTGGTGGAGGCTGGCTCGATTTTATTATTTAAGAGTAAATTGGATAGGTATATGGATAGGAGGGGATTGGAGGGTTATGGTCTGAGTGCAGGTAGATGAGACTAGGTCAGGGAGAATGGTCGGCGTGGACTGGTAGGGCCGGACAGGCCTGTTTCCATGCTGTAGTTGTTATATGTTATATGTTATATATGTCTTATGGAGCTAAAGGCCAAAGATAAATAATACTTACCAAATACTGACGGAGAAATGTCAGCTTGCGTCAGTGGCCCAGAAAGCACAGCAATGCCTCTACTTCCTTAGAAGGCTTAGGAAGTGCAGCATGTCTTTAACAAACCACACCAACCTCTGCAGATGCCCCATAAAAAGCATTTTATCAGGGTGCATCACAGCATGATTTCGGATCAGCTCCATCCAAGACCGCAAGATATTGCAGAATTATGGACGTAGCCCAGACCATCACACAAACCAACCTCTCTTCCATGGACTTCATCTACGCTTCATGCTGCCTCAAAGTGCAACACCTCACGGAATTAAGCTCCATCTGTCATTTCTCCGCCATACCTATAACTAATCTATAATGCACCGTTTCCTTTGACAACCTTTTCACGTCCACAACTCCATCAATCTTTGAACTGTCTGCAAACCTATTAACCAGCCATCTAAATTTTTGTGCAAGTCATCTATGTCACAGCGGTCCTAACACTGATCCTTACACAACACCACTGGTCACAGATGACCAGGCAGAATACAGACATTCTATCATTTATGCCCCATCAACTCTGCCCCTATATTCCTACTACCTACCTTACATTTGGAGCAGTTAATAGTAACCAGTTAAGCGACCAACTAGCATATCTTCAGGAAGTAGAGGAAACAGATGCATCAGGGGCAAGTCACTCATTAACAGGCACACTTTCTATAGACGGCAGCAAAGGTCAGGATTGATCACCAGTTCCTGGAGTTTAGAGGCAGCAGCATCAACTGCTGCACCACTCTGCCATCCAAATACAAGAGGTGAGAATGATCAATTGGGGAATTGAATTAAAATTAATGTGATGCATAAGCAGCAACCCCAAATCAAAATATGATGTAATTATCAAATACATCGCGGACAAAAGCCTTAAAAGAGAACGTGATTCATCCATTCACCCATTTATTTATTAAAGTAAAGACAAGAATGAAGACTTGTAACTGGCCTCAGAATAGGAAAAAAAAACAAAGATAATGTTATAGAGAGCAAGGGAAAGTAAATGAAACATGAACTGGGAAGAAATATTAAAACTTGACTGTCAAAGCTTCTGAATGCAAAAAGGCAGAATGTACCAAATATAAATGTTGGTCCCTTGGCAGCCACAACAATGGAGTTAATAACGGGGAACAAAATAACAAGGATGCTTACAAATCTTTGGTATCTGTCCTTATAGTGGAAGATACTAACAGCAAACCAAAAATAGCAACTAATCACTGGATAAAGACAGGGTAAAGTAATGTTGTGGTTGGTTACCTCAGAATCAGAGTGTTTAAATCTTACCACAGAAATTGAGAATTAAATTTCAGGTGATTAAATCTGGAAGGAAAAAGTTATTATCAACAACAATCACCATTACACCACCAGATTGTCTCAAACTCACCATCTGCTTCCCCAACGTTCTTCTGTACAAGAATGACACATTTCCTTTTCAATCTATCTTGCCTCCTGATACCAAATTCACAAAAGCTTTGCATGCTATTCAGCTAGAGCAATATACAGTTTAACCAGTGACTGTCCACATCCTCCAAATTAAAATTTAGCAGAGAAAAGCCAACGAAGGGAACTAAGCACTGCCAAATTCACCCCAGACCTGGAAGCCTATTTTTTGGGAATAACAAATGTGCTGGAAACAATCAACAAGTCAGACAGCACCCGTGGAAAGAGCTGGTTAAGGTTTCAGGTCGATGGCATGGCATCAGAACCGATAGAGAAAACAAATTAGTTTTAGGTGGCAGAGAAGGCAGGGGAGGACCATGAGTGGAACAGAATCTCTCTCAGGGCGAGACAGAATGACTTAATCTGATATCCGAGGGACCATCTGGCTAACAAAATCCCTCCTCGCATATATCCACCGATTACTTGCCAGGCTTTGTCCCACCCCTGCACTCTTCTGGCTCTCTTTCCTCCCAGATGTTCAAATCGAGCAAAACACAAAGTTCTGGAGGAACTCAGCGCATGGACAAGCAATGCTTTGGGTCCCTTCTTCAGCCTGATTGGTCCCAACCTGAAACATTGCCTACCCATTCTTACTTACATACTTACTGCCCATTATGCCTCCTGACATGTAGGGCAACAACGAAGGTTCTCCACTCCTGTCTGTTCTGGGCTAGTTTCTGGACACTACCCCAGGTCAAATCCATAGTGTTCATTTCCTCCTAGCGTCTGTCGATAGCCCTGGAAGTCCGTCACGCCCTGTAGTGTTGATTCCTTCAGTTGTTGTTTCCGTAACATATTCATTTTACGAGGCGGGGTTGTTAGCGCTGTGCTCAACCCCCAACCTGGAGGACCAGTGGATCGCTCTTCGTCTCGTCTCTACCCTTCAACCTGTCCAGCATGGGGAACCCTAACAGGAGACGAATCTCCCGCTGGCATAGCTCTAGGGGTCACTGAGACACACAAGCTCCCCGACCACGACAAGGTTGCAATCCAACGGGGAGGCCTACCCATTCCCTACACAGATATTGTCTGACCTGCTGAGTTCTTTCAGCACTGTGTTTTGCAAATGTGGAAGTTGTTCAAACCATGAGGAAGGTAATAACAAACAGTCCACAATACAAGTTTCAAGGCAGCATTTGGAGAAACAAAAAAACAGAACACCAGACAAACTCGGCCAGTCAAGCAGTATCTGTATAGACAAAAGGAAGTCTCGATGCAGGGTTTCAAACCAAACGGCAACTTTTTGCTTCCACAGGTTATTTGACTCACTAAATTCTTTCAGCATTCTATGTTTTGTTGCAGATTCCTGCATCTGCAAGTCTGGAGGAAAATGTGCACTTCAGCAGAGGCACTGGACTGGCTAGGAGACTTTTAAAGTCTGATGACAGAACTGTACCCAAGTCACATTGAAGACTATTAACAGGAATTTTCATTCTAAGACAGCTGAGCTCAGCATCCCTCCAGAAAACAGACATAACACAGCATTCCCCTCCTGCATTCACTTATTCAGCTTGCTTCTAACTCTACTCTCCCCAGCTCTTCCCAATTCATTTCCTGAGAAGATGTTGACTCTCACAGATCCATTCATAACATTTCAGTTCAGCAAGCTTTGTCTGTCACTCCCACCATTAAAAGATCCTTCCTCCTGGCATCCTTCACTAACTCTCAGAAATTGCCAGAAATGAATAAACATTCGACAAGTTAGAGTATTTTTACACAACAATTGGCTTGGTCGCTGTGGGCAAGGCATCGTAAATGATCCCAGAGTACAGAACAATCACCATGACACTATAAGACACCAAATTATGCAGCATCTTGTTCACTCTACAGCAGCTCCTATGTCCCAAAAGGACAAAACATCATATACCACAAATTAAACATTTTCTTTTGGAAAACAAACTCTTAATACAGGGACTTGACCCAAAACTCCAACCATTCCTTTCCACCCACAGATGCTGCTCGATATGGTGTTATCCCCCAGCATATTGTTTATTGCCCCATTTTCTTTTGGGAAGCAGAAATAAATATCTGCAATTATGTAATTAAGAAATTGGATTTACAATGGTTCAGCGTTTCCCTTGCTTTGTGGTATATGTTAATGTTTTCAACATGAAAGTAAGGATTATTAGAGGATTGCAAAGTGCAAAAATAGCCTTTGTAGTTAACTATGAGGAATATAGCATTAAACAGTTAACTGCGAGGATCAAACAAAAATACTGACAGCCATTTAAATATGATCAGACAACATCAAATGAGACCTTTTAACACAATGAGACCTCGCTGACCACCGAGCACCCACACCAGCCCGACATCAATCCCAATTTGTATTCCACCGGGTGGCGCCGACAGCGATGGCAGATTCGCCAAAGGTCTGTCTGTCTTTTCATCTCTTTTGATATTTTTAGTGTTTCAACAGTTTGTGTTAATGTTCTCTGATTTGTTTTATGTGGGGGGAGGGGGAGGGGGCCGGGGAAACTTTTTTTCCAATCTCTAACCTTGCCGGAGTTGCAATTATTTTCCTGGTCGTATCTCCGGTCGCTCTGGGGCCTAACACCATGGAGCTGGCGGCCTTGCTCGAGACTGACTTTGAGCCCCACCATGGGGCCATGGACCTACCATCGGAGCCTGCGATCCCTTGCCTTGGATCGACACTCCAAACGTGCCCTGCGGATTTCACCGTAGAGGAGCTGTAGTCGAGAAGCTCCAAAGTCACAGAAGATTCGACTAGCCCTGACCCGGAGTCAGATCGCCCGGCACGGGGGTGCAGAAATTCCCCCCCGATGTGGGAGTTTGATCGCCCCAATAGACAATAGGTGCAGGAGGAGGCCATTCGGCCCTTTGAACCAGCACCGCCATTCAATGTGATCATGGCTGATCATTCTCAATCAGTACCCCGTTCCTGCCTTCTCCCCATACCCCCTGACTCCACTATCCTTAAAAGCTCTATCCAGCTCTCTCTTGAATGCATTCAGAGAATTGGCCTCCACTGCCTTCTGAGGCAGAGAATGCCCGACAGGCAGGACCCGACCGCCAGCTACGGGAGCCAAGATCGCCCCGTCAATGGAAGGCTCGAGGCCCCCGACCGCAGGAGAATAAAGAAGGGAAGCAGATTGAAGTTTTTTCTCGCCTTCCATCACAGTGAGGAATGTGAAGGAGTCACTGTGGTGAATGTTTATGTTAAAATGTATTTTGTGTGTTCTGTTGCTTTTTATTGGTATGATGACTATGGCAAAAAAAAAATCCTCGTATGTTGCAAAACATACTTGGCGAAGAAGTATGATCATGATTATTTTATTCACAAAATGCTGGAGTAACTCAGCAGGTCAGGCAGCATCTCGGGAGAGAAGGAATGGGTGACGTTTCGGGTCGAGACCCTTCTTCAGACTGTCACCCATTCCTTCTCTCCCGAGATGCTGCCTGACCTGCTGAGTTACTCCAGCATTTTGTGAATAAATCGATTTGTACCAGCATCTGCAGTTATTTTCTTATATGATCATGATTATTCTTTCAGCATTTATATTAACTTCCCCCAGATTCTGCCACTTACCTATAGACTAATGGCAATAAACATTGTTCCTTAATACACCAACCCACATGATTTTGGTATACAAGATGAGAACAGAGCATCTGGAGGAATCACAGTCATTGGGAGAATGTGCAAACTCCCCATAGATAGTACCACAGTCAGGATTGAACCTGAGGCGCTGGAACTGTGAGGCAGCAATGATATCAGCTGATGTCATTGACCGTGGTCCAACCATACGCCTATCAACCCCTACCCCCCCCCCCCCCCCTTACCAGTGTCCAGTTATTACCTGCTATGCTTTGTCTTGCCCCTGCTCTCTTCCAGCTATCTTTCTGCCCCCCCTCGACAATCAGTCTGAGTGAAGAAGGAATGGGTGACAATCAGTCCGACCCAAAACAACATCTATCCATATTCTCCAGGTTTGCTGCTTGACCTGTTGAATTACTTCAGCACTGTCTTTTTATTAAATACAGATCCATAGTTACTGGCAGGGTAGGTTGCTGGCTGATAAATTAAACAAAACATATGTTTTTGCTGAGACCAGGGATTTTAATCAGCACAATAACAGGCACACCCAGCCACGCTGACAGCAAGTAACTCCAACAATTCAACATTATTGGATTATAGTAACTAAATGGCAGCCAGCCACAAATTTCTCTTCACATGGCAACTTTAAGAGGGCTATAATTGCTGAGTGAAATTGTCGCTTGCTCCGTTTTGATTCAAGTTCACCTTTCTAAAGAGTTCTATGTGTAAGACTAGACCCACCGCAGAGCTCATGGTTCTGCATCTGTTCCATGGATTATTACAAAGTGGACTTGTTCAATGCTTCATTAACATGAAGAGTCTGGAAAGCATGCAGCAATTCATAGAGGAAGCATTCAGGCAAGCTTCAAGATCTGTTGGGAACTTTTACATCAATAAACAATTCATTTAGCTAGATCTTTATTTGCCGCCTTCTAATGTGGGAAAACATACTTGCGTATACGTCTCTAAAGTTGGTATGCAAATACATATTTTAAACAGAATAGTCAATGACAATAAAAAGGGATAATTTGAAACTTGCCTTGCTGAATAGCAACAAGAGTTACACAAGTCCGTATAGTTGCATCATGTTCAAAACTTAAACCTCTGGCACAGTTATTGTTTGTTCATAAGTCATAGGAGCAGAACTATATTCTGCATGCAAAACAAAGCTTTTCACTGTACCTCTGTACATGTGACGATAATAAGTCTAAAACTTAATCTAACCAACTTTTCATAAAGCTGCAACATGACTTCCTGACTCTTATAAATAATGTAGAAAGCAAAATGCTGACGGTCCTCCACAGATCTGGCAGCATTTGTGGAGGGAATAGGCAGACGATGGTTCAAGTCAGGATCCTTCTTCAGATTTGGGTCCCAATCCGAAGCATTGTTATAGTCATGTTAACTTTACCCAATCCCAATGTTATTTTCCAAATTCCCCTTATGTAGTTTCCTTGAAACATATTCCAGCATCTTCCTAATACTGATGTCAGGCTAACTGCTCTGCAGTTCCCAATTTTCTTTCTTCTTTATTACAGTTATTTTTGCTACCTTCCAATCTGTAGGAATTGCACTCAAATCTTTGGAATTTTGAGAGTTGATTACGAGAGCACATCATAAAACCCTAAATTACAGGGCACCAGCTCTTAGATGTGAATGTTTGAATTGGGAGCTGTAATCAGACCTTCAAGTCTGCATTCAACTACATCACGGCTCTTTTATTGCAACCTCAACTCCGCATTACATTTAAAAGACATTTGGAAACGGTACATGAATTGGAAAGGTTTGTTGGGATATAGACCACGTAGGGAAATGGGAGTCATGTAGATAGGCATCTTCGTCGCCACGGGTAACTTCGGTCAAAGGGCTCATTTTCATGCCGTACAATTATATGAATCCATGAACACATTCACTATCCACGGCACAAAGAATTCAAAGAATTCCAATAAATTGGTCAAAGATAATGGAAGGTAGACACAAAATGCTGGGGTAACTCAGCGGGACAGGCAGCATCTCTGGAGAGAACGAATGGGTGACATTTCGGGTCGAGACCCTTCGTCAGACTGATGTCAGGGGAATGGGTGGGACAGAGATAGAATGTAGTCGGAGACAGTAAGACTGGTGGGAGAACCGAGAAGGGGGAGGGGATGGAGAGAGAGGGAAAGCAAGGGCTATTTGAAATTAGAGAAGTCAATGTTCATACCGCTGGGGAGTAAGTTACCAAAGCAAAATATGAGGTGCTGTTCCTCCAATTTGCACTGGGCCTCACTCTGACAATGGAGGAGGCCCAGGACAGAATGGTCAGATTGGAAATGGGAGGGGGAGTTAAAGTGCTAAGCAATCGGGAGATCAGGTAGGTTAAGGCGGACTGAGCGGAGGTCTTCAGCAAAACGATCGCCAAACTTGCGCTTGCTCTCGCCGATGTACAGGAGTTGACTCATGGAACAGCAGAAAGAGTAGATGAGGTTGGAGGAGGTGCAAGTGAACCTCTGCCTCACCTGAAAAGACTGCGGTTTCAGGAGAAAGTACCTGGGGAGGGGGTGGTTTGGGTGGGAAGGGACGAGTTGATCAGGGAGTTGCGGAGGGAACGGATTCTGCAGAAAGCAGAAAGGACTGGAGATGGGAAGATGTGGCCAGTCGTGGGAAGTGACGAAAATGTTGGAGGATTATATGCTGTATGCTATGGCTGATGGGGTGGAAGGCAGGGACGGGGGGGGGGACTCTGTCCTTGTTACGAATGGGGGGGAGGGGGAGGGGGAGGGGGAGCAAGAGCGGAGCTGTGGGATTTCAAGGAGACCCTAGTGAGAGCCTCATCTACAATGGAAGAGGGAAACCCCCATTTCCTAAAGAATGAGGACATCTCCAATGCCCCGTTATAGGAAACCTCATCCTGGGCGCAGATGCGGTGTAGACAGAGGAACTGGGAGTAGGGGATAGTGTCTTTACAGGAAGTAGAGTAGGAAGAAGTGTAGTCTAGATAGCTATCGAGTCAGAAGGTTTGTAGTAGATGTCAGTCAATAGTCTGTCTCCTGTGATGGAGACGGTGAGATCCAAAAACAGTCGGGAGATGGTGGAGATGGTCCAAATGAATTTGAGTGCAAGATGGAAATTGGTCGTGAAATTGATGGGGTCGGTGAGTTCTGCATGGGTGCAGGAGGTAGCACCAACGCAGTCGTCAATGTAGTGGAAGTGGGTTTGGGGATAGGCCCAGTGTACGCCTGGAACAGTGATTATGGTCAAAGATATTATTCCTTTTCAAAAGTCTCATTGAATTATCACTCAAGATCTTCAGTGCTCCAAAGATTTAATGCAATCCAAAAGAAAAAAGGCACGCATAAATGTTCAAATGCTCACAAAGGATATTCACAGAACATGACAAAGGAGAATCTATTCTCAGTAGATTTGATCTGGTGGTTGGGAGTGGTAATAAGTGGAGTGGTCTATAATTTAAATTCAGCAAATGGGACTAAAAGATGTCACAAAAACTAATTATTTACTGAGCTAATCATAAGAAGCCTTAGCCAAAGAAAATGGAAGTTCAAATTCACTTTATTAAAGGGTTATTCGAGTTCATGCAGAACCTTTTATTATGGTTGCGGTACAGCCAAGTACCACACTGCAACTGGAGAAAATGTAATTGTAACTATTAACTATTCCTGTCTTCAGCCTTTCATTACTGGGTTCATACCAAAGATAGACACATACCAAAGATAGAATTTTATGTCTATCTTTGGTATAAACCAGCATCTGCAGTTCATTTTTATTACATATTGCTGGGTTCAGTCAGTCACACCAAACAATTACATCTTCAATGCAGACTACAATGCAAATGAAAGGTTTTTTCACAAGATTGCACACAAATGTATACATAGCACTGCCAAAACATACTGTTCATTATTTTGCATCTTTTTTTAAGCAACCCATAATGGTGGAAAATGCATGCACATTACTCCTTATAACAGGGTGGCCATCACATCTGATGACACAGAGGTTTGACAGAATGAGGCCTTTATCTAATGGCAAGATCCAAGATGATTGAGAGACAGGCTCTGCAGCATGGATGTAATGTACACATACTTCTGTGAAAAGCTCTTACACACACCCTGTTCTCGTCCCCCTTCACTGCTACATATTGTCTCCGAATGAGCATGGAAAATTTAAAGTTTTATAGCCCACTTAATAAGGATATTTCATTATTTCAGTGACAACAGAACATGTTGGCAAAACATAATTAACAAAAGAGGCTATGTTAAGTCAATGAATTCTGGTTCCAGATCTCCAACCAAGGGTAAAAAGGCTGTCGACATAGTCAACCGCTGTCAGAATTTTACATACATTCACTTTAGTTTAGTTTAGAGATACAGCATGGAAACCGGCCCTTTGGCCCACCGAGTTCACACCGACCAGCGATCCCCGCACATTAACACTATCTTACACACACCAAGGACAATTTTTTTTTAAATTTACCAAGCCAATTAACCTACAAACTATGTCTTTGGAGTGTAGGAGGAAACCGAAGATATAGGAGAAAACCCACGCAGGTCATGGGGAGAACTTACAAACTTCGTATAGACAGCACCCGTAGTCAGAATCGAACCCTGGTCCCCGGCACTGCATTTGCTGCAAGGCAGCAACCGCTGTGCCACCATGCCGCCCTATTTTATTCGACACTACACCGAGTCCAAAACCCTAGTTGACTCAGTTTTTCTTCATTTATCCCATTGTATAACCCACTCACCCCAATAATCAATATACATGGCAGATGCAGTTTAATGTAGATAAGTGTGAGGTTATTCACTTTGGAAGTAAGAATAGAAAGGCAGATTATTATCTGAATGGTGTCAAGTTAGGAAGAGGGGATGTTCAACGAGATCTGGGTGTCCTAGTGCATCAGTCACTGAAAGGAAGCATGCAGGTACAGCAGGCAGTGAAGAAAGCCAATGGAATGTTGGCCTTCATAACAAGAGGAGTTGAGTATAGGAGCAAAGAGGTCCTTCTACAGTTGTACCGGGCCCTGGTGAGACCGCACCTGGAG
This sequence comes from Rhinoraja longicauda, assembly GCF_053455715.1. NCBI lineage: Eukaryota > Metazoa > Chordata > Chondrichthyes > Rajiformes > Arhynchobatidae > Rhinoraja > Rhinoraja longicauda. The sequence continues at coordinate 15,161,752 of NC_135968.1, forward strand.
TACTGTGTGCAGTTTTGGTCTCCAAATTTGAGGAAGGATATTCTTGCTATTGAAGGCGTGCAGCGTAGGTTCACTAGGTTAATTCCCGGAATGGCGGGACTGTCGTATGTTGAAAGGCTGGAGCAATTAGGCTTGTATACACTGGAATTTAGAAGGATGAGGGGGGATCTTATTGAAACATATAAGATAATTAGGGGATTGGACACATTAGAGGCAGGAAACACGTTCCCAATGTTGGGGGAGTCCAGAACAAGGGGCCATAGTTTAAGAATAAGGGGTAGGCCATTTAGAACGGAGATGAGGAAGAACTTTTTCAGTCAGAGAGTGGTGAAGGTGTGGAATTCTCTGCCTCAGAAGGCAGTGGAGGCCAGTTCGTTGGATGCTTTCAAGAGAGAGCTGGATAGAGCTCTTAAGGATAGCGGAGTGAGGGGGTATGGGGAGAAGGCAGGAACGGGGTACTGATTGAGAGTGATCAGCCATGATCGCATTGAATGGCGATGCTGGCTCGAAGGGCTGAATGGCCTACTCCTGCACCTATTGTCTATTGTCTATTGTCAATTAATTCATTCTACCCTGCATTGCCTGCAAGGCAAGTATCTCCTTCCATAAACACAGAAACCCAAGTTCCACATAATACTCTCCCCAAGTCCTGCACAATTGCTCTAGTCTCTTGTACTCACTCCACCCTTGCTCCAATAAAGGCAACAGGCTATATGCCTTCCTAATTAATTCAGTTATGTCTACAAGCGAGGCTGAAGGAAAGTAACCACAAGCATGTTTGCTGGTTCTGTGAATGAAGTACCTTTATGAATATCTGAACTTACTGACTACTTTCAGCTGCAATGAGAGCAAATAACTAAGATACAGAGAGATGGTGTCAAAAGGGGCTGCTGCTGAAATTATGAACTTTAAACACCAACATTCACTCAGAGATCTGATTTTTTGTGTATTAAGCCTGAGAGACAGCTATTTTGATGCATTGAGACAGTTATCTCCAGAAACATGCGCTTTTATGCAAAGCTACAGAGCTTTCCCACACAAGACTAGAAATGCAGGATGGACAAAGGATGAAAGTACTTCCAGTGATGCACGAGACAAAAATATGAAAGATGTAATATTGTAGTTGTGAACATAAGTAGCTGCATGATAAATACCTATTGCAAAGAGAAAGAGTACAACTTATGATGCAGAAGTCATTTTTACTATGATCACTCCAGAGGACACAAGCAGCCCATGGAGTAGAGGAAATAAGCCACAAACACAATCAGATTTATGTGCCAGTTGAAAATAATACACCTGGTCCAAAAGATGTCAATTGTGAAAAGAAAACTTAATAATGCATTTACACAGACATGTTGAACAGCATGCAATGTCACATCGACTTGAATCTGAAGAAACATGAAATGAATTCCTGAAGGAAATCATTAGGACTAGTGTGGATGGGGCATCTTGGTTAGCATTGGTAAGTTGGACTGAAGGGTCTGTTTTCCATGTTGTATGGCTTGATGACTCTTGAACTCAGTTAAAACCAAGGAATCATTTGTTATTAAACCACGACAAAGATACACTGAAGCCTGGTGGGAAATTGTAGGACTAGAGGTCATAGCCTCAGAATTAAAGGATGCTCCTTTAGGAAGGAGATGAAGAGGAATTTCTTTAGTAAGACGGTGGTGAATCTTTGCCACAGAAAGTTGTGGAGGCCGTCAATAGATATTTTTAAGGCAGAGATAGGTAGATTCTTGATTAGTATGGGTTTATGGGGAGAAGGCAGGAGAATGGGGTAGGAGGGAGAAATACATCGCACATGATTGAATGGCAGAGTAGACTTGATGGGCCAAATGGCCTAATTTTGTCTCCCATTACTTATGACCTTATAACCTTTTGCTGTCTACAGCTTTTAAACCAAAGAATCAAGACAGCTACAGTCATCGGAAATAAATCACACAGGTTTAAGGTGAGAGGGGAAAGATTTAATAGAAATCTATGGGGCAACTTTTACACAGAGGATGATACTAGAAAGATACATTTTCTGTACAAGTACACCAAAACTGTGCACAATATTCCATGTGTGGCCTCACATTACCCTGTTTAATTGTACCAACACTTCCACATTTCTAATCTGCAACACTCTGCAGTCAAGTTCAATATGCCATTTGCCTTCCACACATCTGCCGATTAACCTTTTGTTTATTTAACAGGGATCACAATCTCAGATAAGGCTCAACCACTTAGAAACAAATTGAGAAGCTTCACTCAGAGTGGCGGATCTTTGGAATTCACCACACACAGTGGCTGCAAAATTGATTGTTTTTTAAATGAAGATCAATAGATTTCTCAATGTTAGTATATTCAAGAAATATGGGAACAGGGCAACAAAAAGGTGTTGGGATACAAGATCAACATGAATAGAGGACGCACGAGGGGCCAACTTGCCCATTCCAGTATCTTTTAACGCTCTAATAGGAAACAGGAGATTTCTTTACAGACACACCATAAATACATTTAAAGGGAATATATAAAGAGCACAAAGTATCAAAAAGTAGGCTGCTTAGGAAAAGTTAGGAAAAGGATGGGAGTAAACCTGGATGCAACGAGAACTCCTGTTAGGCTAATGGGCCATCTCTTTGATGGGCCATCTCTTTGCCCCAACTGTTTCCCGATCGGTAGTGGGCTGGTTGTGCCCCAAGCTATTAGGAAAATTTCTATGAACAGCATGAAACATTACTTTACAGGACCAATGGAGGACCATCTTAAGCTGCCACTCACCAGGCAAAAAAGGGATGCATCGCAACTTAGGATCCTTCTGTCCTCCTTCGACAGGAAACTTGTCTAGGAGCTGCATCTACAGTGAGGAGTGAACAGGGGATCATTATTCACACCATATATACAAGTATAAAAATCTTGCTGTACATCATGGCTTCATGATACAATTCTAAATATCTCAGAATCCAATCTGCACGGAGAAATACTTATATAGAATCAGATTTTAAGTATTAAAAATTTGCACAACTTTCTATTTTTTCCTCTATTTTATTATTCTTCGCTTCATACACTTCCTAATTTCCACAGAAACAATGAAATCTGTTTCAACATCCAAGTGATAGAGGTTTGAGTAATAATTTGCAAATCGATTATTGAATTCAGCTTGGTATGACTCTTTGCTTGAGTAAGAGGTGGCAACAAAGCTCTTAAATAAACACTTATCATTAAACATATATCAGAGACCATACGTAGATCGGGCGATCGTTTCGCTAACCACTATGCTCGGTCCGCCTGGGCCTGAGTGATCTCCCAGTTGCCAAACACTAACTCCCCTTCCCATACTGACCTTACTGTCCTGGGCCTCCTCCAATGTCAGAGTGAAGCCAGAAGCAAATTGGAGGAATAGCACCGCACATTTTGCTTGTGCAGCTTACAACTCAGCGTTATGAGTATTGATTTCTCTAACTTCAAGTGACCCTTTCATCCCCTCTCTCACCGTTCCTCCCCCACCCTAGTAGTTGTACTAGTTTCACTGTCATCCTGCTGATTTTCATTGTCTGTATAGTGTAGGAAAATAACTGCAAATGCTGGTACAAATCGAAGGTTTTTATTCACAAAATGCTGGAGTAACTCAGCAGGTCAGGCAGCATCTCAGGAGAGAAGGAATGGGTGACGTTTCAGGTCGAGACCCTTCTTCAGAGTGATGTCAGGGGGGCGAGACAAAGGAAGGATATAGGTGGAGACAGGAAGATAGAGGGAGAACTGGGAAGGGGAGGGGAAGAGAGGGACAGAGGAACTATCTAAAGTTGGAGAAGTCAATGTTCAAACCGCTGGGCTGCAAGATGCCCAAGCAAGATATGAGGTGCTGTTCCGCCAATTTCCGGTGGGCCTCATTATGGCACTGGAGGAGGCCCATGACAGAAAGGTCAGACTGGGAGTGGGAGGGGGAGTTGAACTGCTCAGCCACTGGGAGATCAGGTTGGTTAAGGCGGACTGAGCAAAACGATCGCCGAGCCTGCGTTTGGTTTCGCCGATGTAAAGAAGTTGACATCTAGAGCACCAGATACAATAGATGAAGTTGGAGGAGGTGCAGGTGAACCTCTTTCTCACCTGGAAAGACTATTTGGGTCCTTGGATGGAGTTTAGGGGGGAGGTAAAGGGACAGGTGTAGCATCTCCTGCAGTTGCAGGGGAAAGTGCCTGGGGATGGGGTGGTTTGGGTAGGAAGGGACGAGTGGACCAGGGAGTTACGGAGGGAACTGTCTCTGCGGAACGCAGAAAGGGGAGGGGTTAGGAAGATGTGGCCAGTAGTGGGGTCCTGTTGGAGGTGACGGAAATGTTGGAGGATAGACAATAGGTGCAGGAGTAGGCCATTCAGCCCTTCGAGCCAGCACCGCCATTCAATGCGATCATGGCTGATCACTCTCAATCAGTACCCCGTTCCTGCCTTCTCCCCATACCCCCTCACTCCGCTATCCTTAAGAGCTCTATCCAGCTCTCTCTTGAAAGCATCCAACGAACTGGCCTCCACTGCCTTCTGAGGCAGAGAATTCTACACCTTCACCACTCTCTGACTGAAAAAGTTCTTCCTCATCTCCGTTCTAAATGGCCTACCCCTTATTCTTAAACTGTGGCCCCTTGTTCTGGACTCCCCCAACATTGGGAACATGTTTCCTGCCTCTAATGTGTCCAATCCCTAATTATCTTATATGTTTCAATAAGATCCCCCCTCATCCTTCTAAATTCCAGTGTATACAAGCCTAATTGCTCCAGCCTTTCAACATACGACAGTCCCGCCATTCCGGGAATTAACCTAGTGAACCTACGCTGCACGCCCTCAATAGCAAGAATATCTTTCCTCAAATTTGGAGACCAAAACTGCACACAGTACTCCAGGTGCGGTCTCACCAGGGCCCGGTACAACTGTAGAAGGACCTCTTTGCTCCTATACTCAACTCCTCTTGTTATGAAGGCCAACATTCCATTGGCTTTCTTCACTGCCTGCTGTACCTGCATGCTTCCTTTCAGTGACTGATGCACTAGGACACCCAGATCTCGTTGAACATCCCCTCTTCCTAACTTGACACCATTCAGATAATAATCTGCCTTTCTATTCTTACTTCCAAAGTGAATAACCTCACACTTATCTACATTAAACTGCATCTGCCATGTATCCGCCCACTCACACAACCTGTCCAAGTCACCCTGCAGCCTTATTGCATCTTCCTCACAATTCACACTACCCCCCAGCTTAGTATCATCTGCAAATTTGCTAATGGTACTTTTAATCCCTTCATCTAAGTCATTAATGTATATCGTAAATAGCTGGGGTCCCAGCACCGAACCTTGCGGTACCCCACTGGTCACTGCCTGCCATTCCGAAAGAGACCCATTTATCCCCACTATTTGCTTTCGGTCTGTCAACCAATTTTCTATCCAAGTCAGTACCCTACCCCCAATACCATGTGCTCTAATTTTGCCCACTAATCTCCTATGTGGGACCTTGTCGAAGGCTTTCTGAAAGTCGAGGTACACCACATCCACTGACTCTCCCCTGTCAATTTTCCTAGTTACATCCTCAAAAAATTCCAGTAGATTTGTCAAGCATGATTTCCCCTTCGTAAATCCATGCTGACTCGGAATGATCCTGTTACTGCTATCCAAATGCTCAGCAATTTCGTCTTTTATAATTGACTCCAGCATCTTCCCCACCACTGATGTCAGACTAACTGGTCTATAATTACCCGTTTTCTCTCTCCCTCCTTTCTTAAAAAGTGGGATAACATTTGCTATCCTCCAATCCACAGGAACTGATCCTGAATCTATAGAACATTGAAAAATGATCTCCAATGCTTCCACTATTTCTAGAGCCACCTCCTTAAGTACCCTGGGATGCAGACCATCAGGCCCTGGGGATTTATCAGCCTTCAGTCCCATCAGTCTACCCAAAACCATTTCCTGCCTAATGTGGATTTTCTTCAGTTCCTCCATCACCCTAGGTTCTCCGGCCCCTAGAACATTTGGGAGATTGTGTGTATCTTCCTCAGTGAAGACAGATCCAAAGTAACGGTTTAACTCGTCTGCCATTTCTTTGTTCCCCATAATAAATTCCCCTGCTTCTGTCTTCAAGGGACCCACATTTGCCTTGACTATTTTTTTCCTCTTCATGTACCTAAAAAAACTTTTGCTATCCTCCTTTATATTATTGGCTAGTTTACCCTCGTACCTCATCTTTTCTCCCCGTATTGCCTTTTTAGTTAACTTTTGTTGCTCTTTAAAAGAGTCCCAATCCTCTGTCTTCCCACTCTTCTTTGCTATGTTATACTTCCTCTCCTTAATTTTTATTTGTTGGATACGCTGGCTGATAGGGTGGAAGGTGAGAACGAGGGGGATTCTGTCCTTGTTACGAATGGGGGGAAGAAGAGGAAGAGCGGAGCTGCGGGATATAGAAGAGGCCCTAGTGAGAGCCTCATCTATAATGGAAGAGGGGAAGCCCCGTTTCCTGAAGAATGAGGACAACTCTGATGCCCTAGTGTGAAACACCTCATCCCGGGCACAGATGCGGTGTAGACAGAGAAATTGGGAGTAGGGGATAGACTTTTTGCAGGAGACCGGGTGGGAAGAAGTGTAGTCCAGATAGCTGTGCGAGTCAGTGGGTTTATTGTAGATGTCAGTCATTGTCTGTATAACTTGTTTACACCTAGCCCACAGCCAACAATGGGCCGTTTCCTTGATCATTACTTTTTTGCATATCTTTCATATCATCATATCATATCATATCATATATATACAGCCGGAAACAGGCCTTTTCGGCCCTCCAAGTCCGTGCCGCCCAGCGATCCCCGTACATTAACACTATCCTACACCCACTAGGGTCATCTTGTTCTATATTTCCATCTAAACCGCTCATTTCCCTTTCCCCTAAATCTCAGTCTGAAGAAGGGTCTCGACCCAAAACGTCACCTATTCCTTTTCTCCAGAAATGCTGCCTGACCCGCTGAGTTACAACTTTTTTGTCCATCCCTTACCCAGACTTTACCCCACTCCCTGCCTCTTTTCCAAGTTTTTAACCCCCTACTACATCAATCTGAAGAAAGACCCCAACCCAAAATCTCACCTATCTATTTTCTCTACTTATGCTGCCCGACCAACTGAGATACTTCAGCATTTTGTTTTTCACTCAATGTTCCAGAATGTACAATTCTTGGTTCCTCTAAAAAGACAACTGATTGAGCTTCATCTGAGAGATTACATCTTTGGAGCTATTCCTTTAGCTCTTTCAAATCAAGTAGGCCAAGAAACACAATGGCCTTCTTCATCCAGTCTATTTTAATCAAAGTAAACAAGAGAATTGTATAATCTTAATTTAACACCTTAGAACTGTTTCGTGAGGCATAAACCTATTGACTGGAACTTTAGCATCATTGCAAAGTTCAGAAATATAAATTATTTACTTTTATTCACAGATATTTATTGCTATGACAACCATTTTTTTTAAACCAACTTCTTGCCTTCAAAGACCAAAAATAACTGGAACACAATACATGCTTTGATTCATATTCTATTTTGTTTGAATAAATATATGAAAGTTACCAACTCAGTATGTCTACATTGGTAATTGGGGAAATCTTAAATGCACAGCAGATGGGTACTATTATGGGAATAGATAGGGTGAATGTACAGATTATTTAACTCAAAGTAGGGGAATTAAAAACCAGAGGAAAGGAGTCAACAGGAACCTGAGGGCAACTTTTTAACACAAAGGATATATGGAACAAGCTGCCAGAGGAGTTAGTTGATGCAGGTACTATAATAACACTAGACCAAGTGGACCCGTTGGGCCCAAACCTCTCCTGCATTGGTACAGCACCCTCTCCTCCCCCCTCTTCCCCCCCTCCCCTTCCCCCCTCTCTCCCTCCCTCCCCCCCTCTCCCCTCCACCTCAACCCCTCTTATCCTCCCTCCTCCCCCCACCTCCCTCCCCCTTCCTACCAGATAGATTTAAACTTTAAAATGTGAATAACTTTAAAAATATAACACCCGATTTCAATGAAACTTCTTCCATTAGCACCAAAGGGACGATGGTGAGAAAGGTGGGCCTCAAATTGTTGCGTTATTGTGTACCATTTTGGCTGTAGTTCAGGAACAAACAAGAGTTTTAGTATATAGAAGATTTAAAAGACATTTGGATGGTACATGGATAGGAAAGGTTCAGAGGGTTATGGGCTAAATGGGAGCAGTTGGAATTAGTGTAGATGGGGCATCCTGGTTGGCATAGGCAGGTTGGACCAAAGGGTCTGTTTCTGTGCTGTATGACTCTATGTGGGAGTTGTTTGAAGGTCAGTTGTTCGAAGTTCAGAACCAGAATGTTCAGTAAGGAGGAGGGAAAAGGATGACAAAGTAAGTGAACCTTAGGTGACGAAAGAGATTATTAATTTATTCACAAAATGCTGGAGTAACTCAGCAGGTCAGGCAGCATCTCGGGAGAGGAGGAATGGGTGACGTTTCGGGTCGAGACCCTTCTTCAGACTGATGTCGGGGGTGGGACAAAGGAAGGATATAGGTGGAGACAGGAAGATAGAGGGAGATCTGGGAAGGAGGAGGGGAAGGGAGGGACAGAGGAGCTATCTGAAGTTGGAGAAGTCGACGTTCATACCACCGGGCCGCAAACTGCCCAGGCGAAATATGAGGTGCTGCTCCTCCAATTTCCGGCGGGCCTCACTATGGCACTGGAGGAGGCCCATGACAGAGAGGTCAGACTGGGAATGAGAGGGGGAGTTAAAGTGCTGGGCCACTGGGAGATCAGTTGCGTTAATGCGGACCGAGCGCAGGTGTTCAGCGAAGCGATCGCCGAGCCTGCGCTTGGTTTCGCCGATATAAATAAGTTGACATCTAGAGCAGCGGATGCAATAGATGAGGTTGGAGGAGGTGCAGGTGAACCTCTGTCTCACCTGGAAAGACTGTTTGGGTCCTTTGATGGAGTTGAGGGGGGAGGTGAAGGGACAGGTGTTGCATCTCGTGCGGTTGCAAGGGAAAGTGCCCGGGGTTAGGGTGGTTTGGGTAGGAAGGGACGAGTGGACCAGGGAGTTGCGGAGGGAACGGTCTCTGCGGAACGCAGAGAGGGGAGGGGATGGGAAGATATGGCCAGTGGTGGGGTCCTGTTGTAGGTGACGGAAATGTTGGTGGATGATATGTTGGATCCGCTGGCTGGTGGGGTGGAAGGTGAGAACGAGGGGGATCCTGTCCTTGTTAGGAGTGGGGGAGGGGGAGCAAGAGCGGAGCTGCGGGATGTAGAAGAGACCCTAGTGAGAGCCTCATCTATAATGGAGGAGGGGAAGCCCCGTTTTCTGAAAAACGAGGACATCTCGGAAGCCCTAGTCTGAAACACCTCATCCCGGGCGCAGATGCGGCGTAGACGGAGGAATTGGGAGTAGGGGATAGACTTTTTGCAGGGGACCGGGTGGGAAGAAGTGTAGTCCAGATAGCTGTGCGAGTCGGTGGGCTTGTAGAAAATGTCCGTCACTAGTTTTTCTCCTGTGATGGAGATGGTGAGGCCCAGAAACGGGAGGGAGATGTCAGCGATAGTCCAGGTAAAGAGATTATTAATTTGTTCAAAAAAAAAAAGGAAGCACGTGCAAGGTTCAAGAGGATGGAATCGGACAGAGCCTTTGACAAATATAAAGAAAGGAAGAAAGAACTCGAATAGACTATTAGAAAAGTCCGAACAAGGGTCTCGACACGAAACGTCACCTATTGAATCTGAAGAAGGGTCTCGAATCAAAACGTCACCCATTCCTTCTCTCCCGAGATGCTGCCTGACCCGCTGAGTTATTCCAGCATTTTGTGTCTACATTAGAAAAGCTAATAGGGTCCACAAATGGCTTTGGCAAGTCAAATTAAAGAAAACCCCACAGCTTTTAAAATCTATATTAAAAACAAGAGGATAACAAAGGAGAAATTAGAACTGCTCAAGGACAGAGGAGAGAATTTGTGCTTGGAGTCTGAGGATGTAAGTGAGGTATTTAACAAGTTATTTGCCTCTGTTTTCACCAAGGACATGGAGGACAGTGAGATCAATGTGGAGAATACCAACATGCAAAGGCAGTTTGATATTACAGAGGAGGTAGTGTTGGAAATCTTGAAAAGCACATGTTGATAAATTCCCAGGACCTGATGGACTTACACCAGGTTATTGAGAGGCAAGAGAGGAGATTGCGCGAGCCTTGACAAAAATCTTTGCGTCTTTTCTAGCCACAGGTGAGATCCTGGAGTTCTGAAGAGCAATTAATGTTGTTGTTCTATTTAAGAAAGGAAGGTGATAGAATCCAGGGAATTATAGACCAGTGAGCCTTACATCAGTGGAGGGAAGCAGTTGGGAGTATTCTTCGGGATAGGATTTACTCCCATTTGGAAGAGAAAGGGTTAATTGGGATGGGACAGTCATAGTGGCACATGATCGAGCTATTTGCGAACGTGACGAAGGTGATCGATGAGGGTAGGGTGGTTGATGCTGTCTACATTAAGACATTTGATAAAGTTCCCCATGATAGGCTGATGCAGAAGAACAAAATGAACAGGATTAACAGCCCATATCCCTCTAAATCTTGGTGGGACGGATGTGTGCTTGGGTGTATGCTGGCCAGGGAAAGAGAGGGGGGCAGGGAGGACATTACTTGAAATTGAAATCTTTAATGTTCATAAGGTCGGGTTGTAAGCTACCCAAGGGAAATATGAGGTGCCGTTCTTCCAGTTTGTGTGTGGCCTCACTCTGGCAACAGAGAAGGCCAAAGACAGACGGTTGACATCAGAATGTGGAGGGGAGTTAAATGATTAGCATCCAGTAGCTCCAGCAGGCCTTGGCAGACAGAGCGCAAGTGTTCGAGGATACGGTCGCTTAGTCCACGTCTGCATTTCTTCTTTACTGATGTGTTTGTCTGGACTTCCCTTAAATACACTATACAATTCACCTCCACCATTCCTGGCATGCTGACAATCAAAATTGCAGGTGCACAAATTAAACTTCAAAATGGTCTCAATTTCCTTGCCAGATTACCAATATTTCCCTGCCATAGTATCATGATAATACAATCATAATTAATATATATTTTCAACAGATACAAGCCTCATGCCTTCTACACCATTCTGTTCTTGTAGACACTTTATTAAGTTCAGTGCTTGTGTTGAATAGCTCTAACAGCTCTGCATCTACGCAATGGTGCTTTCCAATCTCAGAAGGCCCCTCAGATCAATAGGAGCTTTCAGAATCTAATTTCTTTCCTTTCCAGATCATTTCCTGTTCACACAGTGCATGCTTTCACCCTCTGCCACACCACGGGAAATGAAAAACTAACCTTTCAACTCCACCACGCTGACCATTAGCTTCCAAACAGACATAGTATATTCCCGATTAAATTTTCATTATCTATATTCTAGCTTCCAGGAGAAAATTGGAAGCATTGGATTTTGAATGTTCTAAATATTAATGTTTAGCTTGCAAATAAACACAGACAACAACTATTCCTGCCATGCAAAATATGAAGGGATAAATATAGAACATAGAACAGTGCAGGTAGACACAAAATGCTGGAGTAACTCAGCAGGACATGCAGCAACTCTGGAGAAAAGGAATGGGTGACGTTTCGGGACGAGACTTTTCTTCAGACGGATTGTCACCCAATCCTTCTCTCCAGAGATGCTGCCTGACCCACTGATTTACTCCAGCATTTTGTGTCTACCTTCAATTTAAACCAGCATCTGCAGTTCTTTCTTGCACATAGAACAGTGCAGCCTTTTAGCTCACCATGCCTGTATCAACCATGATGTCATATTAAACTAACTCCTGCACATGATCAATCTTCATGTGCTTACCTAAAAGCATCCTAAACTTCACAGTCGTATCTGCTCCCACCACTTCCCCAGGTAAATCGCTACAGGCAGCTACCAATCTAAAAAAAAAAACTTGTCCCGTGCATCTCCTTTAAACCGTTGCTTCTATTATCTTAAAGCTATGTCATCTAATGTTTCCCCTTTCTACCCTTGGAAAAAGACTGACCACCTACCCAATCTATCTCACGCCCCTTTCTGGATCTCTGTCTCCAACACAGGGAACAGACTATCGATTGACATCTGCTATAAACCTACTGACTGACTCCCAGTTATCTGGACTGGACTTCCTCCCACTCTGCCTCTTGAAAAGACATGATTCTCCACTCTCAATTCTTCAGTGTCCGCCGCAACTACTCCCAAGATGAGGTTTTCCTTTCAAGGACATCCGAGATGTCATCTTTCTTTAGCAAACGTGATTTCTCCCCTTCTGTCATAGATGGATCCCTCACCTGCGTCCTGTGCCTCTGCTCACAGCCGCCCCCCCCCCCCCGCCGCCCCAGACGGAACAAGGGCCGAATGGCCTACTCCTGCACCTATTGTCTATTGATAGAGTTCCCCTAGTCAGAGAACATAGAATAGTACAATGCAGGAACGGGCCCTTCAGCTCACAATGCTTAAGCTGAACATGTTGCCACCAAAATGATCTTGTCAGCATGTTCATGATCTATATCCCTCTATTTCCTGCATATCCATATGCTTATCTGAAACCTCTTAAATACCGCTATTGTATTTGTCTCCACCACCTCTCCTGGCAAGGCTTTCCAGTCTGTAAAAGAAGACTTGTCCCACTCATCGCATTAAACTTTCCCTCTCTCACCTTTCAGCTATGCCCTCTCGTGTTGTATATTTTCACCCTGGGAAAAAGGTTCCGAGTGTCTACCCTATCCAAGCCTCCCATAATTTTATATACCTCCACTCAACCTCCAATGTTCTAAAGAAAACAATCCAAGCTTATCCAACCGCTCCTTGTAGCTTAAATCCTCTCACCCAGGCAGCATTCTGGTAAACTTCCTCTGCACCCACATCCTTCCTGGAAGGGGGCAACCAGGAAGTGCCCGCAATACTCCAAATGCGGCTTAATCAGTCCTTTCGAGCCGCATCACGGCTTCTGACACACACTCAATGTCCCTTACAATGAAGGCAAGCATACCACACTCCCTTTCTACCACCCAATCTACATGCTGCAAGGTGAATGGTCCTCACCAATGGTACCCATCACTAGTCACATCTTCCCATCTCCATCCCTTTCCACACTCCACAGAGGCCATTCCCTCTGTAACTCCTTGGTTCATTCATCCCCTCCTACCCAAACCACCCACTCCCCAGGTACTTTCACCTGCAACCACAGGAGATGTGCATTGTTCCCTGAAGGTGGAATCTCATGTGGATAGGGTGGTGAAGAAGGCGTTTGGTATGCTTGCCTTTATAAATCAGAGCATCGAGTATAGAAGTTGGGATGTAATGTTAAAATTGTACAGGGCATTGGTGAGGCCGAATCTGGAGTATGGTGTGCAGTTCTGGTCGCCAAATTATAGGAAGGATGTCGACAAAATGGAGAGGGTACAGAGGAGATTTACTAGAATGTTGCCTGGGTTTCAGCATTTAGGCTACAGAGAGAGGTTGAACAGGTTGGGTCTTTATTCTTTGGAGCGTAGAAGGTTGAGGGGGGACTTGATAGAGGTTTTAAAAATTTTGAGAGGGACGGACAGAGTTGACGTGGGTAGGCTTTTCCCTTTGAGAGTGGGGAAGATTCCAACAAGGGGACATAGCTTCAGAATTGAGGGACAAAGGTTTAGGGGTAACATGAGGGGGAACTTCTTTACTCAGAGGGTTGTGGCTGTATGGAATGGGCTTCCGGCGGAAGTGGTGGAGGCTGGCTCGATTTTATTATTTAAGAGTAAATTGGATAGGTATATGGATAAGAGGGGATTAGAGGGTTATGGTCTGAGTGCAGGTAGATGAGACTAGGTCAGGGCGAATGGTCGGCGTGGACTGGTAGGGCCAGACAGGCCTGTTTCCATGCTGTAGTTGTTATATATGTTATATATGTTATATGCTTCCTCCATCGTCTCCATCCAGACTCAGCAGTTCACTGGTAAGACCAAGTGTAGACTCGGCGACCGTTTTACCGAACATGTGCTCGGCACACCAAGGCCTAAGGGCCCAGTTGCCTATTACCTATTCTCTTACCTATTCCCATACTGACCTTTGTGTTCCGTGCCCTTCCATTGCCAGAATGAGGCCACACACATATTGAGGGCAGCACATCATATTTCACTTGGGTAGCTTACAATCTAATGGTATGAACATTGAATTATCCAATTTAAGGTAACCTCTTACAAACCATTCTCTCCCACCCCTTGCTTCCCCACCTCCACTGTGCCCCACCTGTACATGCACCCATTTCTCTTCTTCCCCTCCTCCTCTCCTCTCCTTCCTCTGGCTTCATAATTTGCATCTCTTCAATCTGTCTATCTCAAATCTCACATCTTCTGCTCTAATCTCCAGCCTTTGTGCCAATCATCTGTACATTAACACCCCCCCCCCCCCCCCAATGTTCATCTATTACCTGCCATGCTTTTTCCTGCCTTTTCACTTCCAGCCCCCCACCCGGTTACAATCAGTCTGAAGTCTGAAGGGTTGTGTCAGAAACGTTATCTAGTCGTTCTCTGAAAATGGTCAACTCCAGCACTGTATCCCTTTGTGTAAACCAGCACCAATGTTCCTTGTATCTACACCTACTTAATATATGCCTCTTAATCTTTTAGAAATCTATTAGATCCCACACTGGGAAAAAGGGTCTGAATTTATATACTTCTATCAGGTCTCAACACTCCAGAGAAAACAATCCAGATTTGTCCAAACTATCCTTGTAGCTAATACTCTCTAAAGGAGTTCTTATATTCCTCAGTTTTAAATGACTACTCATTAATTTAGCCACTATGTCTCCAGTTTCAAGATTCTCCCAAGATGGACCATCTCAAGATCTACCCTGTTGTGTCCCCTCAGGATCTTGTGTGTTCCAATAAGATCGCCTACCATCTTCAACATTCGAAAGAATATAGTTTAACCTCTTTAGCCACTCATGATAGGTCAACCCTCTCACTTCAGGAATTAGCTGGTGACACTCTTTGGCCTCCATTGCCAAACTCCATACTTTATTAAATAATAATAATAATAATAATAATACATTTTATTTATATAGCGCTTTTCATATACTCAAAGACGCTTTACAGAGATTTTGAGAACATAGGGAAATTAATAAATAGATAAATAAGTAAATAAATAAATGAACAGAGAAAGGAGACAGAAGGTGAGGTGACCTTCAGTGGTTGAAGGCAGTACTGAACAGGTGAGACTTCAGCGATGTTTTGAATGTGGTGAGTGTGGAGGAGTCTCTAACGGTTTGGGGTAGTGAGTTCCATAGGGTGGGAGCAGCGATGGAGAAAGCCCTGTCCCCCCAGGATCTGAGTTTAGTCCGGATGTGGGGGGATAGGAGATTGGCAGCGGCAGAGCGGAGGGTGCAGGTGGGAGTGTGCCTGTGGAGGAGGTCGGTCAGGTAGGATGGGGCCAGGTTATGGAGGGCTTTGTAGGTTATGAGGAGGATTTTGTACTGGATTCTATGGGGGATGGGGAGCCAGTGGAGTTTATAAAGGACGGGGGTGATATGGTCACGGATCGAGGTGTGTGTGAGTAGACGGGCAGCGGAGTTTTGAATGTATTGAAGTTTATTGATGATTTTTGAGGGTGCGCCATAGAGAAGGCTGTTGCAGTAGTCCAGACGGGAGGTGATGAAGGCGTGGATGAGGGTTTCTGCAGCTGTGGAGGAGAGGGATGGACGGAGACGGGCAATGTTTTTGAGGTGGAAGAAGGCTGTCTTTGTGATGTGTTTGATGTGTTTGTCGAAGGAGAGGGTTTGATCAAGGATGATTCCAAGATTCCGGATGTGAGGTGAGGTGGATACTGGGAGACCATCAATGTTGAGGATGAAGTTTTAGGTGGATTTGGTGAGCATTTTTGGACCAATGATGATGATTTCAGATTTGTTGCAATTGAGTTTGAGGAAGTTTGATTGAAGCAAGATTTTATTTCAGTAATGCAGTTTGTCAGTGTAGAGTGTGTGGTGGAGGAGATTGACTTGGTGGAGATGAGGAGCTGGATATCATCGGCGAAGCAGTGGAAGTTGAGACCATGACGGCGGATTAATTGACCAAGGGGGAACAGGTAGAGGATGAAGAGGAGGGGGCCAAGGACTGAGCCTTGGGGGACACCTTGGGGGAGGGGAGCGGTGGGGGATTTACAGTTGTTAATGGAGATGAACTGGTGTCTGTCAGAGAGGTAAGATTTAAACCAGGATAGGGCTGTGCCGGTGATGTTAAGGGAGGTTTCAAGTCGGGTGAGGAGAATGGAGTGATTTATGGTGTCAAAGGCGGCGCTGAGGTCAAGTAGGATGAGGATGTTGAGGTTGCCAGCGTCGGAGGAGAGGAGAATGTCGTTTGTGATTTTGAGGAGCGCAGTTTCAGTACAGTGGTTTGAGCGGAATCCAGATTGGAAAGTTTCATACAGGTTATTGGTAGAGAGGTGGTATTTTAGTTGGGAAGCTACAGCACGTTCCAAAACTTTGGACAGAAAGGTTGGAGATTGGTCTGAAGTTGTTTGGGGTGTCAGGGTTTAGACCAGGTTTTTTCAGAATGGGGGTGACAGCAGCGATTTTGAGGGATGGCGGGACGATGCCAGTGGACAGGGAGGAGTTTATTGTTGCAGTGATAAGTGGAGAGAGAGCAGGAAGGCAGGCCTTGACAAAGCTGGAGGGGATGGGGTCCAGAGAGCAGGTGGCAGTTTTTATTCCTGTGAAGAGCTCAGAGAGGTCGGTGGTGGAGATTGGGGAGAACTGAGGCAGGGGCTGACAGGATAAGGGGGGGCAGGTGGTTTGAGGGGGAGCAGGTGCGTTGGTGGTTAAGGTGCTGTAGATGTTGTCTATTTTGCTTTGGAAGAATGAAAGGAAAGTGGTGCATTTGTCAACTGTGAATGATTGGGAGATGGTGTCCAGGGGGCTGAGGAGTTTGTTTATTGTAGAGAAGAGTGTTTTTGGGTTTCCGGAGCCAGAGTGAATTATTTGAGAGTAGTAGGTGGAGTGGGCATGGGAGAGGGCATCTTTATAGTGCTGTATGTGGTCTTTGTAGGCTTGGGAGTGAATTGTGAGACCTGTTTTGTTGCGGAGTCTTTCAAGTTGACGGGCATGAGTTTTCATCACGCGGAGTTCAGGGGTAAACCAGGGAGCAGAGTGGGTGAAGGAAACTTTTGGTTTTTATAGGTGCAAGCTGGTCGAGGCAAGAGGAGAGAGTGCGGTTGTAGTAGTCAGTGAGGTCAGAGGGGCTGTGGAGGTCAACGAAGGGAGAGGCGGACATTATTTCAGAGAGGGAGGATGAGAGCGAGGTAGGTGAAACAGAGTTCAGCTTGCGGAAGTTTATTTTGCGTTTTTGCTTTGGAGCTGGGGTGGGAATGTTGACGGACATGGTGATGGCTAAGTGATCAGAGAGGGTGGGGTCGGAGCCAGAGAGGTGATGTAGATTTAGTCCAGTGGAGCAGACAAGGTCCAGAATGTGCCCACGGTTATGGGTGGGAAAATTTACGTGTTGAGTGAGGTTAAAGCAGTTGAGTATTTCAGTGAAGTCAGTGGTTATTGTGGAGTCAGTGGAGTCCATGTGGATGTTGAAATCACCGAGGAGGAGGATTGAGGGGGAGAGAGAACAGAACTGGGTCAGAAAGTCAGAGAAGTCAGAAAGGAATGATGGGTGTGGTTTGGGAGGGGGCCAAGGCAATGGACAGTCCCAAGTTCTAGCATACGGCTTGAAACTGTACAGTTATACATTTACAATTAAGAACATTAATAGATCATTTCTTTAAAGACAGCTTAGAAATAGTATGAAAATTAGGCTCCATAAAGAAATACATCTGAAAAGTGCCATCTGAAAAGCTGCAATTCTCAGGAACTTGACTCCTGAGGAGTTAAAACAGAACATAACAAGCATACCTGTAGGTCAAAAAACGTGCTGTAACGTCTGTAGATAATGTTTGAACTATTATCCGACCAGTTTACTTGGATAACGTACACCTGCAGAAGTAAAAAATAAAACTTTTAAAATAAATAGAACTGTTTGTAAAAAAATAAAACAAATTATATTTTAATCCAACCTACGTTATAAATAAAGGTAGTTCTGCTATAACATGATAGTTCTGTTCCTTGGAAGCCTCATGTTATAGAAAATTGCATTAGAAAAGCAATTGTGTCAGTGGGGAAATGGTGTTTAGGGGTGAAAGTGTCTCAGTATCACCTCCCCATCCTTGAAAAATCTGCTCACTGTTCCAATTAAAGCAATGGATTTGGAGCTCAAAGAGAATCAACAGAAATGGGGAGTAACAGGAAACCATAATATGCTCCACATTTAGTGCACAAATTACATGCCTTCCCAAGAGCATGTAACTTCAAAAAAACAGGATACATTGGTGCACACATTTTAGCCAAGCTGCTGTTCATTTATCCTCTGCTCCAACAATCTCTGGAGACCAATGTGAGCCTCACAATTGTACATAATAAAATGTCCTGTTTGTTTTATACTCTGCCCATCAGAAATTGAAATCCTGCCTCCAAGTGATGACTAGGCCTTTTCAGTCAAAGTAATGTTAATTCTGGAGTCAGGTACAGATTACACGAAATAAGGACGACAGACATCCTTCCCTGAAATATATTAATGATCCAGGTGAGCTCGTAGCAACAATCTGATATTTTTCATGGCCATCATTGCTCATGTTACCTTTTTATTTCAGATTTGAACAAAAATGTTATAAAAGCTATTGTTCTATTTGAACATATCTCTGGAACCCAAGTACTTGCAACTGGGAAATGCAATAACAACCTGTGATTAGTAGCACAACTCCTTCACTCCTTTTTCCCTCCCTCTCTATAACATCTGAAAACATCGAAACCCCAGAACGTAGAGTTGCCAGCCATTTCCCACTCACAACCACGTATTTGAAATGGCCACATCATAAACCGAAGTACCGATCCAGGCTCTAGGTTCCCAATCCCTGCCTCTCAAGTTTAACCTCCCCACCAAGTAGCACTGGTGAATTATGGATCCTCTCCAAAGCCTCCATATTCATTCTATTATAACACTGCAGCATCATTTCCCAAATTTTATTCTCGCCCCCAACTAAAGTTGTTCACATTTACCACCCTATCCAAGCATGCTGCCACTTTCAGGGAGCTATGGATTTGCATCTCAAGATCCCTCTGCGCATCAAGCTACTAAGAGTCTTGCCATTCGCTGAATACTTTGCTCTTACATTTGACCTCCAAACATGCAACACCTCACATTTATGATTAAACTTTGCCATTTCTCAGCCCCGATTGCCAAGTCACCTATATCCTGCTGCATCATTTGACAACCTAGACTATCGAATCTCTTCTTATAACTCAAGCCCTCCAGTCCAGTGTTTATGCACTCTCTAGAGCTTAATCACATTTTTCCTGCAATGTGACCAAAACTCCAAGTGCTGCCTAACCAATGTTTTGTACAATTGTAACATAACTTTCCAACTCTTGAACTCAGTGCATCAGCCTATTAAGGCAAATATGCCATGCATATTTCTCACCACTGCTTACCTGTGTTGCTACTTTCAGGGAATCATATACTTGTACCCCAAGGACTCTCTATTTAACAACACTCGCCTGCCATTCACTGTGCATTTCTTGCAATAGGTTAACTTTCCAAAATGAATTACTTGTGACTTAAATTGTCAACATAGGCTTCTGGAAGATAAATTATGTTTGACAAATTTGAGTTCTTCGAGAATATGCCGTGACAGGTAATGGACGAAGAACACAAGGGACAACCAACTTGGCAAGTGGATGGAGGGTGTGAGAACCTGAGCCACTGTGGTTGGATGGAGAGCATGGGAAACTAGGCCTGGCAAGGGGTTGGAGAAAATGGGAACAGGGACCCTGGTGAGTGGATAGGGGCCACGGAAACTGGGGCCCTGGTAAGTGAACAGTTTAAACATTACCTGGTGAACCAGATACTGAACCATCAGAATCTCCAAATTATTCAATATCAAAATATGAACGTTTTACTCTCACTTGTAGAATTAATACCCCAAGGATCAATTCTTGATTCTCAATTATTATTTATAATATGTCGTGCAAATGTTTGATCTGCACAATACAACACAGTGCAACATTTAAGAAACAATATTAAAATTCTGTGCAGGTTGAACATTCTACATAAAGATTAACTGTGCCATGATACAGCAGTTAATCAAGGTGCAACATTAGACAACATCTGGAGAAGATTTGCATGTTAACAGATTTCCTTTTGTAACTGCTTCCCTTTCCTGCCACAGCTCTATGTAAACAATCTCACAAGCTGTTTTTTTCTATGTAGAAACCTAAAATTTCCTAAAGCCCAGACATAAAGAGTACAACCACCTCAGCTTGTGCATGGTTACAAATATCAGAGAATGCAGGCGATAATTTTTTTCAATAGCATGTTTGTTATCCAAGCTCATTTTTTTTTTTAAACAAGATCTTCCTCCTGCTCCTCAATCCCACTTAAATGTTAATCACACAACTTCACCTGACATGTTACTTGGCATGGTTAACAATTCTCTATTGCTAATGAAGCTGGTGACAAGCTTTGTTTAAAGAGGTTAACCGACAAAGTTCATGTTCTTTACAGGGGTCAATGTCATCTTTTATTGATTAGGAGAGATAGAGGGACAAACATGTAGGCAAATAGATGCAATAAAAAAATAGGCGACAGCATTCGGGAAGCTCAAATTCCCTAAAAATAACTGGGACTGCCTGCCTGCAAATAAAAAACACAAATGATAGAATTTGTGGGATGTGCCCAGGAGCACTTTTTAATAAAGTATATGGACAGACCAATGAGTGAAGGAGCATGGAATCCACAGTGACATTTGGATTCAGAACTAGCACCCAAGAAGACAGAGAGTAGTGGTAGAAAGGTGTTATTCTGGCTGGAGGTGTTCCACAGGGATCTGTGTTGGGACCAAATTATGTGTAAATGATTTGAATGCAAATGTAGATTGTTAATTGAAAGATTCAGCATGGAAACAGAGACTTCGGCCCACCTTATTCATGCCAACCAAGTTGGCACATTGGACTAGTCCCATTTGTTGTATTTGGCCTCCAGATCTCTAAACCCTATCCATATATCTGCTCAAATGTCTTTTAATAATCATAATTGCATCCACTTCTATGACTTCCTCTGGCAGGTTATTCCAGAAAATGACATCCCTCAGTGAAAATGTTGCCCCAGGGGTCCCTCTTAAATCTCTCCCCTCTCACCTTAATCCTATGGATTTTGGTTTCAGAATCCTCTGCCCTGTGAGCATTCATGTCGTGGTCTTGTACACCCTAATAGGGTCACCCATTAGCCTCCTATGCTCCAAAGAAAAAAGTCCCAGCCTATCTAACCTCACTTAATAACTCAAACCTGTAAGCCCAGTTAACATCCCAGGTGTTCCTGGATGCAAGTTCCTTCTGCACCCTTTCCATCTTAATCAGAGTCATGCAGCAGGGAAATAGGGCCTTGAGCCCAACTCATCCATGCTAACCAATATGTCCCATCTAAGTAAGTCCCATTTGACCCATATCCCTCTGAACCATCAGACTCAGGAACAGCTTCTTATCCTCCAGTATCAGGCTTTTGAGCAGTCCTTCCATAAGCTAAGTTACTGTTTGATTGACTGCTACCTCATTGAGAACATTGAGCTTGTCTGAGGAACTGATACGCTAGAATGCTGAAAACTATATTCTGTTCACTGTATTTTCCCCTTCGCTCTATCTATTGTACTTGTGTTTGAACTGATTGTTTCTCTGTATGATACATCTGATTTGTGTAGATAGCATACAAAACAAAGCTATTCACTGTATCTCGGTGCATGTGGCTGAACCTAAACCTTTCCTATCTATATACATGTACAAGTGTCTTTTGAATGCTGTTATAGTACCTACCTCAACTAACTCCTCTGGCTGCTCGCTCCATATACCTACCACTCTCAGAGTGAAATGACATCCTTTCTATAGTTAGTTGTCCAGAACAGCATACAGTACTCATCAAGGCATTGGGCTTTGGGAGGTTGATTGTAAGGGGAAAGTATACAGTTAATGACAAGACTCAAAAGCAATGATGTGGATAAAACTAGAGAACATAAATTTAAGGCAAGGACTAAAATATTTAGCAGAAATATGAAAGGGACCTTCTTCAGCCACGAACTGCTAAGTACCATCTTCCTCCCCTCTACTCCAGCAGTCTGAAAAGACCAGACATAAAACATCACCTGTCCACTTCCCTCCACAGATGCTACCTGACTCGCCGAGTTCCGCATGCACTTTATTTTGTTTTGCTCAAGATCCCAGCATCTCGTGTCAACATGGAATGGCCAAGTAATAAGTAGAATTTGATCAAGAAAAATACAAATGCATTGTGAAAAAGAGACAGTTATTTGATTGGTGAAATTTAAATAGTTTGCAGAAAAGGGTGGCATCAATGCCCAAGTCCACAAAGTTGCTAAAATAAGCTACATAATCATACAGCTAAAAATATAGAGAAATCTAATTGGTAGCAAAGAAATAAAAGTACAAAAGTAAGGAAGTAATGTTTAAGCTGGAAATTTGGCCTGGGACAACATTTATTATGTCCATGTCTAATTACTGAACTTCGGGAAAGATGTAAAAGCCCGTGACAAAGTGCAGAAAATATTTACTAGAATGATCCCAAGGATGGTGTATTTTAATTGTGTGAATAAACATGATAATTAGAAATTGTTTCCTTAAGCTGAGAGATATAAAAAGGTTTGTTAAATGAACTTTAAATTAAAAGAGATTTGGGCAAAACAAAGAGAAAATTATTTCAATGGCAAATTGATTGAGAACAACACCTGGTTTAGAAGTAATCCACAAAAGAACAAAAGGAGTCACACAGAGCAGACACAAAAAAACTGGAATAACTCAGTGAGACAGGCAGCATCTCTGGAGAGAAGGAATGGGTGATGTTTCATGTCAAGACCCTTCATCCAAAACGTCACCCTTTCCTTCTCTCCAGAGATGCTGCCTGTCCCGCTGAGTTACTCCAGCATTTGTATCTAGCTATGGTTTAAACCAGCATCTGCAGTTCCTTCTCATACACAGAGCATAGTCATGATCTACAAGAGACCGCATGTGTCTGAAGAAGGGTCTCAACCCGAAACGTCACCCATTCCTTCTCTCCTGAGATGCTGCCTGACCCGCTGAGTTACTCCAACATTTTGTGATACCTTCAATTTGTACAGCATCTGCAGTTATTTTCCTACAGATGAAAGGTTGATCAAACTCTACCTTCCATCAACATCCCTACAATCCAAGTAACCTCCTATCTCTGACCTCCCTCATTCCCTCCTTAATCCATCCACGACATGAGATCACTCCATTACACCTAATCCTCACACTCTATCCAAAGGTTACCTCCAAAAACTGCTCAATAAGATCCCTTGAGCAACTAAACATTCTTCTCTCTCTCATTATCCATTACCTGTCACTAACTCACTCAGGGCCATCTCTACTACACAAATTCACATTCACCTTTAGAAACAATAGGAGGCCATTTGGTCCCTTGTGTATCCTCCATTATTCAGTAATATCACGTCGGATCTGTCACCTCATCCCCCAGGCACCCCATTCCCTCTTCTTTACTCTCCTCCACCGATTCAACATTTCCCCCCCATTAAGCCGCCACTCTCATTTCCATGGTCCACTCGTCCACTCTCAACCCCTGTCCACCCATCCAACCTAGTATCCGATCCCCAATCGCTTTTTTTTCTCTCGTCAATCTTCACCCTGCCGTCTCATTCAACCCTCAGCCAACGACTCCTCACTCGTCATCATCATCATCGTCGTCGTGTCCCCCCTTCACCCTGGGTCACTCGACTCGCTGTCCCGTCCCGACCCCCAGGGTTACCAACTCCACGCCACCGTCCCCAGTCAGACTCACGTAGTGTTTGCTCGGGTTCCTCCGTTTCTGCACATCCTGGACCCGCACATCAGCCGCGGGGCGGCCGAGAGTCTGCATGGTGACCCGTGGCCCACACAGCCGCTCTCCCACTCTCGTCGCCGAGACTCCGCTGCCCCCTTTCCCTTCCCTTTCTTTCTTTAGGGGGCGGCGCGTGCGCGCCCCCCGGCCTCGCCTGTCCCTCCCGCGCGCGCGCGCACGCACGCCCGCCCGCCCGCCGTGGTACGGTGGGGGAGGGGGCGCGGTTCCTGCAGCTGATGGAAGTATCCGTGAGCCAATCAGCGGCGGGTCCTCCGCTCGCCTAAACGCTGGTGCCCAATCAGATTGCAGAAGCTCGGCGCCAGCGCCCGCCCCTGGCCGGCCGCGCCCTCGGGGAAACGGCGGGACGTTTAAAGGGCGCGCGAGCACGCTCGCGGTGCCGCGGTTGTCTTTACAAAAGGAATTTAAACTGGAGGTGGCGGAGTATGGACTTAAGCAACCAAAAAAAGGGCTTCTTGGAGAAGAAGATCTACTTTAAATTTAGTTGCGTCTGGTTGAGCAACTATAGTAGGGTGAAGACTATTCCATGCTTTAATTGTGCGAGGGAAGAATGAATTGCTATACACATCTGTCTTGGCAGCTGGTATCACTCCTCTCTCCTCAGCACTCCTGAGGGGTCAGCACTCCTCTCTGCAATTGCATCCTCAACTTTCTGACCAACAGACCACAATCAGTGAGGATAGGTGACAAATCACTTTCTACGATAATCCTCAACACAGGTGTCCTGTCGGGATGCGTTCTCAGCCCCCGATGAGAGCTAAATGCCAATTTAACTCAATTTACACGTTCGTAGACGACACCATCGCAGTGGGCCCGATATTAAATAATGACACAGTACAGAAATGAGATTGGCAACCTTGTAACCTGGTGCCAATGACAATAACCTCTCCCTCAAGTTTTGGTCTTCTAATTTGAGGAAGGACGTCCTTGCTAGTGAGGCAGTGCAGCGTAGGTTCACGATGGAGGGACTGTCATATGAGGAAAGATTGGAAAGACTGGGTTTATAATAGTATATTCCATTATTCGCCCCACACTGGGGAAATTTACAGTATTCTCTGGAGTTTAGAAGGATGAGAGGGGATCTTATGGAGACGTATAAAATTATAAAAGGACTAGACAAGCTAGATGCAGGAAAAATGTTCTCAACGTTGGGGGAGTCCAGAACCAGGGGACACAGTCCAAAAATAAAGGGGAGGCCATTTAAAACTAAGGTGAGAAGAAACTTTTTCACTGAGAGTTGTGAATTTGTAGAATTCTCTGTTACAGAATGCAGTAGAGGCCAATTCACTGGATGAATTTAAAAGAGAGTTAGATAGAGCTCGAGGGGCCAGTGGGATCAAGGGATAAAGGGAGAAGGCAGGCACAGGTTACTGATTGTAGGTGATCGACCATGATCACAATGAAGGGCCAAATGGCCTCCTTCTGCACCTATTTTCTATGTTTCAATGTCAGCAAGACAAAGGAGATTGTGATTTGCTTCATGAAGCGAAGCAGTACACATACACACTGGTATACAATATATAAACACACAAATCTGGAGTAATTCAACGGGTCAGGCAGCATCTCTGGAGGAAAAGGATGGGTGATGTTTCAGGACAAGATACCTCCTCCCTCACCTCCACCCAGAGACTCCAGCAGTCCTTCCAGGTAAGATAGAGGTTCATGTGCACCTCCTCTAACCTCATCTGCTGCATCCAGTATTCCCAACGTGGCCTTCTATGCAGCGGCAAGACCAAACGTAGACCCAGCAACTGTTTTGCAGAACAAGTGCTCAATCCACCAAGGCCTACAGGATTTCCCAGTTGCTAACCAGTTTAATTCCCATTCCTATACTGACTTTTCTATCCTGGGCCTCATCCATTGCCAGAGTGAGGCCATGCGCAAACTAGAGGAACAGCACCTCGTATTCCGCTTGGCTAGATTACAACTCAGCGGTATAAACATTGAATTCTCCAATTTTTGGTAGCCTTTAACAATCCCCCACCCGCTTCCCCTTTCTCGCCCACACTTCCCTATCCCTCTCCCCTGTGCCCCACCTAGATTCACAACCTAGTTCACCCCCTTCCACCCACATTCCTTCCTTTGGATTCACAATTCATAACTCTTCACAACTTTTGTCTCATACTTTTAATCTCTGCCTATCAATCCCCCTCCACACACACCTAGCTTGGGTTGACATTATCTACCGCACTTTGTCCTGCCTCTCATCTCTCCCAGCTTTCTTCCCTCCTCCATCTCTACCATCAGCCTGAAGAAGGGTCCTGACCTGAAATGTCACATGTTCTGCAAAGATGCTGCCTGACCCGCTGAGTTACTTCAGCACTTTGTTTCCTCTTTTGTAAACCGGCATCTGCAGTTCCATCTTTCTATATCAGGGCAATTAGTCTTTAGGTTTTTCAACCACCCATCTCATTAGCTCTCATTTCTACCTAGCATGAAATGGGGAATTTACAAGGACCTAAAATGCTTAGGTAAGCAGAAATGGGACCTGCATCATTTGTGAGGAGGTTGAGTTTAACATTTTATATAGATAACATTTTATATAAATTCCCCCCTGAGATAAGATTTATCTATCCATTTGCCAATCAATATCTAAAACATCATAAGTGCACTTAAACAACAGATAAGCCAAGGCACCATCTGTCAAAACCAGGCTCCTACCTCTTATCCCTTATATGCACATTTTCATTGATAACCTATTCATTTTTTTATTACAGGATGTTGTCTGGTGTAAGAATGGGGATGGACAACAGTCTAATTGGTGGGCACAACAGCACCTTAGGATAGTTTTTTCAAAGCAAATTTTAGGAACAAGTGGTTACTGGATGTCTATTGTTTCACTCAACTGGGTTCAGTAGGTATGTCTTGGTTTAGCGGCATTCATCTTGTAATCAAAGCAGACACAGGCAGCATCTCTGGAGAGAAGGAATGGGTGACGTTTCGGTTTGAGACCCTTCTTCAGACCATCTTTCCAGGGATACTGCCTGTCCCGCTGAGTTACTCCAGCATTTTGTGTCTATCTTTGGTTCAAACCAACTGTACAAAGAACTGTTGTACAGTTCCTTCCTACACGTGTAATCAAAGCATGTAGGTTCAAGATTTATCACATAGATATCGCAACAGTACTGAGGATTTTCTGCATGCCATACTAGAGTACTACATTTCATAAAAAAGTAATTTGTTTCAATTCCAAATTCCACATGAGGATTTTGATACTGCAATGCTGATTCCATTATGTTCGCACTATATACACCTGGTTGGTCCTACTCGTCAATGCCATGGTGGTATATGAACAGTGCTCTGGACCCCACTCTCTTCATGTATTTCTTCCTCCTTTCGATGTGCATGCAAGGATAGCTGGGCCCATCCTCGCCTGCATTGACAGTTCATTTAAAGGCCATAAGATGCATGATTCTTGCATCAATCTCACACAAAGCTGAACCAAGACTCACTGTCAATACCTTCAGATACACATAAATCCATTTGGATTCTGAGTGACTACACTGGTGATCTTCCGGATTCATTTGATTCAAAGCAGAGGACTCCAGCTGCTTTCTTTGAGGGACCTCTTACAGCAGAATGATCAGCAAATCTCTTACTCAGGGAATTTGCAGACCAGCAGATCTCCCTCTCTCAGTGGCATCACTACCCAGCAGCTCCACTCCTATCAGGGTCTGTCTGACCAGCACATTTCCTCCCAAATACCCCACCACCAGTTGACTCTCCCATTATTCTGTTTCCATGATAGGTTATGTCACCATATGAAGTGTCTTTCATTGCAGTGCAGAGGTCAGACCTTTCACTGTAACAGTTTTCTCAGATCAGCAGGCTCCTTTCCTTCTTGTTTATTGACATTAGACCTAGCTATGAGACCTGTGCCTGATCCATATTGCACCAAAGCTTTTCAATCCATGTACTGGTCAAAGTGTCTTTTACAAAGTGTAATTGTATTTGCTTCTACCAATTTCTCTGGCAACTCAACCATATATATATCATCCTCTGTGTGATAAAGTTGCCCCTCAGGTCCCTTTTAAATCTTTTTCCTGTCACCTTATAAATCAAACCTCCCGGAACTGGTAACAACCTTGTAAATCTTTTTTTGTACCTGTTTTCTAATTGAATGGCTGGCTCGAAGGGCCAAATGGCCTCCTCCTGCACCTATTATCTATTGTCTATTATGACATCCAGGTCTCTCTGTTCCACAATACTCACCAGGACCCTATCATTTACTGATATTTTAAGAGATGCAGAGGCACTGGATGAAAAAATGTTAATAAGATCTTGTTTTGTGTATAAATATACAGAAATTCACCAAGACAAAGTTCTTCCTAAGATCTTCTCTAAACCTGGGTCAAGTATAGATGGGCATCTTCGTCGACACGGACAAGCTGGGATAAATAGCGTATTTCCATGCTCTGACTTTAAAACCATGGTTCTACACATTGGAGTCAGTCCCAGAGTCCGACATGAAACCTAGCGATGCAGAGACACTAAGGCAAACCCTGTATGTGTATTGTGTTATAAAGTGTAAAGTCATATACGTAGGAAACATTTCTTGGTTATACAATGTAAATACATCAAGAAAGATAATGTGTCCATTTGTGGAGGACTAATAAGATAATTGCTTCTTGTTCCATCGGTGTCCGCTTAATCATTAGTGAAATTACAGAAATTGTTATTGATTGTGTAACACTGACTTTCCATTCAAGTTCTACTGCAACAAAGAGGTGAGAGCCACATTCTCTGGCATTATGGCAGCATTCAACTAAGCAAAGCACCAAGTGGCTCTAACAAAACTAGTCATTATGGTAAATGAAACCCATTCAATGTCTAAAGTTGCTTGATGCCATTTGAAACAGTCCAGGTTGTTAACAGCATGTAAACTCTACCCAGGGATGTCACTGCATAAACATTTCTGTGAACCTTCTTCAACCCTGCTGCCCTATCCCTATCAATCTGTCTGTGACTTTGGTGAGGCCGCAATTGGAATAATGTGCTCGGTTTTCGGTCACCCATTTAAGCTGGAAAGAGAGCAGAGAAGATATACGAGGACATTGACAGAACTCGCGATGTCCACATGCTTAATCATGTCTTTCATAATTTAATGAACAGAGAGAGGTTGGCAGGCTGGTATTTTCTTCATTGGAGCACTGGAGGCTGAGCGATGATCTTATAAAGGTGTACAAAATTATTAGGGGAATAGATAAGGTGAATGTCACGGTCGGGGAATCAAGAACTGGAGGATATCGGTTTAAGGTTAGAAGGGAAAGATTTAATAGAAACCTGAGTGGCAGCATTTTCACACAGTGGATGGTGGGTTTCTGGAATGAGGTGCAGGATAAAGTAGTTGAGGCAGGTACAATAACAATATTTTGAAAAACCTTTGGACAGTTACATGGTTTGGAAAGGTTTAGGAGGATATGAGTCAGGTACGGGCAAATGGGATGTGAGCTTGGGTGGAGTATCTTTGTCAGCATGGACAAGTTTAGTTTAGTTTAGAGATACAGCACAGAAACAGGCCCTTCGGCCCACCGGGTCCACGCCAACCAGCGATCTCCACATATTAACACTATCCTACACACACTAGGAACAATTTTTACAAGATAATTAGGGGATTGGACACATTAGAGGCAGATAACATGTTCCCAATGTTGGGGGAGTCCAGAACAAGGGGCCACAGTTTGAGAATAAGGGGTAGGCCATTTAGAACGGAGATGAGGAAGAACTTTTTCAGTCAGAGGGTGGTGAAGGTGTGGAATTCTCTGCCTCAGAAGGCAGTGGAGGCCAGTTCGTTGGATGCTTTCAAGAGAGAGCTGGATAGAGCTCTTAAGGATAGCGGAGTGAGGGGGTATGGGGAGAAGGCAGGAACGGGGTACTGATTGATAGTGATCAGCCATGATCGCATTGAATGGCGGTGCTGGCTCGAAGGGCTGAATGGCCTACTCCTGCACCTATTGTCTATTGTCTATTGTCTATTTACCAAGCCAATTAACCTACATACCTGTACGTCCTTGGAGTGTGGGAGGAAACCAAAGATCTTGGAGAAAACCCATGCAAATCACTGGGAGAACGTACAAATTCCATACAGACAGCACCTGTAGTCAGGATTGAACCTGGGTCTCTGGCGCTGCATTCGCTGTAAGACAGCAACTCTACCGCTGCGCCACTGTGTCGTTCAAGTTAGGCCAAAGTGACTGTTTCTGTGCTGTATGACTCAAGATGCTTGTTGATGATGCCACAATTCAGATCCATTTACATCTTTTCAATGATAAAGTAGTCTTTACCAACCTACCACAAGATCTGGTTTTATTTTGACTGCTGCAGGGAACAAATGTGCGACCCAAATGCTAGATGATGACCACATACTAACAAAACAAGGGCCTGCAGTACACCTGTGAAATTGAGTTACATTACCATTGCTGCTTGCCATCATCATCTTGGAGTTTGGCATTCCTCGTTAGTTGATCTAGCTCAACCTCATACCATGGCTACAAATACAGGGAAGAGCTGGTCAAATGCTGCTCTTCCTGATCCCTCAATGTTTTTCGTTTTTTCAGAATTTGTTAGAGAATGATGCAATATTCACCACGTTGAGAGGTGCAACCTCAAAAAAGTTTAATACCACCCAGGAAGATGGTAGCATTTGATATTGGCACTGACCACCAGACTCAGAGGGAATGGAATTTACTGGTGGGCAATAGGAAATTGATAAATCTGTACCTTAAGCATATTTTCTTTCCTGCTTGATTCCTTTCAACTGTTTTTCTTTACACCTGAATCATGGGAAAAAATCGTTTCTTAAAAGGTTAATTAGGCCATTAACTGTCCAAATGCAATCTTGATACAAGTCTGCCTTCTGAAGACTGAGACTGTGGAGAAGGTTTTGCCAGTGAGGCTAGGTGTTGTCAATCTGCCAATCTACTCCACTGCGGCCATAGCATTATTTTTTATCAGTACTATTTCTGTACCTGCAACACTATATTCTGCACTTTGTTTCCTTTCACTGGCGGTAGTACTTGTAATGGCTTAATTGTATTCATGTATGCTATGATTTGCCCGGATAGCGTGCAAATTGAATTTTTTTGCTGTATTTTGGTACTCGTAATATACCAATACCGATACCATATTTCAAAAACTAAATTGAAAAAAACAAGAACAACTAATTTTAACAGGTTATTTAATTTATTATTAACAAAATACAAGTGATGAGATTACATACAAAGCAATGAATTATGACAAAAGCAGTTTTCTGTGACCGGGTTCAGGGAGAAAGTAATGTCCACAGGGCAAGTGCAGACTGTAGAGGGAAGGTGGTGGGGATATTAGAGGTTGAACGAGGAAGATCACTTGACAAAAACTGGGTAAGGAAAGGAAGAGGCAGGCTCACAAGACAAGCTAATCACAGAATTTCAAGAATCACTAGACAGACAGTTCATTTCGACCATCATTCATGCTGTAACTGGAGTTGTCTACAGAAATAATTCATGGAAGTAATTCCCAAAATTTAGCAGTGTGGCAGGCACTTCTGGTTTAGTTTCTCCATACAGTGTGGTCTTAATATCTTGATTAACTTTTTTTCCCCTGATAATTGCAATCTTGCAGTTCCGACTCCACCTTGTAATTATAATGATTTCCCCCAGTGCCTCCACATCTCTTAAAATATTGGTAAATGGTAGGGCCCTGGTCAGTATTGTGAAACAGAGACCTTGGGATGCAGTTACAGTTTCATGAAAGTGGCAACAGAGGCAGATAAGGTGCTGAAGTAACCGTATGGCACACTTGCCTCCATATTAAGTACAGGAGTTGAACATTATGTTACATTTGTACAAGATGTTGTTAAGGCCATACATGAAGTACTGTGCAGTTCGGGTTGCTCTATTATAGGAATGGTATAATTATACTAGAAAACGGGTGCAAAAATAGATTTACAAGGTAATTACCAGTTCTGGAAGGTTTGGGTTATAAGGTGACAGCCAGGAGAAAGATTTAAAAGAAACCTGAGGGACAATTTTATCATACAGAGGGTGATATGTATATGGAACAAACTGCCAGAGGAATTGGTAGAAGCAAATACAATTATGACAATTAAAAGACACTTTGACCAGTACATGGATTGAACAGCTTTGGAGCAATATGGGTCAGGTGCAGGCCTCGTAGATAGGTCCAATGTCAATAAACAAGAGGGAAAGGAACCTGCTGATCTGAGAAAACTGTCACAGTAAAAGGTTTAACCTCTGCACTGCAATGAAAGACACTTCATATGGTGATATAACCTATCAAGGAAACAGATTAATGGGAGGGTCAGCTGCTGGTATGTGGGAGGAAATGTGCTGGTCAGAGAGACCCTGATAGAAGTGGAGCTGCTGGGTAGTGATGCCACTGAGAGAGGGAGATCTGCTGGTCTGCAAAATCCCTGAGTGAGAGATTTGCTGATCATTCTGCTGCAAGAGGTCCTTCAAAGAAAGCAGCTGAAGTCCTCTTCTCTGCTTTCCATCAACTGAATCGGGAAGTTCACCAGTGTGGGCACTCAGACTCCGAATGGATTTATGTGTGTCTGAAGGTATTGACAACTGATAGGTGGTCCAGCTTTGTGTGAGATTGATGCAAGAAACATGTCTCTTATGGCCTTTCAATGAACTGTCAATGCAAGGGAGGATGGACCCAAGGCTATCCTTGCAAGCACAGCGAAAGGAGGAAGAGGAAATACAGAAGAGAATGGGGTCTAGAGCACTGTTCACATACCACAATGGCACTGACAAGTAGAACTTCAACCAGGTGTACATAGTAAGAACACGTGTAGGCCAATTCTTTATGTAAATTTGCATCAACGTGGCAGCTGTATCAGGGAAGTTACAAACGAAGAAGGCAACGACAACTGCTCCTGAAATGAGAGAAGAAATGATCAGCATGCCCATCTGGTGCACTGAACATTACTGGCATCTTCATGTCTCATGTGTAGGTAGGAACTGCAGATGCTATTTTAAACTGAAGATAGACACAAAATGCTGGAGTAAGTCAGCGGGACAGGCAGCATCTATAGAAGGAATGGGTGACGCTTCCGGTGGATATCCTTCTACAGACTGAATGCAAATCATTATGCCTAATGATGATTCTGCCTACTCAGAACCACAGAGCTTCTTCACCATCAACAACTTGCAAATCAATTGATTCAAAATGTCATATCTGCTTAAATGCAATGTCTTAAATTAACGCTTTTCAATCTATAGTTACTGTGAAGGTCATGGAAGTGAAATAATTACAGAAAGAGAACAGTGATATACTGAAGCATACCCGCATTACAAAAGAAAAGTGCATAAATGTGAATAAATTCCCGGAGCCAGATCAAGTGTATCCTAGGACATGTGGAAAAGGTATGAAGAAATTTCTGGGGTGCTAGTACTGATATTTGTATCATTGTCAGAGACAGGTTGAGGTGCTGGAAGATTGGGGGTGGCTAATGTTGTACTTCTATTTTAGAAGGGCTGAAAGAACAATGCAGGAACTACAGGCCAGAGTTCCCAAGAACAGTGGTGAGAAAGTTACTGATGGGGATTCTGAGAGACAGAATTTACCTGCATTTGGAACAGCAAGGGCAGTTAGGAATAGATAGCATGGCTTTGCAAAATCATTCCTCACAAATGTGATTGTTTTTTGAAGAGGTGACCAAAAGGATAGAATTTGTCGTTGTCTATATGAACTTCAACAAGGTCCCATACGGTAGGTTCGTCCAGAAAGTTAGATCACGTGGGATTCAGGATGAGTTAGTCAATTGGATGCAAAATTGTCTTGATGGTGGAAGTTAGAAGGTGATAGTGGAGGATTGTTTTTCTGATTAGGGGCCTGTGATCAACAATGTGCTGCAGCCACCAGTGCTGGCTCCAGTATTGTTCATTATCCAGTTTAATGATTTGGATAAGAATGGACTTGGCATGGTAAGTAAGTTTGCAGAAGACTGCAAAATTGGTGGTAGTGGACAGTGAGCAAGGTTATTTAAGAGACTGCAGATGCAGTACCTTGAACAAAACAGTGCTGGAGGAACACAGTGGGCAGGCAAAATCTGTGAAGGGAATGGACAAACGACCTTTTGGGTAAGGACCTTCCTCAGACTGAGCTTTGCGGTTTGCTCAACGTTATTTAAGATTTCAACAGGATTCAGAACAAGTGGGACCTGACCACATGAGGTCATTCTGTTCCTTAATACTCCCTGGGACATTACCATTCATGTGTATATTCTACACTTTCAAAATGCATCTCCTCACATATAAAAGGATGAAGCTCTATAAACTATTTCTCAAACCATTTACCAAAACATCGATATCACCTTGTAGCCTAAGACCATTCAGCAAACCATTAATAACTCACTAAACTTTGTGTATTCTGCCAAATTATTGATCATGTTTCTAACATCCATAACTAAATATTGTATATGTATAATAAGCAGCCAGGGTCCTACCACTGTTCCTTGGAGAACGTCATTTGTCATAGGCATTAATTTTTTTTTAAACTCTACCACCATCCCCTGTCTCAAATTGCCAAGCCAGTAAACCTACTCTCTGATATCAATCCACTTTACCTCTTCAAAAATTACATAATCTGCCCTTGACAAAGCCATACTGGTAATTTCTGATCAGTTCCTGCCTTTGTAAGTGATCCTGTCCATCAGATTTTTTCCAATAAATTTCCTACAACCGAAGTAAGGCTCACAGATTTGTAATTATCATGTTTTCCTTGGCTGCCCTTCTTGAAAAGTAGGTCCAGATTTACTGTCCACCAGCACTTTGTGTTTTGCTCAAGATTCCAGCACCTGCAATGTCTTGTGTCTCTTGCCGTGCCTCCCATCGGGACCTGGGATAAATCAACTCCAGCCTGGGGATTAATCCACCTTTATGTCAACTAAGGCATCGAGTACCTCATCTTTATTTGGAAACTTTCACCAATTTCACCTTTAGCTTGAATGAGTTCTTCAATGACAAAGTCTGGTTCCTTTGTGAATACTGATTAAGAACTTTTTTAGGACCTCACCTATACATCTGGCTCCACACACATATTGCCCCTGCTGTCTCTAGTGGGCCCTACTCTTTCCCAGGTTATTCTTTTGTCCTTAATATACTTACAAAAATCATACAGTCATACCTTAATCTTATCCACCAGTGATATTTGATGACCCCACTGTTTGCCTTTGATATTTTATTAGGCAAAGAAAGAAGCTTTTGCATGATATTTGCAAAGGCAAATGGTGAATATAAATGTTTACTAACCCATCAGTTGAAGTGCCTTTCTTTCTGTTCCAGGTAGTTTTCCAGAAGAATTTATATCTTGACTTCTCCATCGATGTGTTAATCCCAAATCCTCACGTAGTCGTCGATTCACACTTAAATGGCGAAATATTAGTAAGTAAAAAATGATGATCACAGTGAGTGGAACCAAGAAACATAAAATGGTTCTCACTTGAATCACAATCTTGTAGATAGTGGATGGCTCTTTCTCAATCATCTCGCATACAGTAGAGAAGAAGACAGTCTTATCCGGTGAAGTGTGGTCCAGGATACAGGCTGTTGATTGCCCATAAACAATTGCAAATGGCACTGATGAGATAGCTGACAATACCCAGATCAGTGCCAACAAATGGGCCGTTCGAGATTGTCGTAACCCAGTGATTGACCACATTGGGTGGCATATGGCGATATATCGTTCAGCAGTAAAGACAATTATAGTCCAACTAGTTGTGGCACAATAGATGTGCCTGACCATGAAGTAGAGTTTACAGAGTGCATTACTCAGCAGCCAGGGATAATACTGCCAGTAATATCTATAAACAGTCACTGGTATAGTCAACAAGAGTGCTAGATCTGCCACTGCCAGGCTGAGGAGGTAAGACCGAATGGCACTGCTCTTCATACGTCCATTTTTCAAGAGCATGAGAATGCTCAAACTATTTGCAAATATGCCAAAGAGTAAAAGCAATGCATAAAACACTGTGAGTGGAATAGTTACATGGCTGGGCCCTTGCTGATTGGACTCGATCAACAGATATTTACTCGGTAAATTTTTGCTCGGTTGAATCAAGTTCCTTGGGACTGATTCATTAATGGAGGATTTGACATGCATCATGCATGGATATGTATAATCAGTCAAAGACCAGTTCATTTTCTAATATTGGAATATTAACCAGAAGTTAATTTTCATCCAGTGAAATCCATGTGATGTTAGTAGAATGCAGGTTAGTGTAATGACACAGGCACCTTAATGCATGATTGGTTGAGCAATAGTTTCCACAAGTGTTGCCTGTAAGGTCTCAAAGCATTGGAATCTGTTTAAGAAAATATTCAAATGGCAAGTCCAAACGGAAACTGTGAAAAGATGGATTTGAAACATTTATTTAGAACAGTAATAACTTATTTGTTACAGGCAAACTGAGCAGTTAAAGTAGAATCGTAGAAATGTACAACATTATAGAGGTTAATTATTACAACATTACACCTCCTCCAACCTCATCTATTGCATCCGCTGCTCTAGATGCCAACTTATTTACATCGGCGAAACCAAGCGCAGGCTCGGCGATCGCTTCGCTGAACACCTGCGCTCGGTCCGCATTAACCAAACTGATCTCCCGGTGGCCGAGCACTTCAACTCCCCCTCCCATTCCCAGCCTGACCTTTCTGTCATGGGCCTCCTCCAGTGCCATAGTGAGGCCCACCGGAAATTGGAGGAACAGCACCTCATATTTCGCCTGGGCAGTTTGCAGCCCCTTGGTATGAACATTGACTTCTCCAACTTTAGATAGTTCCTCTGTCCCTCTCTTCCCCTCCTCCTTCCTAGATCTCCCTCTATCTTCCTGTCTCCACCTACATCCTTCCTTTGTCCCGCCCCCCCTGACATCAGTCTTAAGAAGGGTCTCGACCCGAAACGTCACCCATTCCTTCTCTCCCGAGATGCTGCCCGACCTGCTGAGTTACTCCAGCACTTTGTGAATAAATACCTTCGATTTGTACCAGCATCTGCAGTTATTTTCTTATACATTATAGAGGAGGTCATTTAGCTCATCATGTCTGCTTCCTTTTATATATCCCAATAACCTGAACTCAAAGTCTAATTAGGACTGGATTCTGGGGAGCTTAATGCAACTTTCTCCAAACATAGTGCAAGTTATCCATGGACAGGTTTTCTAGAACAGTAAGCAGCACTAGTTACTGAGTGAGTTCATGAGCAGAGATTTGTGTAGTCTGATATATATATCGTGGTGACATTTCTTTTGCAATATTAACAGCAACTACTGAGGAAAAATTGAACATGTATATATGTGTTAGAATTAAAATCACTGCTTATTCTCAGTCCATCATTCAATTTAAAGAATGAAAGTGAAGAATGTCTCATTCATTGGAAAACGGAGGGACAGCAAAATACCACAAACAGCACTACACACGTAATCATCAGGCTGCTGGAAAGAGTGCAGAAAAGATTTATGAGGATTTTGCCAGGACCTGAGGGTCTGAGCTGTAGGGAGAGACTGGGCAAGCTAGGATTGTATTCCTTGGAGCGCTGGAGGCTTGGGGGTGATCTAATCAGGCTGTATACAATCATGAGGGGGAATTGATAGGGCGAGTGCAGAGTATTTTACCCAGGGTAGAGGAAATAGGAAACAGAGGACATCGGGTTATAGTGAGAGGGAACAGATTTAATAGGAGCCTGCGGGCAACCTTTTCACAGTGGGTGGTGGAGATATGGAACGAGCTGCCAGAGATGGTTGTGGCAGATAAAATAACAAAGTTTAACAGACATTTGGACAAGTGCATGGTTAGGGAAGATTTAAAGAGAGATAAAGAGGCCAAACATGAGGTGGAGCATGTGCAGATAGCAGAGTTTTGTTGAATTTGGCACCGTGTTCAGTACAGACACCATGAGATAAAGGACCTGTTCCTGTGCTGTACTCACCACATTTATTCGAATAACGAACACTTACATTCACCCGTTACTGTGAAAACAGGCACATGCACTCATCCCAGTTAATGTGAATATACACACTACTAACCCCAGTTAATGTGAATATACACACTCTTATAGAGACGTATAAAATTATAAAAGGACTAGACAAGCTAGATGCAGGAAAATATTCCCAATGTTGGGAGAGTCCAGAACCAGGGGACACAGTCTAAGAATAAAGGGGAGGCCATTTAAAACTGAGGTGAGAAAAAAGAAATTCACCGAGAGTTGTGAATTTGTGGAATTCTCTGCCACAGAAAGCAGTAGAAGCCAATTCACTGGATGAATTTAAAAGAGAGTTAGATAGAGCTCTAGGGGCTAGTGAAATCAAGGGATATGGGGAGAAGGCAGGCACAGGTTACTGATTGTAGATGATCAGCCATGATCACAATGAATGGCGGTGCTGGCTCGAAGGGCCAAATGGCCTCCTCCCGCACCTATTTTCTATGTTTCTGTTGCTCAACCCAGTTAATGTGAATATACACACTACACCCACCCCAGTTAATGTGAATACAGGCACATGCATTCAGCCCAGTTACTGTGAATATACGCACCACACTCACCCAAGTTAATGTAAATACAGACCACCTACACTCACCACAGTTATTGTAATAAGGTATTTACACACGCCGCAGTCACTGTGGTTATAGATGCACTATATTCACCCCAGTTACTGTGAATATAGACACATTACATTCAAGATAGACACAAAATGCTGGAGTAACAGCGGGACAGGGAGCATCTCTGGGGAGAAGGAATGGGCAATGTTTCGAGTCGAGACCCTTCTTCTGAAGCAGGGTCTCAATCCGAAACGTCACCCATTCCTCCAGCATTTTGTCTATCTTCGGTGTAAACCAGCATCTGCAGTTAGTTCCTTCCCACTCTACATTCGCCCCAGTTACTGTCGGTACTCTACACTCACCCCAGTTGCTGTGAATACTCAGCCGTTATTGTGATAAGGTATTTACACTCACCCCAGATATTGTGAATATAGACACGTACTCACCTCAGTTGCTGCAAATGTAATTAGTGTGCACATGTGTCGTTACCAGAAATGTACACACTACACTCACCCAGTTACTGTGCAAGTGGACAATGTGTATTCCTGGTCACTGTGAATGCATTCAGCACCAACCTACGCAGCCGCTAGTCAGTAAAGCTGTGGACACTCACCTGACTACTGGTGCATATAAGTTGTCTAAATTCACTCTATTAGAGTTGATCACGATCACGGACAATCACCAGAAAGCAGTCACTCATCCGGTGGGAATACAGCGAGCAAATATTTATCTATTGTCTATGGATATGGCTTATGCTCACGCATCTATTGGTAAACACAGCTAATGCAATTTCACCTGGTTCCATTAATCATGCCATTCCATGAACTGTTAATATACCCAGTGCATTAACCCGGTCAGTGAGGACAAAGCAATGAGTACTCTGCCAGCTACATTCAAAATAACAGAAGCCAGGATGCCTCTTAATCCCTCTCCACCTTTCAGTATCATCATCTGATCTTGGCCTGACCGTCACTTTCCTAGTTGTTCCGCACACCCTTGACTCTCCTTTCGACCAAACACCAATCAGCCCTGATCCTATTCAGTGATTTCACCTCGACAGCTCTTTCAGATACACAATTTCAAAAGATCACGGTCCATTCAGGAACTGCTCTTCATCTAAATTTACATCTTAAATACGCGGCCCCTTCCTCTGCAACTGCCCCCATCATTCCCCTCAGAATCTGAGATATTGTAATAATATCCTTCTCATTCTTCTAAATTCCAATAAGGCCCAACCATTCTCAACCCCTTTTCATAAAGCAACCTGAATTATTTCAGAGATCAGAGTAGTTATCGATACATAACAGAAACAGGCACTTTGGTCCACCATGTTCATGTCTACTTTAAGTGCCTGTTTAAATGTCTTTCAGTGTGGGGTTTGTATCAAGATATCAACCACGCTGTATAAAAACACAATTTCCGCCAATTCCTTTTAAATCTCCTTCCTCTTATCTTAACCTACGCTTTTTGTTTTTGACAGTGGTAGATTGGGAAATAGATCCTGACTATCGACACTATCTATTTCTATTTTTTTTTTTAAATAGTCTTGGAAATAGTTCTAGTCCAAAGGTTGAAACCCTAAAGTTTTTTAGGGAGCTGTTTACAGATGAGAAGCCTGGTACGTGGGAAACTGCTGAACGTGAGACAGGGGGAGTTCAACGAGATCTGGGTGTCAATGAAAGGAAGCATGCAGGTACAGCAGGCAGTGAAGAAAGCCAATGGAATGTTGGCCTTCATAACAAGATGAGTTGAGTATAGGAGCAAAGAGGTCCTTCTACAGTTGTACCGGGCCCTGGTGAGACCGCACCTGGAGTACTGTGTGCAGTTTTGGTCTCCAAATTTGAGGAAGGATATTCTTGCTATGGAGGGCGTGCAGCGTAGGTTCACTAGGTTAATTCCCGGAATGGCGGGACTGTCGTATGTTGAAAGGCTGGAGCGATTGGGCTTGTATACACTGGAATTTAGAAGGATGAGGGGGGATCTTATTGAAACATATAAGATAATTAGGAGATTGGACACATTAGAGGCAGGAAACATGTTCCCAATGTTGGAGGAGTCCAGAACAAGGGGCCACAGTTTAAGAATAAGGGGTAGGCCATTTAGAACGGAGATGAGGAAGAACTTTTTCAGTCAGAGTGGTGAAGGTGTGGAATTCTCTGCCTCAGAAGGCAGTGGAGGCCAGTTCGTTGGATGCTTTCAAGAGAGAGCTGGATTGAGCTCTTAAGGATAGCGGAGTGAGGGGGTATGGGGAGAAGGCAGGAACGGGGTACTGATTGAGAGTGATCAGCCATGATTGCATTGAATGGCGGTGCTGGCTCGAAGGGCTGAATGGCCTACTCCTGCACCTATTGTCTATTGTCTAAGACCTGCGTGTTCCTGTAGGCAGTCAGATCCACAGCCCAGGATTAAAAAATCAAACAAACATGGCTTTTAAGGTGAGAGGGGCAAAGTTTAAAGGAGATGTGCAGGGACGTTTTTTTCACAGAGGGTGGTGAGTGCCTGGGAATGCAGAGGATGTTGGTTGAGGTGGATATGATGGTGGCATTTGAGTTTTGGATAGGAGGGATATGGATTTGTGCTGGTAGATCAGGAGTTGATCTTGGCATCATGTTCGACAGTTCTTGTGGGCTTAAGGGCCTGTTCTTGTGCTGTATTGTTCTATGTTCTAGAGTGAAGGGCAAATTCGCCAGGAGTAGGGAAGCCTGGATGTTGAGGCTCTGATCAAGAAAAGGGAGGCGTTTGTCAGGTGTAGGTAGATGGAATTGTCAATCTCTTGAGGAATATAGGTGGAGGAATGCACAAGAAAGAAATGAGGAAGACAAAAAAGGGGACATGGGATAACTTTGGCAAGCAAGGTAAAGATGAATCCAAAAAGATTCTCCAAATACCATAAAGGCATAAGACTAACTAGGGAGAGAACTTGGGACAACTAATGGAAATGTCTTGAGGACAGTCTTTATTACGGTCGAGGAGGTCCTAAGGCATATAAAGTGGATAAATCTCCTAAGGCTGATCAGAGGTGTGGGAGGAAACCGAAGATCTCGGAGAAAACCCACGCAGGTCACGGGGAGAACGTACAAACTCCTTACAGTGCAGCACCCGTAGTCGGGATCGAACCTGAGTCTCCGGCGCTGCATTCGCTGTAAAGCAGCAACTCTACCGCTGCGCTACCGTGCCGCCCTTTGGGGCTACTCACTGTCCCGCAGTCTAGGCTTAAGCTCAGGGATGACCGCGCTTTTGCGGTTGCAGCTCCGAGACTGTGGAACAGCATCCCTCTCCCCATCAGAACTGCCCCCTCCATCGACTCCTTTAAGTCCAGGCTCAAAACCTATTTCTACTCCCTAGCGTTTGAGGCCCTCTGAGGGGGTGCTGTGAACTGTTTATGTATGTGCTGTTATGTTTGTGTGCCATTGTATGTTCGTTTCTTAGTACCTGAACTGATGTACAGCACTTTGGTCAACGTGGGTTGTTTTTAAATGTGCTATACAAATAAAATGGACTTGACTTGACTATCATCAAGGATTCCCACCATCCAGGCTATGCCCTCTTCTCACTGCTACCGTCAGGGCAGAGGTTACAGAAACCTGAAGTCTTACACCACCAGGTTCAGGAACAGCTGCTCTCCCACAAATATTGGGTTCTTGAACTGATCTGCACATCCTCTTCCTACCTCGGCCATGGAACACTACACTGTACCTCCTGCACTTTGTTTTCTAGTTGTTTTGTACTCAAGTCTTTTTTTTTTGCTTTCTATTTTTTTCTTTTTACTGTTTTGCAGAATTTGTGATTTATGTATAAGTTTTGTGTGTTGCCTGAGCCTCTGTGCCCGTGCTGTTGCTGCAAGCAAGATTTTCACTGCACCTGTGTCTCATCGTACTTATGCTTATGACAATAGACTTGACTTGACTTGAGATTTCCAGCATCTGCAGATTTTTTATTCTCAAGGAGAGACTCTGGAAATGGTTCTAGTTACTTGATCTCACGATTTAAGTACGTTGCATGAACTAGAAAACATAACCTGGGCAGAGTAATTAACTGATGATGGAGAGTAGTGACCAGCATCAAGTCATCGTCCTGGAATCTTCATCTCTTGGGTACATTTGAAAGATTCCAAATGCTGCTCCTTAAAAAATAATGAAACAAAACCTTTTTTGATGATATTTAATTTCACCCTATCCGTCAGGAAAATAAAGTTAGGTTTTTTAGGATACTGGGCCTATTGTAGAGACACAGATCGGCAGTGACGCAGTCACAAAGTCCCCAAATATCCACAGCTCTTCGGACAGAATCAATCACTTCGTCCTTTTCTTCCTGTGCAGTCTGTGACTGGTAACTCTGTTCTTGACCAGGCCCTTGAACTGCCCGCTCACCTTGGCTTTATTCCTGAAGAGACAGCAAACATTTATAAGCACAGATTCCAACCTGGCAGTAAATATTGGTGTGTGTCACACTATCTCACACCTCCAGCAACCCAGATTCCACTTTCTGCTGCATTCTACCTGTGACATGTGCATTTCCTACCAGCGATGTGCCAGTTATTACCCACAATAGATGTTACCTACAGTGCATGGATTGTGAGTGATTTGGGGATCATTGATGGGGAGGTGAGAGGATAGTTTACAGGAAATGTGGGAAAATGGGATTTCTCAGAGCAGGCACAGATGCAATTAGCAAACGTTAAAGGCAAGCCCAGTAAGTCCAGTGTGGATGCATCTTGAAAACATCACACACTTGCCCCAGTCAGTACATCACACCTGCCCCACAGTGTAGTCAGTACATCACATCTGCCCACAGTCAGTATATCACACCTATCCCACAGTGTAGTCAGTCCATGTGACATCTGTCCTAACTGCATGGTCCCAGCACACTGTGCTGTGGAGTACACCTGTCCTGTGGAGTACACATCGGAGCAGTTCAGTGCGTGGTCAGAGTAGTTCAGTGCATGGTCAGAACGTTCAGTGCGTGGTCCCAGCATGTAGACGTGGCTCTAGTCTCACCTTCTGTTCAGCTGGGATCTGTTCAGTGGGACGTAGGCAAATGGGTCGGGTTTTCCTGTCCGTTTCACATCCCCTCGCCCTTTCTGAAAGTAGACGTGAGAATATTAAAATTAACACAAATTAGTTTATGATGTCAAGAGACCAAGGAAACTGTATGATTGAAGATAGGACTGATAAGCAGATTCGCTGCCACTGATTCCTTACATCGAACACGGCTTACACTCACCATTGCTCTATATTCGGCACCAGAGTCTTTATTTTTCTTCATAGGTCTTGGCCTGTGAATCCCAGAACCTCCAGCTAAAACATTCAGAAGTTAGAAGTTAGCGTGGAAGGGTATGCAGTGAACAAACCTCAAAAGAGCATCTGATCATTGTTACCATAGTTTTCGGAGCCACAGGCTATATTTGCCTTTTGAACCCATTCACAGCCCAGCAAAGCAACACTCAAATCGAATGCACACGAGCAGACAGCCAGGGAGAGGGACAATTCTCCACTCACCTTGGTAGCCAGAGTCCACCTGCATCTCATCACCGTCAGCACTTTTAAATCTTTGCTTCTGTCCAGCCTTCTATATGGAGACAAATTAAAACCAATAATTAACATTCTAGACAGAGATCACAAACAGCAGGGGGAGGAAACATGGTTGGAGTGCAAGTGGAGTGAGCAGGACGTAGTGAGTGGGGTGACTGGGGAGGAGAGGGAGTGAGGGAGGGAGGGAAGGGGAGAGCAGGGGAGAGGGAGCAGGGGGGAGGGAGCGGGAGAGCAGGGGGGGAGGGAGCGGGAGAGCAGGGGAAAGGGTGCGGTAGAGGAGGGGAGAGGGAGTTGGAGAGCAGGGGAGAGGGTGCGGGAAAGCAGGGGTGAGCGAGCGGGAGACCAGGGGTGAGCGAGCGGGAGACCAGGGGTGAGCATGTGGGAGAGCAGGGGAGAGGGAGAGCAGGGGAGAGGGAGAGCAGGGGAGAGGGAGAGCAGGGGAGAGGGAGAACGGGAGAGGGAGCGGGAGAGCGGGGAGAGGGAGAGCGGGGGAGAGGGAGAGCAGGGGAGAGGGAGAGCAGGGGAGAGGGAGAGCAGGGGAGAGGGAGAGCAGGGGAGAGGGAGAGCAGGGGAGAGGGAGAGCAGGGGAGAGGGAGAGCAGGGGAGAGGGAGAGCGCGGAGAGGGGGAGCGGGAAAGCAGGGGAGAGGGAGCGGGAAAGCAGGGGAGAGGGAGAGGGAGAGCAGGGGAAAGGGAGAGCAGGGGAGAGGGAGAGCAGGGGAGAGGGAGAGCAGGGGAGAGGGAGAGCAGGGGAGAGGGAGAGCAGGGGAGAGGGAGAGAGGGAGAGCGGGGAGAGGGAGAGCGGGGAGAGGGAG
The DNA here is from genome assembly GCF_053455715.1 of Rhinoraja longicauda. NCBI lineage: Eukaryota > Metazoa > Chordata > Chondrichthyes > Rajiformes > Arhynchobatidae > Rhinoraja > Rhinoraja longicauda. The sequence continues at coordinate 15,206,612 of NC_135968.1, forward strand.
AGAGGGAGCGGGAGAGCAGGGGAGAGGGAGAGGGAGCGCAGGGGAGAGGGAGCGCAGGGGAGAGGGAGAGCAGGGGAGAGGGAGAGCAGGGGAGAGGGAGAGCAGGGGAGAGGGAGAGCAGGGGAGAGGGAGAGCAGGGGAGAGGGAGAGCAGGGGAGAGGGAGAGCAGGGGAGAGGGGGAGCGGGAGAGCGGGGAGAGCGGGGAGAGGGAGAGCAGGGGAGAGGGAGAGCAGGGGAGAGGGAGCGGGAGAGCAGGGGAGAGGGAGAGCAGGGGAGAGGGAGAGCAGGGGAGAGGGAGAGCAGGGGAGAGGGAGAGCAGGAGAGAGGGAGCGGGAGAGCAGGGGAGAGCGAGCGGGAAAGCAGGGGAGAGGGAGAGCAGGGGAGAGGGAGCGGGAGAGCAGGGGAGAGGGTGCGGGAAAGCAGGGGAGAGGGAGCGGGAGAGCAACGGGGAGGGGAGAACGGGGACGAAGGGTTGTCTATCAAGCCAGACTGACCACTGGAGGGCGCTCATGAGCTGCAAAAACACTCACACTTTTTGCTCCAACTTCTTCCAAAATGTCACCAGCTTCATCCTTGGGGTCTGAAAAACAAAGACACTTCCATCAACACCTCGTTCTCAGCCCAAGGTTACCCAACACAGAGAGGCCGGATAGTATGTGAGCGGATGAACGGGCGCCAGGGGGAGGGAAGTGGGGGCCGGGGATGCCGTAAGGACAGGATGGGGAGTGGTGCGGGGAGGAGTGGGGTGAAACAGGACACAGGGCGTAGACATGCCGGGGGGGGGGGGAGGGGAACGAGCACAGGAAGGGGGGGCTGGGAGGTATCAGGAAGTTCACCGTTGTTGGCTTTTGCTCGGGGCCCTTCACCGATGACCAGCCGCCCATCGGCAGCCATGGTGAAATCGTGCTTAATGTCCGATCTCTTCCTCAGCTCCGGGTTGGTCGCTGCAAAGACAAAGAACGACTCAGAAGTGGATGAAACTCGACACTCGAGAGGAACCTCGCCAAAAAACGCTGGCCAACACCATCAGCCGTCACCTCCTGCCCAGGCCATGATCCCATGTACCCAGCAACCACGGTCAATCCCCTCAGTAACGCACACCAGCAACACCCCTTTCTGGAAGACCCCCCCCATATCCCCATTAACCCCCAGTCACAGGTTCCCATTAAATCTTTCCCCCTCTCACCTTAAATCAACCCTCTAATTCTTCATTCCCCTACTCTGGGAAAAAGACTGTGCATTCACCCTGTGCAAGTAGAATAACATTTCAATTACGCTTGGGCAGATGCATGGATAGGTGAGGAATATGGGCCAAATGCATGCAAATGAGACTAGCCCAGAATACACAAATTGGACAAAAGGCCTCTTTTGAAGAAACCACCTATTCCCTTTCTTCTGAGATGCTGCCTGACTCGCTGATTTACTCCAGCTTTTTGTGTGTATCTTCGGGCCTTTAACATTTTGTACAGCTCTATGACCTTCCTCTACCCACAGTAATTGTATCTGATCCAACCGCATCATCTGGCAGCAAATTCGAGATTCCAACTACTTTCCATGTAAAAAAAGTTTCCCCTCAGAACCCCTTTAAAACTCATCCTCTCATCAGAGTATTAAAATTTAAACCTGGCCATTTAGTCGGTGTTGGGAAGCACTTCTTCACAGAAGGGGTGGTGGAAATCTGAAAGGTTTTACCCTCCAGAACAGCGAAACCCAGGGTCAGTTTAAAACTCAACATGCAAAATTATCGGCTAAATGACTTAGAGCTTTTGTTTATTGAACCAAAGCATCAAGTCATGAAGTTGTACAGCACAGAAATGGGCCCATCAGGTCGATGCCGGCCTTACTACCCATCTACAGTAATTGTGTTAACGTGCAATGGGTTCCTATCCTTCTGTGCTTTGTCTATACATGTGTCTGTATAAATGTAGTAAAACGCAGTAATTGGATCTGATTCCATACCTCCTTTACTTCAAGAAAGTCAAGCCCAGCCTATCCAATCTCTATATAACTAAATGCCACAAAACCAGCCAACATTCGGACGATTCTCTTCTGCACCCACCCTGCTGTAAGCACATCCTCCCCATAGCACGGTGCCCAGGACTGCACACGTAACCAGGATCAGACGTGCTCTTAACGATAGAGCAGACTCAAAGATTCCCAGAACAGTACAGCACAGGCCAATAGGCCCACAATATCTATGCTGACCATGTTGCCAATTTGCGAGTGGTCTATATCCCTCCATTCCCTGCCTGTTCCTGTGTCTGGCTAAATGCCTCTTTAATGCCACTATCACATCTGCCTCCACCATCACCCCTGGCAGCGCATTCCAGGCACCCACCACTAGGAACAATGTAAATCTTTATGTTCCGTTCTGTTCTTACCCAGCACCCTCTGCGCTACTTGTGGATCGAGGAAGTTGAGCGGTTCATCATCTCCACCCTCTTTCAACCACGCTGGCCTCTTCTGCACTTGCCGCTTCTTCACGCCTTTCCTTTCTTCCTCAGTTCCCTCATCTTCAGAATCGGTCTCGAGCAGAACATCTTTAATACTAGAGAGAAATAGGAATGGTATAACACATGCAGGGATAGACCTCCCCCCTACCCAGAGCCATACCCAAGCTCTGGTCCACATGGGGGAGCATGCAATGCCCTGTCCTGGTTACTGGGGGAGGGGGACATCCTGTGTCTGTACCTGGGAGAAACCTATGGAGTCCAAGGCAGAGCGTGCAAACTCCACACAAGCAGCAACAGAAATCAGTCAAAGCCAGGTCTCTGGAGCAGCTCTACCAGTTTTCTCACTGTGCCATCCTTTTTAGTTACATAAACTGCAGGGCGCAGTTTATGGTGAGAGGAAGCATTTTCAAGGGTGCCCGAGAAGTAAGATAGTGATTGTTATTTGGAACTTACTGCCAGAGGTGGTGATGGAGTCAGACAGAGGCAATATGTTTGAGGTACTTAGAGACAGGCACTGGACAAAGCACAGAAGGAGATGGACCATGTACAGGCAAGAGGACCAGTGCAGATGGGCAAAATGGTTGACATGGATGTGATGGGCCGAAGAGCCTGTTTCCGTGCTTTACCACTCTATGAATCTCTCCCCCATGGTGGACTCTCCATGGGCAGGGTGAGGTGCACCCCTCCCATGCTGGGGAGGGGCAGTTTGCAATACCCAGCAGAGAACAAGCCTCTGTGCACACGAGTTGTCCCGTTTAACTTTGGTCAAGTGTTACTTTCCTCACCACCCCATGCCGAGGGCAAGTGGGTCAAAAATAATAGTTGCACTGAATGCCCGCGTAAGCAACTCAACTCACTGGCTGGAGTTGGCCAGGACTTGGTACGTTGTGGGCACGTTACATGTCAACCGTTAGCAAGGCACGTTAGAAATGCAGCCCCTCTGGTGCTCTGGCTGTGGGAAATGTCAGCTTCGTCGAGGTGCACAGTCCGCCACGCACTGTTGCTGCTCACCTGTCCCTGGCCAGTTTCGGAGTTTCATCCTCACTCTCCAGCTCACTCGCATTACGTTTCAGATTGCGCAGCCTCTTGTTGCGTGCCTCTGCTTTACGAATGTTCACCAACACCTTGTGGTGCTCCTCAGCACACATGTTGTCAATCATCTCAAACCTGCAGCAGTGGGACGAGAGAATGTGGTGGGAAGTGAACTAGTGTTTCAATGATTCTCCTTCACAACCCTAATGCCTCTTCACAGAACCAGAGTCACGGCGTGGACTCGCCTCCCAGCCATCAACACTTCCAGTGGACCATCGACAGAAGATAACTCAGCACGAGCAGCGATTGGATGTGTCCAGTCAGATACTTCTGAGGTGAGAATAGAATCGGCTGTGGGTAGAGCTACGACTACAGGTGCTGTGTGTTTGTTCATGCTGTACATTTTCCCCGTGTGCGCGTGGACTTTCTCAGAGATCTTGAGTTTCCTCCCACTCCAAAGATGTAAGGTTTGTAGGTTAATTTGCTTGGTATAAATGTAAATTGTCCCTAGTGTGTGTAGGATAGCGCTGGTGTGCTGGGATCGCTGGTTGGCACGTAGTCTGTGGGCCAAAGGGCCTGTTTCCGCGGTGTATCTCTAAACTAAACGAAGGGCATCGGGAAGGAGTTAGGACGGCGAATGAGACCCAAGAGATGCCTCTAGCCAACTGGCTGCCAAAAAAGGCAAATTTGTGTGCTGACAACATCTCCTAATTATCAAGTGACAGTTATCATCAACATCACTATCACGCCTTGCAAAGCGTCAGAACAGGCTTCTGAAGCAACCCCTGAATATTATTAATAAAGAGGCAGGCAGATTCTCATTAAGCTGGGGTTGAAAGGTTACTGGGATAGGTGGTGGGCACAACTTGATCAATCATAGACCTGGTTTACTGAGGAAATACAAAGCATCCATGTTGGCACCATTCCTCAACTCGTCCCTTCAACTGTAGAACGTTGGCCTAAAATAACTTCACAGGGACGGTGAGAAAATACCGCACCTTTTACCAGCAGCAAGCTTTTTGTAAAACTTACCCAAACTTGCGTATAAGTTTTGTGAAAATGTTCTTCAACTTTGTACGGAAATATCGCCTCGTGTCATTCCGCATACTGCCGATACTCTCAACCTGAGGGCACAGAATGTAAGCGACTGAGAGGCAGCTGGAGGAGAAGTGGGAGTGGGTTGGGGATGCAGGAGTCTGAGGAGAGAAGTTCTGTAGGAAGACAGCGTTGACACGGGGCAGAGGCGCAGTTGTGGAGGGCAAGAGAGGAATGTTGAATGTTCAGTCACCCGTCCAAGGCAGCAGGTAGTGAGTCTGCAGGGTTGCTGTGATTGGACCGTGCCAGGGGTCACAGGTCATTGATCGGACAGTACCTGGGGTCAAAGGTCACCGATTGGACATTGCGGGGGGTCACATATCATTGAGATCGGACAGTGCCTGGGGTCACCGGTCAATGATCGGACTGTGCCCAGGGTCACAGTTCATTGAATGGACAGTACCCAGGGTCAAAGGTCACTGAGCGGACATTGCAGGGGGGCACAGGTCAGTGACATCGGACAGTGATCCCACAGGTCTCTGATTGGACTCACCAGCAGCGGCAGTTGCGGAGCCAGTCCACTCGTATCCACGACGAACAGAACTACTTTGATGAAACTAAGCGCTGACTTGACCACGTCGCGAGTCTTGGACTGCAGCAACAGGCAGACATTCTTCAGCAGCTGCTCAATGGTGGGCACATCCATCTTATCTAAGGACGAGACAGACAGCTGGAGTCCTTGGTCCCTTTAGCCCGGGCTCCGGCAGATGCCAACATTGACCCTGCAGCGCGGCACCCTCTGCCTACTATCTCCACCTTCAACCCACTCCTGGATAAGATAACTAAGAAGGCAATACGGGGAGATAAGATGAGTTACGAGGGTAAGCTAGCCAATAATATAAAGGAGGATAGTAAAAGCTTTTTTAGGTATGTGAAGAGGAAAAAAATAGTCAAGGCAAATGTGGGACCCTTGAAGACCGAAGCAGGGGAATTGATTATGGGGAACAAGGAAATGGCAGACGAGTTGAACCGGTACTTTGGATCTGTCTTCACTAAGGAAGATACAAACAATCTCCCAGATATTCTAGTGGCCAGAAATCCTAGGGTGACGGAGGAACTGAAGGAAATTCACATTAGGCAGGAAATGGTGTTGGGTAGACTGATGGGACTGAAGGCTGATAAATTCCCAGGGCCCGATGGTCTGTATCCCTGGGTACTTAAGGAGGTGGCTCCAGAAATCGTGGATGCATTGGTGATCATTTTCCAATGTTCTATAGATTCAGGATCAGTTCCTGTAGATTGGAGGGTAGCTAATGTTATCCCGCTTTTTAAGAAAGGAGGGAGAGAGAAAACGGGAAATTATAGACCAGTTAGTCTGACATCAGTGGTGGGGAAGATGCTGGAGTCAATTATAAAAGACGAAATTGCAGAGCATTTGGATAGCAGTAAAAGGATCGTTCCGAGTTAGCATGGATTTACGAAGGGGAAATCATGCTTGACTAATCTTCTGGAATTTTTTGAGGATGTAACGAGGAAAATTGACAGGGGAGATACGGTGGATGTGGTATGCCTTGACTTTCAGAAAGCCTTTGACAAGGTTCCACATAGAAACATAGAAAATAGGTGCAGGAGTAGGCCATTCGGCCCTTCGAGCCTGCACCGCCATTCAATATGATCATGGCTGATCATCCAGCTCAGTAGCCTGTACCTGCCTTCTCTCCATACCCCCTGATCCCTTTAGCAAAAAGGGCCACATCTAACTCCCTCTTAACATAGGAGATTAGTGGGCAAAATTAGAGTACATGGTATTGGAGGTAGGGTACTGACATGGATAGAAAATTGGTTGCCAGACAGAAAGCAAAGAGTGGGGATAAATGGGTCCCTTTCAGAATGGCAGGCAGTGACTAGTGGGGTACCGCAAGGCTCGGTGCTGGGACCGCAGCTATTTACAATATACATTAATGACTTTGATGAAGGGATTAAAAGTACCATTAGCAAATTTGCAGATGATGCAAAGCTGGGTGGCAGTGTGAACTGTGAGGAAGATGCTATGAGGTTGCAGGGTGACTTGGACAGGTTGTGTGAGTGGGCGGATGCATGGCAGATGCAGTTTAATGTGGATAAGTGTTAGATTATCCACTTTGGTGGTAAGAATAGGAAGGCAGATTATTATTTGAATGGTGTCAAGTTAGGAAAAGGGGACATACAACGAGATCTGGGTGTCCTCGTGCAACAGTCACTGAAAGGAAGTATGCAGGTACAGCAGGCAGTGAAGAAAGCCAATGGAATGTTGGCCTTCATAACAAGAGGAGTTGAGTATAGGAGCAAAGAGGTCCTTCTGCTGTTGTACAGGGCCCTAGTGAGACCGCACCTGGAGTACTGTGCGCAGTTTTGGTCTCCAAATTTGAGGAAGGATATTCTTGCTATTGAGGGCGTGCAGCGTAGGTTTACTAGGTTAATTCCCGGAATGGCAAGACTGTCATATGTTGAAAGACTGGAGCGACTAGGCTTGTATACACTGGAATTTAGGATAAGAGGGGATCTTATCGAAACATATAAGATTATTAAGGGGTTGGACACATTAGAGGCAGGAAACATGTTCCCAACGTTGGGGGAGTCCAGAACCAGGGGCCACAGTTTAAGAATAAGGGGTAGCCCATTTAGAATGGAGATGAGGAAAAACGTTTTCAGTCAGAGTTGTAAATCTGTTGAATTTTCTGCCTCAGAAGGCAGTGGAAGCCAATTCTCTGAATGCATTCAAGAGAGAGCTAGATAGAGCTCTTAAGGATAGCGGAGTCAGGGGGTATGGGGAGAAGGCAGGAACGGGGTACTGATTGAGAATGATCAGCCATGATCACATTGAATGGTGGTGCTGGCTCAAAGGGCCGAATGGCCTACTCCTGCACCTATTGTCTATACGTAGCTCCTCTGGACCCCTCGCAACAAGCCCACTTCTCACATTAAGTGTCTTCCAAATGCTCTTAATGTCATTTCAGTTTCACCACTCTCAATGGCTCGTTGCTGCTCCTGCCCACTCTTCACAAGAGTAAAAACCTGTGTTGCTTTTATGTTTCTCCCCCCCTCACAAAACCATTTGCTGATTCTTAAATCTTTCCAAGTCATTTGGATCAGAACTACTTTCCACATTTTAGAATATTTTAGGGTTGACTAATGAGCTGTCCACAGCTTTACTGTAATAACCAGGCCTCTTTCCATCAGTAATAACGGTGGCATATTGAACTCTTCTTTCAATACTTCCCTTTGATGCTTGCCCTTTGACCCATTCCCAGATCTGCCCAGTTTAATATATAGTCTATGCCTCTCTCGATGGAAGTCAGCGGTTTCCAGACTAGAACTTAAGCTGCTGTTGCATGTATCTGCCTTCCAAACAATTAGTGTCCACACACTAATGGGCTGTGAGCAAAACCCTGCTCATTAATCTGCCCATCCCATAGTTGGTTCTGAAACATGGCATTGCAGGAAACTATAATCAATGTCTTCACCACCACTAAATGCCGTGAATAATCTTTCCCAGTTCTGTACCTTTGAATTCGAACACCAGGCGAGTGAGTGCAAGGACTGTGCAGCTGATCATGGTGACAGAGCCAGTTAAACCGGCGTAAATCAATGCCAGGTACTCAGAAATCGCCTCTGCAAAAGAAACACACCACAGAAGTAACATCACACCGAATGTTTTCATGAATTTCTCAAACTGAGAACAGAGTGCCAGCGCCTACTGTACTGGAGTTTGGTTTGATTGTATTTATGTATTGTATTACCTGGATAGCCTGCAAAACAAAGCTTTTCACTGTACCTCAGTACACGTGACAATAATAAAGCTGAACCCAAATGTATTCAACCAATCATCAGAATGTTCAGTTCAGACACGGTTGCCTGGAAGGCCCAGCTTGCCCACCGGAAGGAGAACCCGCCCAGAAAGCCCGGCTTGCCTGCCGGAGACTTGCCCACCTCAGACAGAGGAGAGGGTGATCAAGGCTGCAGCAGCAATGCAAAGTGCCAGGCTCTGAGCTGAGTGCCAGTAAGAGCCACTGAAATCATGGCACCCAAACCACCCAACCTCAGGCATAACAGCCCCCAAAATGGGTTCTGAGGACATCCTGCCATGCCATTCACAGAGCACCAGCTGACCAGAGATCTCCCCCTCCCCCCCCCCCCCAATTTAGTCCCACCCTCTCCTCACCCGACCCACCCACTCACCCAGGCCCACAATCCCTCCTCCCCCAGTCCCCCCTCTCCTCACGCAGACCTCCCCCCCATAAACTGGTGAAGAAAGACTCACCCTGTCCATCGATGTGAAACCTCAGGAAGGCTTGACCGATCTCCACCAATAAAGTGTAGCCATTCCTGCGTGCTCCAATGGAAACCTCTTTCATGCAGATTATAACCTTCAGGGACCAAGAGTTTCAGCATTAAATAAGCCTGTCAAACCCGATTACATGCCCTAGAAACAGCCAGCACCAATACAGAACGGTGCAGCACAAGAACAGGGCATTCAGCCCATAATGTCTGTGCAAAACATGATGCCAAGATCATCTATTATTGCCTGCACATACTCCACTTCCCTCCATTCTATGCACATCAATGTTCCCATCCAAAAGCCTCTTCAACACAGACTATCGTATCTGCCTCCACCACTATCCCTAGCACCATGTTCCAGGCACTTGCCACTTCTGTGTAATAAGCTTGTCCTACACATTCCCTTTAAACTTTGCCCTCTCACCTTAAAACTATGCCCTCTAGTATATGATTTTTCTATCCTGGGGAAAATGGTTCTGTGCCTCTCATAATGAGGTCCTTCCATTTCAATAGCACCGATATATGACAGAAATACCTCAAGTAAATTTGCAGATTTACCCCTTTCAAGTAAAGTGACTGCTGGTCACTGGGGAAATGCTGCAGATTAATCAGTGATTGATGGTGCCAACAAAGTGACCACATCTGGTTGCCAGAACTCAACTGGTCTCATGTAACCAGCTCAATACAAGGCAAGGTACCGCAGAGTGGAGCTGAGAGCTGGACGAGTTGGAACGCTGGGTGGAAGGACATCCTACCTCAGGAAGCAGTGCTACGATGAACTCCTGATGTTCCACAGAGAGCTGCTTGACAATGTGAATCAGACACATCAACCTTGGCTGGGGGAGAGAAAGGCAAACAGCAGTGAATAATGGAGTGTGCAAACCATCTGCTGCCTCAACAGCCCCGTCACGCGCCTCGCACGGCTACTCACCCTCTTTGCAGGGGATGCCGCAGACTTGAGAGATCCCAGCAGTGTCACCTTCAACTCATCCAAATGCTTGTGAACAAACTGCCTGCACGTGTCCTGCGTGCCCCCACAGATAACCTCGAGGATTCGATAGGCCTTCTTCTGGACGCTGTGGTCTTTGCTCTGCCACAGCAAGAGGTTAACATCCCAGTCAGATCACACAAGTAGACAGATCACACAGGCAGTCCATTAGACGGACCACAGAACTATCACTTTCTCACAACCATGTTGTTTCTGGTACCACATATTGTCACAAGGATCATTACAAAACATGCCCAAGACTTCTTTCAGCAGACAGCAAACATCAGGACTTACCTGCAGGAATGGGAGTATCATCTGGTACATTTGATCCATGCTGGTTTCATCGACCAGTGGGGCCATTGCTACCAACAGGTCCATCACCGACAGTCTATAGCAAGGGAAGTATAAATCTCCATTAATTTAGGCCCAGGGACTTTACACATACTCCTTAAATTTTCACTATTTCTACGAAATAATATTTCAATTTTAATGATGAATCCCAACCACTATTTGACAAAATAACACTGCAATACACGCAGCCAACATTACCCACTGATGAAGTCAGATGCAATGAAATGTAAAACACAATGTGGTAGGGTCAGAGCCTCAAAGTCGGGCCGAGACGAAGGGGGACTCGGCGTGGGGGGGGGGGGGGGGGGGCGGCACCGAAAACAGAGCCGAGAACAAAGGGGGATTGGTGAAGGGGATGAAGAATGGATGTGTACTTTTTGTAACTTCGTCGGCACTTTGTGGCAACTCTTTTGAGTACTTTGTATTGAAAAACAAAGAATTTCACTGCACTGAGCTAGGTACAAGTGACAATAAAGTATCATCATTATATTGTGGGGCCACTGTCACCAGGACATAAGCACATGCAGAATATACACAACATTCAGTACAGGAACAGACCTTCGGCCCAGTTTCCAAACAAGACTCCAGTTTAAACTGCACATCTGTCTGCAGATGGTCCCTATCCCTCCATTCCCTGCCTGCTCATGTGACTGTCAAAAAGCCTCTTAAATGGCACTTTTGTATACTTTCACCACAACCCCTGGCAGTGGGTTCCAGGTACCCAACACTCACTGTGTAAAAAAACTCATCCCGCATCTCCTTTAAATTTTTCCCAGCTCAGCGTAAAGCTGAGGGGGCACAGCGGTAGAGTTGCTGCCTTACAGCACCAGAGACCCAGGTTTAATCCTGACCACAGGTGATGTCCGTACAGAGTTTGTGCGTTCTCTCCATGACCTGTGTGGGTTTTCTTCGGTTTCCTCACACACTCCAAAGCTGGACAGGTTTGTAGGCTACGCGGCGCGGTAAAATTGTCCCTAGTGTGTCGGATAGTGTACAGGGTGATCGCTGGTCGGCGCGGACTCGGTGGGCCGAACTGCCTGTTTCCGTGCTGAATCTCTAAACTAAACTATGCCCTCTCGTACCTGACATTGAAATCTGAAGAAGGGCCTTGACCCAAAACGTCACCCATTCCTTCTCTCCAGTGATGCTGCCTGTCCCGCTGAGTTACTCCAGCATTTTGTGTCTACCTTTGAAATACAGCAGCTCTCACCTGCTTCACAAGGGCACCAAGGAGTGAGTAATAACCTGCTGATTTGCCCACTGACAGGCACATTTCCAAACTGAACAAAATAAACCCGCTGGTCCTTACCTTGTGAATGCTGAACTCTCCGATTTCTCCAGCTTCTCTTTGGCCTTGTCGAGGAATCCACACACCAGCTGTGAGATGGCAGGGCAATACATTGTCCAGTTCTATGTCACCATTAGCACAATGCAGACATGTGCACATTTAAGCTCTCAATCTTTCCAATAGCACCCACCCTGGCCTTCAACCAGTGCTCCCACACACACAACTCCAGGTCTCACCATAACCCTCACAGCCGACCCGAGCTCCCGGCTACATGATGCTTCCCCCCTCCCTCAGAACCCCATGCTACACAATCCCCCTACCCCTCTCCCCAAGAACTCCCCGCTACATGATGCTCCTCCTCTCTCTCAGCTACACAATGCTCCCCCCTCGCAGAACCCTCAGCTGCATGATGCTTCCCTCCCCCCCCCAGTACTTCCAGCTACACGATGCTCCCCCCTCGCAGAACCCTCAGCTGCATGATGCTTCCCTCCCCCCCCCCAGGACTCCCAGCTACACGATGCTCCCCCCTCGCAGAACCGCCAGCTGCATGATGCCCCCCCCCCAGGACTCCCAGCTACATGATGCTCCCCCTCTCTCCGACACGGCTCCATGACCTGAGTGCCAGAGTGAGGCCACAGCAAAGCCCGAGCGAGGATGAAGAAAAGATGTTCACACTGGGCCCTGAGTTACGGTGTGTCCGTCCCATGCTGGGCCTACCTTCTGCTCCGCCAGGGTCATATACATTTTGATGGTGTCCAGCACGGGGAGTCGCTGGGCAGGGCTCTCCCCACTCTCCGGCTGAGTGCAGTAAACGTTGAACAGAAGCGGCAGGAAGTTCTTGGCAAATCGACTCACTTCCGCACGGTCTGCGTCTGGAAGAGCGAGAGGACGTTTGACCGGTGAGACGCGGGAGATGCCTACCCCCCCCCCCTCCCAGCCCCGCCCAGACCAAGCGCTGCGGCTCACATTAACATCACGCAGCAGTTGCCAACGTAAGTTGAGCATCCTTCCCACTGGAGATTGGGGGAAGAGTAGGATGGGAACAGGGTCTGGCGGAGGGAACGGGTGAACGGTCCTGGGTTGGGTGCAGGGTATTGGGGATGGGGTGGGTGAAGGGGATTGGGGTAGGGCAAGGAATGAGGATTTGTGCAGGGTCCCGGGGGAGTGGATGGGTGGGGGAGGTGTGGGTGTAGGGTCCTGGGGTGGCAGGGGGTTGCAGGGTCCTAGGGTGGGGGAGGGTGCAGGGTGCAAGGGTGGTGGAGGGTGCAGGGGTGGGGGCAAGGTCCTGGGGTGGGCTGGTCTCTGATCAATGGCTGGGCCTTCTCCGATCACTGACCAGCTAGTGAGGGGTCCACTGCTCCTGGATCAGCCTGAACCAGCTGAAGGGCCACTCACCATTCTCACAGCCTTTGCTGATCAGGGCTCGGAGAGCTTGGCAGACGATCGGTCGCAAGTCTGGCCTGTCACTGATGGCCGTTCCCAGGGTCCTGGCAATATTTTTAAATGCCACGACCGTGTCTGTGGGTCTGGTGCAGAATCCCGGCAACATCGTCCATATCTAAACAAAGCATTATCATTGACGTGACCAGCAAATGATCAGGTCCTTACAGCCCAAATCCATCACAACCTATGTTGGGGAAATCAGCCAACATAATTAAGGTCCATCTTCACCCCGTCATTCCCTCTGCTCTCCCGTTATTCCCTCCTCTCCCCCGTTATTCCCTCTTCTCCCCTCTGCTATTGGGCAGAAGGCAAAAGCTTCAAAGCTTCACACCACCAGATTCAGGAACACCTTCTTCCCCGCTGTAATCAGACTACTGAACACACCTCCCACAAGTTGGGCTGTAGTCCTGACCTCCCAACCTACCTCATTGCAGACCGTGCACTTTTTACCTGCACTTTCGCAGTAACTGTACTACTTTATTCTGCACTCAGTTTGTTTTCTCTTTGCTTTGCCTGTTGTATTCGTGCACGGCGCGATTTGCCTGGATGTTTTTCACTGTATCTTGGAACACGTGACAGTAATGAACCTATACAAATGCCCAGTCAGAGACGACATAAGTTTGATACTAACCAAAGTTCCCTCTTTACTGTCCCATCAAACACTCCCAGGACGTACGCTATCCGACTGGCACTCAGTACCGGTCGTCATGTCCCCACAACGCAGGGCGGGACCGTGGTGCTGCGGACGTGCCGCTGCCCGCCAGCCCTGGCGATCGAGCGCCTTCCACGCCGCCTGTGACAATGTGCACGTTGTCCATGGCTGCTGAGCACCCACTGGCACTGCACCCCACCCCCTCGTTTAAGGCATGCAAGTTATTAGGCTCAGTGGTCATTCCCAGATTATGAAAGAGTAACCTGCTGCACGTTCACACTGACCATGACCTGTTGGCGGTGTGGCCCAGTGCCAGCTCTCCCGATGCAGTCTCACGGCACATCCAACCCTCCCTCCGTACCAACCAAGTGCCCACCAGACCTGGCGCTGTATTTGGCCACTTCTCTTGGGAACCTCGCAGAGTCACACGGCATGGAAGCAGGTCCTTCGGCCTGACTTGCACACACAAGCCAACATGTCCCATCTACACTAGTCCCACCTGCCTGCGTTTGGCCACATCCCTTAGCAACCTTTCCTATCCATGTGCCTGTCCAAGCATCTTTCAAATGTAGTCATTATACCTGCCTCAACTATCTCCTCTGGCAGCTCATTTCACATATCCACATCGGTGAAAAAGATGGCCCTCACATCCCCCTTTAAATCTTTCCCCACCCACCTTAAGCCTGTGCCCTCTTTTAGACGTTACCATCCTGGATTAAAGACTATGACCATTCATCCTATCGATTCCTCTCGTGATTTTTCTTAAACCTCTACAAGATCGTCTTTCAGCTTCCTAAGCTCCAGGCTATCCGATCTCTCCTTATGACCCAAGCCAAGCCCCAATCCTGGTAAAACTATGTGAATCTTTGCTGCACCCTCTCCAGCTTATAGCACCTTTCCTATTGCTAGATGACCAACACTGTATACAGTACTCCAATGCTGTGCTTGTACATACTGATGGCAGTGCCAGTTCAGTCTCACTGCCTCAGCCATGTGACCTTACCTGCCACTGCAAAGTGTCGTAGATTTTGGCTTCAAGAGATTGGCCAGACTCAGCAAGTTCCACAGCTGCAGAACACAAGGCACAAATAATTCATGGGTTACATCTGTACTGCGAGGCTCATTCCCACTCACACCGCACAAGTCACATACCCTGGTAGCACAGCCCCGGGGTGTCCCCGTCAGTAGACCATGTCCCTGAGCAACTCGACCCTGTGCCTCAACAGTTACACAGCACGGAAACGCACCCTTTGGCCCACCATGTCTGTGTTGTCCACTGATACCTATCTCTCTCTCTTCTAAATCCATTTCGAAGGATCCGGACATAGCCCTCTATGTCTGGGCATTTCCAGTGCTTACCTAAATATACGTTAAATGTTATGAGTATACTCTCGCCAACGCTCCCAACCAGTGCGTTCCACATTTTATCCACCCTCTTGGTCAAATATTCTCAAGTTCCCTCTAAACCTCTCCCTCTTTCCTTCAACCCTTGCCCTCTGTGCAAAGACTCCTCTGTGAAAAGGAATCCTCATTATCATAAGTCATGTTACAGCTTTATGGTATTTTTGTTAGGCTGCATTTGGACTATTGCGTGCAGTTCTGGTAGCCGCATTATAGGAAGAATGTGGAATCTTTGGAAAGGGCGCAGAAGGGGTTTACCAGAATGCTGCCTGGATTAGGGAGGAGCAGCTATCAGGAGAGGTTGGATAAACGTATTATTTTCTCTGGAGCGTTGAAGGTTGGTGGTGCAGGCGCGAAGGGGCTGATAGCCTGCTCCTGTTTTCTTGTGGTCACCTCCTTAACCAGACTCACAGCCTCTACTTCACTTCCCTTCCCCCACCAACTCCCCCACCCCCCCCCCAATCCTCCACTTCTACCTTCCCACCCTTCGAACCTTAACCTTATCCCCCACCCCCCCAAACTTACTCACCTCTATCCCTACCACCACCGCCCCTCCAACCTTACCACCCTCCCCTAAGCCCACAGTACCTCTGCTCTTCAATTTTGCTGCCAGAGGCAAGAAGTATTTGTTGAAGAAGGCGAGCTGAGTCTCCTTGACGTGGTCTCGGATCACGGGGATGAGCCAGCTCCGTGGGAAGTCCAAGCTCTTCCTGGAAGAAAGGACGTTCCTGTGAGAGTGAAGGGCAAGGCTGTCGGGAGGAGGGAACCCTGGCTGTCAAGGGATATGGAACCAGTGGTAAGAACAAGGGGGCATGTGCCAGGAATAGGCAGCTGCGGTCATGCCAATCGCTTGAAGAGTATGTGATGGAGAAGTACAGATAGGAAGGAAATCAAGAGGGCAAAAAGACACGAGATAGCTTTGACAGATGAGGCAAAGGGGAATCCCAAGAGATTCTAGTATAATAAATGAAAAAGAGTAATCAGGGAAATAATAGGTCCTCTTAAGCATCAATGGGCTCATTTATGTGTTGAGCTATAGGAGATAGGTGTCATTTTATATGAAGATTTTTCGTGAACCTACTTTGAAGGTCATGGAAGCTAAGCAATTTGGGGAAATAAATAGTGATGTCTTGGAACATAACCACGTTACAAAAGAGGAGGCGCTGATCATCTTAAAGTGCATAAAGATGGATCAATCCCTGGGTCCTAACTAGATGTATTCCTCTAAACAGGAGGAGCATTGCAGGTGGTTTAGTTTAGTTTAAGTTTAGAGATACAGCAAGGAAACCTTTGGCCCACCAAGTCTGTGGATGTTGTCTATGTGTACTGTAGCAATGCCTTTGACAAGCCCCCCCCCCCCCCCAGTAGGCTGGTCTGGAAGGTTAGATCACATAGGATCCAGGGCAGCTGCTAAAAGCATTGGGTTAGTGGTTGTAGTCAGAGTGTGGAAGTGGAGCAATGTTGTTCACATGGGTGAGCTGGGGTCTGTGTGTCTCTACTGGGTTTACTGTTGTTTATCTATGTTAACGATATATAGATGTTTACTCTTCATCTCAAAAGGCTTCATTAGAATTGCCTAACACTACTCTCTCCTTATTGAAACTTGTAGAGTCTGCCTAAACATGTTACACTTTTGTTCAGGCACAGAATTTGTATGTTCTCCCCGAGACCTGCGTGGGTTTTTACCGGGATCTCTGGTTTCCTCCCACACTCCAAAGAGGTACAGATTTGTAGGTTAATTGGCATGTTGAAAATAGTAAATTGTCCCTAGTGTGTAGGATAGTGTTAGTGTGCGGGGATCACTGGTCGGTGCGGACTCGATGGACCAAAGGGCCTGTTTCCGCACTGTATCTTTAAACTAAACACTCTTATTGCTGCATCTTTAATTTAAAAATCCACATTTTCCTGACAAATGTCAGGTTAACTCCTCTACAAATCCCATGTTCTCTCTCAGCTTTCTTAAATGGGCACATTACACCTGCTATCTCCAGTTTGGTGGAACTGTTCATGGACCCAGGAAATTTGGGAAGATCTGTTTCCTCCACACATCCATGGTATGGTCCTTTATTTGTCACATGTACCGAGCGAGGTACAGTGAAATTCATTTTTGTATACATTTCTGTACAAGTAACACGATACATAAGCACTTAAATACATCGCTAATGCCTGTGATATTCCTGCAGTCACCTCTTTGGAACCCTGGGTGGCAGGTTCCCAGTTCAAGGATACCGTTTAATCTAATTAATGTATTCTGTACTTGTCAGCTTCTTTAGAGTTCTTCCTATTTTACTCTAAATATTGGTTTATTGTCAGTAGCAATTTAACTGGACAGTTGCGACTGTTTCGCCAGGTTTACTTACCCACATCATCAGCCTCGCCTAGAGAGAGGTCACTCTCTAAACGCAGCGTTTAATCTCACTGGCATCTGCCCAGAGTTTACAGGGTTTCTTCAAATCCACTGTTTAACTGCTGACAAAACCTCCAAGACAGTTTTCTGATCTACCTTATCCCATGGAATCTTTCATTTATATTCCAGAGTCCAACTTCCACCACTATCTCTCAAACTGCATACAAACTGTATCAGTCTTTGATTACCCAGCTCCACAGAATCCTTTATACCTCACTTAGCATTCACAAAGCATTCCTGGCAACAAGGGGGCTTGTGAAATAGGGGTGATGTAGAATGATACCAGGCCACATGCATTACTGATCGCAATGCAGGGAGTTCTGCTATAATGCAATAGCTGCATTTCTGAGAAACCTTGTGTTTAGTTTAGTTAAGTTTAGAGATCAGCATGGACAGAGAACCTTCGGCCCACTGAGTCCGCGCTGACCAGCGATCCCCACACATTAACACATACTAGGGACAATTTACAATTATTCCAACCCAATTAACCTACAAATCTGTATGTCGTTGGAGTGTGGGAGGAAACCAGAGATCCCGAAGAAAACCTACACAGATCAGAGAACGTACAAACTCCGTACAGACAGCACCCGTAGTCAGGATTGAACCTGGGTCTCTGGTACTACAAGGCAGCAACTCTAACACTGCGGCACCGTGTTATAGACAGTCGCATTACAAAAACAGAATAGAGGAATTGCTCTTCAATTTCAGCAACCCCCACCCTATGTTTTCAAGAGACATTGGTGTCTGATGGCTGCAGGGAAACACGCTTTGTAACGTTACCCAATGTGTTACATAGACAGGTGATGAGGACACTTTGTGAGGATTACCAGTGTGAAGGACTGTCACTGACGCGGATGGCATTTTTGGTGAGCTAAGGCGGAACATTGTGACCCTGATAGCATGGCACGGGTGGATAACTGGGGAGAGGGAGATCAGCTGGCAGGTTTTTTCAAAGACGAGCCCCATGCATGCCCCACACTGCCGCACTCACTCTGTGCCATCAATCTGCAGAGGAATAGCCCGTAAAACAGTCTCAGCTCCCATCTTCTCCACCGCCATACCCACGGCACGCTCCAGTTCCAAGACATTGGGGAAATGTGGAGTCGTTCGTAGATCACAGAGGGCCTGCAGACACTGAGAGCAGGAACACGGGTCAGTACAGCTGGACCTGCCACAGCTGGAACCCCCTCCCTGCCACAGCTAGATCCACTGCCACAGCTGGATTCCCCCCAGGCCACAGCTGGAACCCCGCACACCACCTGCCCCCCCCCCCCCCCCACAGCTGGATCCCCGCACACCACCTGCCCCCCCCCACCTGCCAGTTGGATCCCCGCACACCACCTGCCCCCCCCCCCACCTGCCACAGTTGGATCCCCGCACACCACCTGCCCCCCCCCCCACCTGCCACAGCTGGATCCCCCACACCACACCTGCCCCCCCCCACCTGCCACAGCTGGACCCCCCACTACAGCTGGATCCACTGCCACAACGATTCACCGCCACAGCCACATCTACCGTGACCGGGTAACATACCCTCCCATGTACCGGAACCCTGTTTCCTACTCTCCCTTCTGAAGCACCAGGGGCCCAGTTCCCTCAACCCCCTTCCACTGAATTGCAGGAAGTGTTGGAGTAACATCAATAGCCCAGAATACGCACACGTGACACCGCCAAGGTCCCAAACGTTCCCGATCGCCGGAGTATCACTGCACGCAGAACTCCCCACTCCGCATCGCCAGAGAATACCAGATTCCCTGCATCTCCCCCTCCCCAAACTACGGTCAACACTCCCCCCAGACCCACCCTCCCCAAACCCCTGCCCTCCCCACCCCAGAATTACTCTCCCTCCCATTCCCCCTACCCCAAACCCCACGCCTCCTCAGAATCACTCTCCCTCCCACTCCAAATCCACACATGGGGCCCTCCCAAACCCCATCCCGGGCCAAGCCGCCTCCCACCTCTGGTCCACACATCCATCACTGGGCCCAGCATTCCACTCCCCCCACCCTAGAGCAGCCCTGCACCACATTCCTCCCCCTCCCCAGTCCCACACTCCCCCCACCTCAGGCCCTTTGCTTTCAACTCCCCAACACAGGACACACTCCCACCTGCGTCATTGCTGGCGAAGCTTGAGAGCCGATCACTTCAAAGAAGGCGGCGAGAACGTCGAGAACACTGGCCCAGGACGTGTAGAAGCGATAGGCCAGGGCCTCCTCCACAGCCCTGCAACACATCACATCCGTACAGCAGGCAATCTGGGCCAGCCACACTCCCCTCCTCTCCCACCCCACTGCCCACCCTCCTCCCCACTTATATGCCCACTCCCCATACCTCCACCCACTCCCGCCCCTCCTCCCTCTACCTCTGCACCTTTTCTCCCGTTCCCTACCCCTCCTCCACAGCCCTGCAATACATTATTTCCAAATGTGGGGAGAATATCAGTACACTGAACGATCTGAGACAGCCACACTCCCCAACCCCCCCGCCCTCTGTCCCTCCCCAACCCCCCTTCCCATCATTCCACCGCTCCCCCTCCCCATCCCTCCAACCCTCCTTCCCATCTACTATTACCCATCTTGTCCTCTGGGCCCCGTTTCCATTACATGACAACACACCTGGCCAATTGCCAGGTTAACTCACCCCTCTGGGCGCTTACACACACGCAGTCCAAACCTGTCCTTGACTTTCTCACAATTTGCTATCCACTCCCACGATTCTTCCTCCACTACGTCTATTACACCACATCCGCTTTTCTAAAGCTAACACCCTCTGTCAACTCCATGGCTCACAACCCCGATCAGACATCTCACCTGAACATCTTGCAGACGTGGGAGGCGGGACCCGAGGGCGAGGACGAAGCAAAGTCTCCGATGTCAGTGGTGAACGGAGCCACGCATTCCTGAAGCAGCACCTGCAGCTCGTGAACAGTTAGACCATGGGGTATCCGTGAACAGTCACACCACCAGCAGCTCGTGAACACCCACAACCCGTGGGGAGTGCGTGAACATTCACACCGTGGGCGCTCGTGAACATTCACACCATGGGCGCTCTTGAACATTCACACCGTGGGCAGTTCGTGAACTCTCACACCATGTTCACGAACACCCACCTCCCCAACACCCGCAGCAGGGTTCCATGCAGGCAGACCTGAACACCCGGCAATACCATCAGACCAAGGCCAGCAATGATCACCTCCAGCAGCAGTTGAGCTTCCCTTCACCCTCAATGACATTACCGTTAGCCCCACCATCAACGCATCCAGCTCACCAATGGCCTGATATTTAACTACAACAGCCACCAATGTCCAACTGCAAGAACAGCATCTCAATATCCTGCAACACTTTCATTAGAGCAAGGGACAACCCATGACTAGTGAGACACCTGTGCAGGCTGGGAGTCATACCTTGTCTGAGGGAACATGGCTGAGAGTCGATCATGGCTGAGAGTCGACTTGCCAGTGTTGCAGATGCACCCGGAGCAGAGCAGAGCGGAGCTGCCGCCGATGACCACACTGGTTCAGTGTGGAGTCCATGCCTGACCACAGCGTGTGCTCAGTAACAATCAGGCACGGTTGACAACCGGAAGAACCCGTTATCAGTCAATGACCACGTCTAACCAGAGGGATGGAACGATATAATCTTGGCCTTCAATGAGATTCACATACCAAAATTGACAGGGGAGAGCCGGTGGATGTAAAATTGACAGGGGAGAGCCGGTGGATGTGGTGTACCTCGACTTTCAGAAAGCCTTCGACAAGGTCCCACATAGGAGATTGGTGGGCAAAATTAGAGCACATGGTATTGGAGGTAGGGTACTGACATGGATAGAAAGTTGGTTGACAGACAGAAAGCAAAGAGTGGGGATAAATGGGTCCCTTTCAGAATGGCAGGCAGTGACTAGTGGGGTACCGCAAGGCTCGGTGTTGGGACCGCAGCTATTTACAATATACATCAATGACTTGGATGAAGGGATTAAAAGTACCATTAGCAAATTTGCCGATGATACAAAGCTAGGTGGCAGTGTGAACTGTGAGGAAGATGCTATGAGGTTGCAGGGTGACTTGGACAGGTTGTGTGAGTGGGCGGATGCATGGCAGATGCAGTTTAATGTGGATAAGTGTGAGGTTATCCACTTTGGTGGTAAGAATAGGAAGGCAGATTATTATTTGAATGGTGTCAAGTTAGGAAAAGGGGACGTACAACGTGATCTGGGTGTCTTAGTGCATCAGTCACTGAAAGGAAGCATGCAGGTACAGCAGGCAGTGAAGAAAGCCAATGGAATGTTGGCCTTCATAACAAGAGGAGTTGAGTATAGGAGCAAAGAGGTCCTTCTGCAGTTGTACAGGGCCCTAGTGAGACCGCACCTGGAGTTCTGTGTGCAGTTTTGGTCTCCAAATTTGAGGAAGGATATTCTTGCTATTGAGGGCGTGCAGCGTAGGTTTACTAGGTTAATTCCCGGAATGGCGGGACTGTCATATGTTGAAAGACTGGAGCGACTAGGTTTGTATACACTGGAATTTAGAAGGATGAGAGGGGATCTTATCGAAACGTATAAGATTATTAAGGGGTTGGACATGTTAGAGGCAAGAAACATGTTCCCAATGTTGGGGGAGTCCAGAACCAGGGGCCACAGTTTAAGAATAAGGGGTAGGCCATTTAGAACAGAGATGAGGAAAAACTTTTTTAGTCAGAGAGTTGTGAATCTGTGGAATTCTCTGCCTCAGAGGGCAGTGGAGGCCAATTCTCTGAATACATTCAAGAGAGAGCTAGATAGAGCTCTTAAGGATAGCGGAGTCAGGGGGTATGGGGAGAAAGCAGGAACGGGGTACTGATTGAGAATGATCAGCCATGATCACATTCAATGGCGGTGCTGGCTCGAAGGGCCGAATGGCATACTCCTGCACCTATTGTCTATTGTCTAAGTCCCTTGCTGCCAACATCCAGAGATAATCATTGACCAGAGACCCAAATGGACCAGCCACATGAACACATCAATGGTAAGGGTTGTGCAGGAAGGAACTGCGGATGCTGGTTTACACCAAGGGTAGACACAAAATGCTGGAGTAACTCAGCAGGACAGGCAGCATCTCTGGAGAGAATGGGTGACGTTTCGGGTCGAAAACCTCAAGGATTGTGTACAATCAGTGATGCAGCCAAATCCTTTCCACCACCACAGTTGTAAGGTGGAGGTGTTACGACATTTCTCAAAGTCCGCACCAACCCAGCTCCAGGAGAAGGCAAGCAGCATGATACCATCTCCAAGCATGCAGTCAGTGTGACTGCCACTCTATCAATACCCCAAAGATTCATCTTCATATCTCAACACACCATGGACATCTGTGCTACCCACTAATGCATTACCCACCCAGACTACTCACACACAGGGTGGTGGGTGTGTGGTGCAAGCTGCCAGAGGACCGGTACAGCCAGGGACAATAACCATATCAAAAGAACATGTACATGGACAGGAACAGTTCAGAGGAATATAGGACATGCACACATGCATGTACATACACACATGTACATGGGCGCACACACATGTAGACATTCACACGCACGCAAAAGAAACCATTCATTTCAAACCCTGTCACTATTCCAAGCACAAGCTGTGGTGGGAGGGCAATTCGTCCTGAGTCGACCAGATGCCCTCTTCTCTGAAATCACATTCAGACCTCTTCCTTCCATCCATTCAGCGCCACCCCTTACACATCAATACTGAGGGTCAGTCCCACTGGCGAACCACTCACCTTCATGGTGGCGGCTGCCGCTGACAGCAGCTGGGTGTGGTGCGAGAGCAGGCAGCTGATGGCCGTGGAGAAGATACGAGGAAGGTGAGCCAGGCACAGTGACCCCTGCAACCTGGGGACAGAGCAGTCAGGCTGCGTCAAAGCACACCGCAACCCCCTTCCCACCGGCATCCTCCCTCCCCCTTCCCACTGACACACCGCACTCCCCCCTCCCATCGGCACCACGCTTCCCACCGGCACTCCCCTCACCCCGGAACCCCCCCTCAGCACCCCCCTTCACCCTCCTGCTGGAAAACCACACACCAACTCCCACCGCCCTGCACCTTCCACTGGCAAACAGCTCTCCCACCCACCAACTCCCACTGCCCGAAGTACACTTTGCTCCCAACACCCAACTTTATTCAGCTGCCCCCACCCTGAACATAACCCCACCCCACAAAATACCATCACCTTCACCAAAATATCCCACCCCATAATACCCCTATCCTGAAAATGTCTGCCGTGGTTACTTTCACCACCACTCTCAAAATATCCACATCCCACAAAATAACCCCTGCCCCGAACATAATCCCCACCCTCACCCCCAAAATAATCCCCCAGCCTTCATCTCCAAACTAATCCCTTGCCCCAGAATCCCTTGCTCCCCCCACCCATGCCCCTGGTTTCCTACACGCATGTTCCATGCCAGGGACTGGGTGCGTGTTAGAGAAATAGGTGCAGTAGTAGGCCATTCAGCCCTTCGAGCCAGAACCGCCATTCAATATGATCATGACTGATTATCTAAAATCAGTACCCCGTTCCTGCTTTTTCCCCATATCCCTTGATTCCGTTATCCCTAAGAGCTAAATCTAACTCTCTCTTGAAAACATCCAGTAAATTGGCCACTGCCTTCTGTGGCAGAGAATTCCACAGATTCACAACTCTCTGGGTGAAAAAGTTTTTCCTCATCTCAGCCCTAAATGACCTACCCCTTATTTTTAAACTGTGACCCCTGGTTCTGGACTCCCCCAACATCGGGTACATTTTTCCTGCATCTAGCCTGTCCAATCCCTTAATATTGTTATCTGTTTCTATAAGATCCCTCCTCATCCTAAATTCCAGTGAATACAAGCCCAGTCGACCAATTCATTCATCATGTGTCAGTCCCGCCATCCCGGGAATTAACTTGATGAACCTACGCTGCACTCCCTCAACAGCAATAATATTCTTCACAATTTAGGAGACCAAAATTGCACACAATACTCCAGGTGTGGTCTCACCAGGGCCCTGTACAACCGCAATAGGATCTCCAGCTGATGATGATCAGCCATGATCATATTGAATGGCGGTGCAGGCTCGAAGGGCCGAATGGCCTACTCCTGCACCTATTTTCTATGTTTCTATGTTTCCTTGCTCCTAAACTCAAATCCTCTCGCAATGAAGGCCAACATGCCATTAGCTTTCTTCACAACCTGCTATACCTGCATACTTACTTTCAGTGACTGATGTACAAGCACACCCAGGTCTCGTTGCACCTCCCCTTTTCCTAATCTGACACCATTCAGATAATAATCTGCCTTCCTGTTCTTGCCAACAAAGTGGATAACCTCACATTTATCCACATTATACTGCATCTGCCCACTCACCCAACCTGTCCAAGTCACCAATGCAGCCTCATAGCATCCTCCTCACACCTCACACTGCCACCCAGCTTTGTGTCATCCACAAACCTGGAGATGTTACATTTAATTCCCTCATCTAAATTGGTAATAGATATTTTAAATAACTGGGGTCCCAGCACCGAGCTTTGTGGCATCCCACTGGTCACTGCCTGCCATTCTGAAAAGGACCCATTAATTCCTACTCTTTGCTTCCTGTCTGCCAACCATCTATCCATGTCAATACCCTACCCCAATAGCATGTGCTCTAATTTTGCACAGTAATCTCTTGTGTGGGACCTTGTCAAAGGCTTTTTGAAAGTCCAGATACACCACATCCACAAGCTCTCCCTTATCCATTCTACTTGTTACATCCACAAAAATTAGTCAAGCATAATTTTGATCTTTACCGTGACAGGTTGCAGTGAGCTTTCTCCATGACGGTGAGCCAGGCCAGCATGGGCTGCAGGTCGTTGACACTCGGCAGGTAATCGTACAAAGCCTGTCGGTTAAACACACAGCTCAGTAAATGAATGCCCCTCATCATCCCCTTTCATCCCCCACCACCTGGGGTTCCATTCCTCCAAACACCCACTGACCTAACCCTAACCCACCCTAATCTCCCACCAAACTAACCCCCCCCCCCAATCCCGATGACCTAACCCGTCTCTAACCACCACCCACCTAACCCCCAGCCCACCGCCATCCCCAGCACTCACGGTTATTATCTGTGCGTTCAGCTCAGCTGTCAGGGTTGACGGGCCAGGTTTAGCAGCAAAGAGGCCGTGGAAGGCTTGCATCGAGCAAGCTGTGACCATCTGCAATGGGACAGAGTGAGGCAGCATGAGATGGGACCAGGGCTGGCTTATGGGTCAGCACCTCGGGCTACTTGTGGTCCTTGGGGTACAGCAACCACTTCAGCAGCAATCAGCGAGGTCTATACCGGCCCACGCTCACAGAGACAGTGCCCAATAACTGTAGCATCACAGTCCACACCGATCCCCTGCTCACTGACACGATGCCCAGCCACCTGGTATCAAGGTCAATAGACAATAGACAATAGGTGCAGGAGTAGGCCATTCAGCCCTTCGAGCCAGCACCGCCATTCAATGCGATCATGGCTGATCACTCTCAATCAGTACCCCGTTTCTGCCTTCTCCCCATACCCCCTCACTCCGCTATCCTTAAGAGCTCTATCCAGCTCTCTCTTGAAAGCATCCAACGAACTGGCCTCCACTGCCTTCTGAGGCAGAGAATTCCACACCTTCACCACTCTCTGACTGAAAAAGTTCTTCCTCATCTCCGTTCTAAATGGCCTACCCCTTATTCTTAAACTGTGGCCCCTTGTTCTGGACTCCCCCAACATTGGGAACATGTTTCCTGCCTCTAATGTGTCCAATCCCCTAATTATCTTATATGTTTCAATAAGATCCCCCCTCATCCTTCTAAATTCCAGTGTATACAAGCCCAATCGCTCCAGCCTTTCAACATACGACAGTCCCGCCATTCTGGGAATTAACCTAGTGTCAACACCAGCCCCCCCCCCCCCCCCCGCTGATCTTCACAGACTCCACTGTCCCCAGTGACTGAGGAACAAGGTAAACACCACCCAGCCGATCCCACCCCTCCGCTCAGTGAGATAGTGCCCAGTGACTGCAGTATCAAGGTCAACACCGACCCTGCTAATCTTCACAGGCTCCACACCGAGACAGTGCCCAATAACTGTAGCATCACAGTCCATGTGTATTGTTACGGCAGAGATAGATTGATTCTTCATTAGTACGGGTGTCAGGGGTTATGGCGAGAAGGCAGGAGAATGGGGTAGGAAATATCAGCCATGATTGAATGGCATAGTAGACGATGGGCCGAATGGCCTAATTCTGATCCTATCACTTATGACTAATAAACACCAGCACCCCCCCTCCCCCTCTGAGACTGGAGAGCCTGTGGCTGTTTGCTTTGTAGCGGGATTAATTGAAATAACTAAAGACTAAGTTGTCTCAGTGATGGGAGGATGGTTTAGTAACAGGGTACACTGATATGATAGTGGAAGGAGATGCAACTGTGGCTTTCAAAACAGAACTGGAGAAACAGCTGGTGGAAAGAGACGGCAGGAGATGGAGAGCGACGGAACGGAGTAACGAGTCAGTGCTGTGAACACGGAGCAGGCTCATCGCCCAGGAAGCATGCCCTCTCTGTGTCACGACCTTTCACTCTCCCCTGCCGAGTGTGCGCCTGAAACGGGGAGTTACAAGTGTTGAACGTTGCACCTTACCACATTGCCCAGGGTCATGACCCTCAGCAGAGTCTCACAGCACGACTTCACAGATTTGACGGAGAAACACGAGAGCACTTCCTTCAGCAACCCCAACAGGTGCAGTGTGGTGGCACCCTCCGTGCTGCCTGCGGGAACACACATTAACAGCAGCTGAGAACCCCTGGTCCTCCCACGTGATCCATCCGGGCACCCTGTACTAGGCACCCATGATTCTGGAACCATTTGCACAGCACAGAGAAAGTCCAAAATGCATGCCAACTGCGATACCTGTCCACTCTAATCCTATTTGCCTGCAGGTCCCTTTCCTATCCATGAACCCGTCCAAATACCATTTAAATGTTGTAATTGTATCAGCCTCCACCTCCGGCAGCTTGTTCAACAAAAACACCGTCATTCTAGTGAAAAATATGCTCCTCTTGTCCCGTTTAACTGTCCCCCCTACATCTTCAATCTATGTCCTCTACATAGAACAGCACAGCGCAGCAACAGGCCCATGAAGACTATGCTGAACATGATGCCAAATTAAATTAATCCCTTCTCCCTGCAAATGATCCGTATCCCTCCATGCCCTGCATATCGATGTACCTGCCTAAAAGCCTTTTAAACACCATTTTCATATCTACCTCCACCACCAACACTCCAGACACTCACCACACTAAATCAAAGTTAGTCCAGCCTCTTCTTCTAGGTAATACCTTCTAATCCAGGCAGTATCCTGGTAAACCTCTTCTGCATACTCTCCACATCGTGTTGAAGTAGGGCGACCAGAACTGCACGCAACACTCCACATGCAGCCTCACCAAAATCCTACAACGCTGCAACATGACTTCCTGACTATTACACTGAATGGCCTGTTGCCTCATACCATATGCCTTGTTTATAAACGCTCATAATATCATCCCTCAGCCTCGACACTCCAGAGGAAAAAGCCAAAGCTATCCTTTTAATTCAAACACTCCAGACCAATTACTAACCATGTCAACTACAAACTCATAATCTTATCCATATCTTTCCAGCTTAATGACACCCTTCCTCGAGCCACGTGACCACAACTGCACACAACTCTCAAGTGTGGTCCCGCCAACACCCATACAACTGGAACACGACATCCTAACTATTATGCTCAATGCCCTGAACAATGAAGGCAAGCGTTCCAAACACCTTCTTCATCATGGAGTCTAGCAGAGCCCTGCCATGCACTGTGCAAACCCTGCTCTAGTTTAACCCACCAAGTGCAACACCTCACACACGTCTGAATTAAATTCCACCTGCCATTCCTTCATCCACTTTCCCAGTACTGCTGTAACCTTATACATCCTTCCTCACTGCGGCACCAATAGTGGTGTCATTTTCATTTACTAACCTCCTCCCCAGAAACCCTCCCCAAACCCTCTTTTCCCAGACCTCCCCCTCCCCAGAACACCCACTGCCCAGATCACCCATTACTCCCCTCTCTCATCCAGCCCCCCCCTCCCCAGAAACCCCACATCCTTTCCCATCCCTCCCCTTCCCCCCCACCCCTCCCCTTCCCAAGATCCCCCCCCCCCCACCAACCCACCTCCGTGCTCCTCAATCTTGTTGATGCAGAACTTGGCCGTTGATTGTGCGGCTGGGTGAATGGGCGGAGCCGAGTCTCCAAACATGAAGTCGCTGCCCCTGAGGATGGAGCAGATGCCGCGCTGGGCCTCCTTACGCACCTGAGGAGGACAGGGCAGGGGAGTAGTCACGGGCCCAGAGCTCCCACCCAAGCCACCTCCGTCCACCCGACCCCACCCCCCCCCCCTCTACCGCCCCAAAGCCCCACCCCCTCTCCAACACATCCCCTGCCCCCTGAGGATTCAGCAGGCACCGCGCTGGGCCTCCTTACGCACCTGGGAAAAGCAGGGGGTTGTAGTCACGGGGCCAGAGCCCTCAGACCCCCCCCCCAATCCGCTCTAAACCCCCCCACCCCCCCCCCAATCCGGTCAAACCCCCAGCTCACCGGCAGCTCTCATCAGCACCGGCCTCTCACCTTGGGTTTGACGTGCACGCTGATACTGAGGAGACCGTGGTAGATTTGCAGCGTTGAGGGGAAGGTCCACACATCCGCATCCTGCCGGCGCAGCAGCGTGGAGAGACAGCAGACTGTCTGCAGTTGTGGGGGGAGATGTTACCAGAGCACAGACAGCGACTCCCCATCCCACAACACATCCCACAACACCCCACCCCACAACCAGGCCTGCTTCACATCAGGAGCCCCCTGTCTAGCCCAGGTTCATCCCAGGACTCTCCCATACCATGACCAACCTTGCTTCAAATCCAGGACCCCCAGCTCCAGACCCGCTTCATTCCAGGACCCCCTCCAATCCCCTGTTCTAGCCCTGCTTCACCCCAGGACATCCGCATTGCAGGACCTCCTCCCTCCCCAGTTCTAGCCCTGCTTCACCCCAGGATGCCGCCCCCCCCCACGTACCAACCCTGGTCCCAGCCCGGGGGTACGGTGCCCGGCCTTGCCCAGCCACTCACCCGCCGCAGTGCCAGCGCGGAGCCCGCTCCCGTCTGAGCAGCGAGCAGCTGCATCAGAACCTTCGCTGTTGCCGAGAATTCCTTCCTCAGGACTGCCGCCGGAACCCTGTAATCAGGACAGGAGCGAGAGTGTGGACAGGGGTGAGAGGAAGGTGCGAGTGAGGACAGGAGCGAGAGCAAGGGAGAGAGGGAGATTGGGGACAGGGGCGAAAGCGAGGAAGGGGGTGAGAGCGAGGGCGGGAGCATTCGGGGGCCTCTGCGCTTCAGAAGCACCAGCCTAACGGGTTACCTCTTCACATGGGGGCAGACACCAGGTTACCCGAGCTGTGACAGACTGCAGCACTGCAGGAGCAAGGTTTCCATTGTCCCCATAGAACAGTACGGAAGAAACAGGCCCTTCGGCCCACTTCTCTGTGTTGACATCAGCACACGTTAATGTGAGACACTTTGTACACACTTCAGGCAACATCTGCTTTTACGTGCAGGAAAGAACTGCAGATGCTGGTTTGAGTCGAAGGTGGACACAAAATGCCGGAGTAACTCAGCGGGTCAGACAGCATCTCTGGAGAGAAGGAATGGGTGACGTTTCGGGTCGAGACCCTTCTTCAGACTGATGTCAAGGGAGTGGGCGGTACAGAGATAGAATGTAGTCAGAGACTGGTGGGAGAACTGGGAAGGGGAGGGGATGGAGAGAGGGAAAGCAAAGGCTATTTGAAGTTAGAGAAATCAATGTTCATACCACTGGGGTGTAAGCCACCCAAGCAAAATATGAGGTGCTGTTCCTCCAATTTGCACTGGGCCTCACTGCCAATGGAGGAGGCCGAGGACAGAAAGGTCAGATTGGGAATGGGAGGGGGAAGTTAAAGTGCCGAGCAACCGGGAGATCAGGTAGGTTAAGGCGGACTGAGCGGAGGTGTTCAGCGAAACGATCGCTGAGCCTGTGCTTGATCTTGCCAATGCACAGAAGTTGACACCTGGAACAGCGGATACAGTAGATGAGGTTGGAGGAGGTGCAAGTGAACCTCTGCCTCACCTGAAAAGACTGTCAGGGTCCTTAGATGGAGTCGAGGGGGGAGGTAAAGGGACAGGCGTTGCATCTCCTGTGGTTGCAGGAGAAAGTACCTGGGGAGGGGGTGGTTTGGGTGCGAAGGGACAAATTGACCAGGGAGTCGCGGAGGGAATGGTCTCTGCGGAAAGCAGAAAGGGGTGGAGATAGGAAGATGTGGCCAGTCGTGGGATCCCACTGGAGGTGGCAAAAGTGTTGGAGGATTATATGCTGTAAGCGACGGCTGATGGGGTGGAAGGTGAGGACAAGGGGGACTCTGTCCTTGTTGCGAATGGGAGAGGGGGGGGGGGGGGGCAAGAGCGGAACTGCGGGATATCGAGGAGACCCTAGTGAGAGCCTCATCTATAATGGAAGAGGGGAATCTGCTTTTATGTGCTCATTCAATAAGGCATTGTGCTTACAATTCAAGCAAGAGTGCTCAGAGTAACACACTGTCCTTGTTCACTGAGCATCACACTTACACTCACACCTAAAGTGCACACTTGGTTCTTACATGCAGTCAACGTATCTTCCCAATGGCCCACCAGAGGCATCTTATTCACACTAAGACCACCTTAATCAGAAACACGGGGCATTTTACTCTTGACTTGCACCCTACGCACTGATGAGTCTCAGACCTCTAATGTTTAGACTCACCGTTTCATCGCCAGGCTCAGGAGGTATACAACAGCTGCCACCGACTCCTCGGTCTCCACCGCCTCCAACGTCGTCATCTGTGGAGCACAGCGGGAAGTCAGTATCAGGGGTCACACATGCACGCTATCTATAGCCCATACACTAGATCACACACATGCTGTCTACAGCCCACACACACGAGGATCACACGCACACACTGTCCACAGCCCACACACGGGGATCACACGCGCACACACAGTCTACAGGCCACACATGGGATCACACACATGCTGTCTACAGCCCACACACGGATCACACATACACACTATCTACAGCCCACAGGTCAGAAGCAGTGTGACAGGACCCCAGATCTGTGACCTTAATCTTCACTTGAGTGTGTAAGGGAAAGATGCAGAGTCTGATACAGATAGTGAGCAAGTTCACTGAACAGCCGCCCGGGCTGAATTAGTATCATGTTCCCATCCGTGCTTCTGTGGGAAATACCAAGGGCAGCACAGTGGTAGAGCCAGAGACCCGGGTTCGATCCTGACTACAGGCGCTGTCTGTACGGAGTTTGTATGTTCTCCCCATGACCTGCGTGGGTTTTCTCCGAGATCTTCGGTTTCCTCCCACACTCCAAAGACATACTGGTTTATAGGTTAATTAGATTGGTGCAAATGGAAAATTGTCCCTCGTATGCATAGGGTAGTGTTAATGTGCGGGGATCGTTGGTCGGTGCGGACTCGGTGGGCTGAAAGGCCTGTTTCCACGCTTCATCTCTAAACTAAACTAAGCCAAGAGCAGCGAGACTGCTGAATACCAACACATGTTCACCCAGAGCTTGGTGACAATGGCCCTGTGAACAGGGCTGATGGGGAACTGAGCTCTGGTACTCAGCGTGAAACGAACAGCTTTAAGAATTACCTCGGCCAGTGGCGTGCAATGAGGTCGGGAACGGTCAGGAGGAAACTGGGGAAACGTCCATTCCTGCTCCATTCCACAGG
Source organism: Rhinoraja longicauda (assembly GCF_053455715.1). Taxonomy (NCBI): domain Eukaryota; kingdom Metazoa; phylum Chordata; class Chondrichthyes; order Rajiformes; family Arhynchobatidae; genus Rhinoraja; species Rhinoraja longicauda. The sequence continues at coordinate 15,238,830 of NC_135968.1, forward strand.
GAAATGTTCGTCTCCCACCTTTGTAAGTGGCCCACCCAATGACAGATTGCTGGTGAATCTGTGACCATTTTGCACGCTGACTTTGTGAACTGAAATCATCAGACCACATTTTTTTAAATAACAATATTCAAAGCACAGATATTAGTTTTGAAAACAAAACTGTTGAGATTCAGTGTTCTAAAAATTGTTTATTCATCGGTGATAGGACCAGAATTAGACTATTTGGCCATCAAGTCCACTACGCCATTCAATCATGCCTGATCTATCTTTCCCTCTTAACCCCATTCACCTGCCTTCTCCTCATAACCCCTCATGGCTGGTACAAATGCCAACCTCACCCTCCCTCAAATATCTCCCCCCCAGCCGCAGCGAGCACAGACCTAAACAAGTGTATCTGAAACCTGGCCAGCCTGCGCAAGTGAAGCATCAGCCTTACAGCACCAGCCTGATTCTGGGGACCCCCTTGCATTGGGCATGTGACGGGCACAGGCACAAACTCACCAATGCAGCAAAATACTCTGTTTCTGTCTCCTTCCCTCCTTGAGAGCGAATCACCTCAGTGACAGCAGCAAACACCGCACATATCTATAAAATAAACACACACAGCAAATGTTACACAGCTGTACACATATTATGGAACCAAAGACTAATGTGAAAAGAAGCAGTGGAGTTGCTGCCTTACTGCACCAGAGACCCGGCTTCGATCCTGACTATGATTGCTTGTCTGTACGGAGTTTGTACGTGCTCCCCGTGAGCGGTGTGGGTTTTCTCCGGGATCTCCGGTTTCCTCCCACACTCCAAAGATGTACAGGTTTGTAGGTTAATTGCCTTGGTATAATTGTAAATTGTCCCCGGTGTGTGCAGGATAGTGTTACAGTGTGCAGTGATCGCTGGTCGGTGTGGACGGTGAGCCGAAGGGCCTGTTTTAAAGCCATTTGGCACATGAATCCCCTGCAGATCCTTTGCATTCCCACATTGCGTGTAAATACTCTCATTCTCTTCTGAATGCCTGAATGATTCGATTTCCACGACAACTGCCGCAGTGAATCCGTCTCCATACAGTGAAACCTCTCCATATAAAGGTTTTGCCCACAACACGCCTGGACGTCCTGATCTCTACTTCTAACTATACACAGGCAACAACTGTGATTCATTTACCCCAGCTAAATCACCGAGGCCTTGAACACCTCTATCAATCAGCATTCCTTGTTGAAAGGGGAGAACGGTGGCAACGAGAATGGATGAGAATCGACAAATGAGCAGGGAAGCTGAAGGGTAAAGGCAGGAACCAGAGGACCATGTAAACAGATAAAGTGAGCAGAACAGGGCTGGTGATCACTTGTAAAACTCAATTAGGCCTTGCAGAGTGAAGCTGAGGCAGGTACTACAACATTTAAAAGGTACATGGATAGGAAAGGTTGTGAGGGATATGGGCCAAACGCGGGCAAATGGGACTAGCTTGGATGAGTATCTTGGTCAGCGTGGACAAGTTGGGCTGAAGAGCCTGTTTCCGTGCTGTATGTCTCTACTGATGTTCTAGTCCAGGGAGCAGAGATAAAGAACAAGAGCACACTGCTCTTGCATGCTGCACCGTCACGCCACCCAAACATTCACCTCTTTGTGGGCAGCAGAGCCGGATTCCCAGTAGCGCTGAACTCGGCTGAAGGTCAGGTTGCTGCAGTCCGACAGGCCACTGAGGAAGGTGCCGCCGGTCTGTTCAGTGAGGGCATCTCCTTCAGTCTCCAGCACCGACCCTCCTGCTGGCCCCTCCTTTGGGCCGATCGAGAAGCTGTTGGACTGGAGCTCATTGTGCAGTTTCAGCACATCCACAGTCAGGTCACTGGGCCCTGAGGAGCAAAAACATTCAGAGGTAAAGAGCATCATAAAAACACAACACCTCTGAAAGTACGGCGATCAGCACTTGTAGAGCAAATACAGAATAAGGTCAACTTTAATAAAAAGGGAATGGAGATATTAATGGCACTCTGACGATTCTCCAGGTTGAAATAACATTTAAAAGACACTTGGACGGGTACATGGATTCACTTGCCCACACTGGATATATACCTCCTTCTACTTGATCAGAACTTCATTTTCTCTCGTCATCTCGGGTTTCCTGCTCCTAGCAGTCTTGCCCTTCACTTACAGGAATATATTGGCTTTGATATTTATTGGAAAACAACCCCTAATCTAGGGTCGGATTAACATAGGAGCAAATTGGCCTTGTGTACCCTCTCATCCCGACCCTCTCATTCCTCGCTCATCCGCTCTTTTCTCTCAAGTCCCCGGGCCACTTTCACCACTTCATTCCCCCCCCCACCCCCATCTCTCCCACTCCTCCGACCCTCCTTCTCCCTACTCCTCCGGCGCTCTCTCCCCACTCCTCTTCCACTTGCTCCACGAATCCTCTGCTGCTCACTCTTCCACATACCTCCCGCCTGTTCTTTCCCTACCCCTCCACCCCTCCCTCTCCTTGCTAGGGCCTTCTCTCTCTCTTCACTCCTGTGGTCTTCTCTCTTTCCCCACTCCTCCGGCTCTCTCCTTCTCCGCACTCCACTGGGCGTCTCTCTCCCCAATCCACCTTACCTCTCGCCTCCCAAACTTTCATCCCTCCAAATAGCTACTGTTCCAGTCCTTTCTTCCACCAATCTACCTCCCCCCCCCCTTTATTCCCAGTCTTCTGTCCCACTCTCCCTTCTCTTCTCCATCCCACTCTCCCCTTGCGCATCTCCATTACGCTCTCTCCATTTCCTCCGAACCTCTTTCCCCCCCCCCCCTCCTCTGGCCTTTACTTTACATTTCTATAGGCATTTTCCCTCAGACTTTCGGCCTTTTCTCAGCCCCTCCCTGTCCGTACCTCTCTCTCTACTCCTGGCCCATATTCCCAAAATTCTGGAACTCTTTCTCACCCATCCCAAAAGCTCGGGCCCTCTTTCTCACCAATCTCCTGGCCTTCTCTCCTCACTTCCAGGGCCCTGTCTCCTCCTCCACTCTTCTTCCACCTCCTCTACCCACACCTTGCATGTCTCTCAGCATCCATTGCTGCAGCACTCCATACCCCGCCCCTCTCACCCCTGTACCTCCAGTCCCGCCGCTATTCACTCCTCCGGCCCTACCTTTTCCACATTCCTCCGGCCCTCCCTGTCTCTACTTCTCTGGCACCCTCGGCCCCCACTCCTCCGGCCCTCTTCTCGCCATCCTCCGTCATTCTCCCCACAGTGGCGCAGCGGTACAGCTGTTGCCTTACAACGCTTGCAGCACCGGAGACGCGGGCTCCATCCCAACCACAGGTGCTGTCTGTACGGAGTTTGTACGTTCTCCCCGTGACCGCATGGGTTTGCTCCGAGATCTTCGGTTTCCTCCCACACTCCAAAGACGTACAGGTTTGTAGGTTAATTGGCTTGGTGTATGTGTAAAATTGTCCCTCGTGTGTGCGCGGATCACTGGTCGGTACGCTCAGTGGGACGAAGGGCGTGTTTCCGCACTGTATCTCTAAACTAAACCGCTCCATCACACACTCTCTGAGAGTCCCGTATTAGGCCCGCAGGCCGCTGTAGGCCCCGACAGTGTCGGCTAACGGAGCTCGTTAACATTAACGGAGTTCGGGGAGCGGGGCCGAGTGTAATTGGAGAGCGGAGACAAGTGTGTTCGCCGAACAGAGGTTGCAATCCGCCTCCCGGCCCGGGCAGCCATCATTAGTGGAGCGGGAGCACGTGGCCGCTGGCTGGGTGAGGTCACGTGGGGCGCGGGCGGTGATGTCTCCTTGTCCCGTATTTAAGGCTCCTTTATAACATACTAGACCATGTGGACCCGTTGTGCCCAAACCTCTCCTGCATTGGTGCAGCACCCTCTCCTCCCCCCTCAACCCCCCTTATCCTCCCTCCCTAGGAGATAGATTTCAACTTTGAAATGTGAATAACTTTAAAAATAAAGTACCGATTTCAATGAAACTTCTTCCATTAGCACCGAAGGGACGGTGAGTAAGGTGGACCTAAAATTGTCACGCTATCGTGTACCGTTTTGACTGTAGTTCAGGAACAAACAAACAAACAAACAAACAAACGAGAGTTTTTGTATATAGATGCTACCAGCTCAATCCAGCCCTGCCCTAATCAAGTTCCTCCGTAATGCCATCAAAACTGGCCTTTTCGCAACTTGGGATTTCAACTTTCGACTAGTACTACCCTTTGCCATGACAATTTAAAAAATAATAGAATAATGATCACTGGTTCAAAAGTATTCCTCCACTGACACTTCAGTCATCTGCCCTTCTGCCTAACTTCCCAATACACTACATACAGTAATCAAATTCCACTCCATTCGAGCCCCAGCACTATGGCGGTCCCAGACAGTTCTCGGGTTAAACGATTGCAACTATTATTCTTGCAGCAATCTGATCCACATGTTTATTCCTCGAAGTTCTGCTCATAATCGAGGGGGGTTGGAGTACCGTCCGATCAAAGTGATCACCCCTTATTATTTCTCGATCCCACACATTTAGTCCCTCTGTCCGTCCGCCCCCACCCCCCAGATCACAACCCCCTCCTGCAACTCCTGCCCCCCAACACTGAGCCCAGCGGCCGCTCCCAACCTTCTGGAACATTCCACCACAGTCTCCCCCCCCCGGGTCGCAGCTCCTGTCCGCCGCAGGCCGCGGTGGACGAGCTCCGAGGCCCGAGCAGAGCAGCACATGGGCACCCGCTCCCCGCCCCCGCTCACCCGCCGCTCGGCTGTAGAAGCGGCTCCGCGCCGCATCGCGAAAGCGGCGGCTCTGCGGGTTGGATTCGCTGCTGTGGCCCTTCTTCCAGCGGTTCAGTTTCTGCTTCACCCCAGATCGTAAGCGGCCGCTCCGCGCCATCGTACAGCACCCGGCGACCCACGACCACAGATACTGGACCCGGTCGCACACCGCGCCTCCTCCAGGCCGGAACGGTACTGCAGCCACGGCCGCACACCGCGCTTTCTGCAGGCCGGAGCGCTACTGCAGCCGGGATCGCCTCCACGACGCGCCTCCCCCCATACCGGTACTGCAGCCCAAAGATACTAGAGGAGCAAGATAGACCACTCGACTCTAAAAACCGTAGTAGGTCATTGGTACATTTCAGCGCCATTTTAGTATGCAGATTCTCTGTGCTAGACTGGGCAGTGTTCACAACTCTGCGATGTCTTCGTATATAAAACGTTTGCAAACAATTATTTTTGTTCAACTTCTTGGATAAGTTGATAGTTAACATTTATAACTATTTCTTGAGCAGTTGCTGCTTCGTGATCTTTAAACTTTGGATGTTACTGATTGAATATTTGCACTAGAGATCCACTCTGTATCAGGCCAATTGATCATATTTAATGAACTGTTCTTCCTTGCTTTCTGTTAATTTTAATTTCATTTCCACGAGCTGTATCTCTTTTTGTTTTATTTTAAAAAGTCATGGAAGTATTTGCAAACAATAGAACTCTACTGTATCCACAATATAATTGAAAAGACATTTAACTTTGTACTTAGAGCCAAGAAATTTTGAATTGGTGAATTGATTAGTTAAAAACCCTTGACAGCCACTAAAATGACCAATGCTGCCTGACGTGGTACAGAAGCATGAATCCAATTCAAATAGACATAGTGGTGGAGCAAATCACCAGGTCAGGCAGCATCTCTGGAGAAAAAGGATGGGTGATGTTTCAGGTTGGGACCCTTCTTCAGACAAGGGGGGGGAGGTGAAAAGCTGGTATAAATCAGGACCTGATCTTTTCATTGGTTAGCTGATATGCAAAACAGTGCAACCCTGTATATCTCGCACACAAAATGATGTAAATCTTACCATGAAAGACAGAATTAAAAAGTGTTATCCTTGTTTATGAAGTTCATTTTTGAATGATGTAAAATTGAAGGGGTTGGTGCAATATACTGCTAACCCACAAATGTGTTATGAGATATTCACATTTGAAAAATCCATAAATCACAAAAAAACAAGAAAGTACCTGTTATTTGACTAACTTATCAGTTGAATTTAAATATGAAATGTTTACAGGTTGTAGGGCAGTGGTAAGGATCGTGTTAATGCATGTAACTCATTTTTCACAAAAGTGAGGGTTAGCACTATATTGCACTGACACCCTCAATTATATGTTAAATTCAAAACTAAACTATGGTAGCAATGTACATTATTCATGGCTAAAGCTAGCACTTCTGTATCAGTATAGGTATGTATGCATTACATTTTATTACACTAATATAGAATGAAAAAATATCTTGATGTGTTAATATATTATTCACAATATTAGGATTTCTGGAAATAAGTTTGATGTCACTGATTGCAAATGTATATGGGTAGGCCCTAATGAAATGTATGCGAGGGAACAGTGATCATGATAGGGAGAACCATGTGCTGAGAAGTGTGTGCATGACTGAATGTATATATAAAATATATAGAGAATTTGAAAGAAAAAGGTTGTTAAACAAATAATTAGAAGAAATCACAAGAAACTAGACATATATATGTATATGGTTTATGTATATATACATAAACCATAAAGGTCTAATAGCCTTTATGGTTTATGTACATCATATGAAAAATAAGGAGAGAAATAAGAGCATTGCTTTAAATCAAAGTTGCTTCTGATCCATGAGAAGGAACTTTGAGATCTATTTATGTCTTACCTCACACACGTTTATATATATATATACACACACATATATGTTAAATTTGTGTAGTGTGTTCGAACATTACAAGGCAAACTGCACAAAAGAGGGGGTTGGGGAGGAAGGATGGGATGGAAATGGGCAGAAACAGTAAGAAATAATAAAATCTGAGAAATTAAGCAGGGGGAAAAAAATTAAAATAAAAAGAACAAAAAAATGTGAGTTGATAGATGAGATATTTTCTGCATTTTAATGGTATCATCGCACATACTGTTCCCCCACAACACTGATTACATTGCGAGAGGCATAGCGATCGGCGGGTTTTGCCTATTAAAATGGCGGATGTTCCGCTGCTTTGCGTACTGCACTTCCGGATACGCAATTTCGACGGAGTGGTTCATCTTGCTCCTCTAGTATCTTTGATTTCGACGGAGTGGTTCATCTTGTTCCTCTAGTATCTTTTCTGCAGGCAGGCCACGGCGCACCTCCCCTCGGGCGGAGCGGTACTGCAGCGGGGACCGCCCTCCACGCTGAGCCTCCCTCCGGGCCGGAGCGGGCCACCGCCACGCCTCCCCTGGGCCTGAGCGGTACTGCAGGTGGGACCGCCCTCCACGCACAGCTCCTCCCCCGACAGAGAAGGGCGGGCAGTGGGCGGAGGAATCATTCGTCGGTGACTGCGCGGAGCTGTCAGTAAGTGGTGTAGGAAAGAACTGCAGTTGCTGGTTTACACCGAAGATAGACACAAAATGCTGGAGTAACTCAGCAGGACAGGCAGCATCTCTAGAGAGAAGGAAAGGAGGACGTTTCGGGTCAAAAGATGGGTCTCGACCCCCAAACGTCACCCATTTCTTCTCTCCAGAGTTGCTGCCAGTCCCACTGAGTTACACCCAGCATTTTGTGTCCATCTGTCTGCAAATGGTCCTGTGAACAGTGAACCCGCTGTGGTCAGTCACACACAAGCACACAATGTAACTGTGAACTCAACGATCGTCTTCAATCTAACGCCGGGCTGGGCTCTCCTTCAGCGCTGTCAGGTTCAGTGGTTCACTTTACCCCCCACCCCCCCCCACCGGAGTCTCCCACTCTCCCTTCCCCAGTCCCCCCCTCTCCTGGACCCCCGCACCGCTCCCTCATCTCCACCCACATCCCGCTCCCCCACCCCACCATCTCTCTCCCCAGTCACCAGCAGCTTTTGTTACTGGTGGTATTTTATTTTATTTAAAAGTGGGTTTCTTCTCTCGCTCCGTGCTCACTGTCCTGCTCACAGAGGCGAGTCACTGTCGGGGCGACAGAGCAGCGCAGAGTCCATCAATGGCATTCTCTTCAGTAGCAGCATGACACAGAGAGGCAGGCAGTCGCAGACCGCCCACCTCTCCACTCCTCCTCTCCTCTCCCACCGCGGGCACTCCTGTCACCTCCGCACGCTCCGCTTCGCCTGCTTCAGTAAAGTGTCGAAGTCTATTGAGTCGAACTTGCTTTTGCTTGAATAGGGACCGACTTCACTATGATTAGAGTCTGCAAGGTAAAAAAAAGAAAAGGTTACAGGAAGCACACAAACTGGCAGCGGGATTGAGGGGGGGGGGGGGAAGAGAGGAGAGACAAGGAAGGAGGGGGAGATGGGAGGGGACAGCACCAATACCCTGAGACAGCTGGACTGGGGAGAGGAGAGCACCAGACGTCTAGACGAGGGCCAGGGCTGTCACGGCGCCAGCCCGGGGCGGCTGCCAGCCCCTTTTCTAGAGTTATGTCCTTGCCCGGGTGTCCCTTGAAAAGGAACATGCGGTGTCCACGGGCATCGTGGGGTGTTTTACGGGACCGCTGGGCTCCGCGGAGGGTCGAATGCATCCTGGACCAGTTTTGCAATGTAGACATTTGATATTTAGTATATTTTTTATTTAGGAATATTTAAGAATATTTGGTAATTTTGTATTTGGTGTTCTTAATTGATTTTGTGTTCTTAATTGATTCAATTTATTTTTGGTTAAAAAAAACTGCCGCGTCATCATCCCACCCCCCTGCCCGGCCACTGCAAACCGATACCCCCGACTCACCCAAGTCGGCGTAATTGGTTTTACAAAACTGCCGCCGGCCACCGAAGCAGAGGTCGAAGGGCATCTCGTCGGGCCGGCGCACCGTCTGCCCGTTCTCTATGGCAGCAAAGGCGTCGCAGGTGTAGCGGAACGTGACAAAGCCGTAGTTGTCCCTGCAGAGGCAGCACTTGTTATAGACAATAGACAATAGGTGCAGGAGGAGGCCATTCGGCCCTTCGAGCCAGCACCGCCATTCAATGTGATCATGGCTGATCATTCTCAATCAGTACCCCGTTCCTGCCTTCTCCCAATACCCCATACCCACTGGGGGGGAGCGGGGGAGAGGGATGGAGCAGGAGTTGGGGTGCAGGGAGAGGCCCAAAGGGGCAGCGGGAGGGCAGGTAGAGGCCCGAAGAGAGGAGCAGTGGGAGGGTGTGAGCCACTGTAAGAGGCACCGGGTAGAGGATGAATGGGTTGAGAAAGTGGTGTAGGAGCAGGCCTGGGCAGCGAAGGGGGAGAGAGAGTGGCGGAGGGGGAGGGCGGGGAGCGGGGGAAGGGAAAAAGTGCTCACCCCTGCGTTCTGAAGTAAATGTTGCAATCGTCGATTTCTCCAAACACCTCGAATCTTCGCCGCAGCTCCTCGCGCTTCATGCCGTTACGGATCTTCCCCACGTACACCACCCGCCGCTCCTCCTGTTGGCGCAGACGGCACGTGACTGGCAAACCCACCTTCAACCCCTCCCACCCTGGGACAGGTCCCCACCCCCACCCACAACAGATCGAGAGACTCCGTGACTGGGAAATCCTGCCGTCACCCCAGGGAGAGGTCCTCCCAACCCAGGGCATACCCCAACCCCTGAGCAGCCTGCTCCACCTCCACCAACCACATCTCCCCCCCCACCCCCTTCGGCCCCCACCTTCCTGAGGCAAGGGAGGGGTGCTCCGATTCAGGCTGCCCTCCTGTCAGGGCAACCTTGGGCACAATCAGGACCGGGCTCCCACACAGCATGGGTGACCACAGTAAGAGTCACGCAGCATGGACACAGGCCGTTCGACCCACACCGTCCAGGCTGTCCAATCTAAACTGGTCCCGCTCGGTGATTGACCAATACCCCTCTAAGTATGTCCAGGGGCGGTGGTAGGGGTCCAGGGTGGAGAGGAAGAGGGCCCGGGGTGGAGAGGCGTGGGATCGTGCTGTGCTTACGATGGCGAGCTCCCGGGTTCGGCTGATCTTGTGCTCTGCCACCTGGTTCCGCGACGCCCGGTACCGGCGCCTGGGCTCCTCGAACGGCTCCAGCTGCTCGAAGTAACTGCAGGGACACAGGGTTACCCCGGTAACTGGACTGCTGTGACTGAAACCTCCCCACCAAACCCAGCCTTGCATCGACCCCTCACCCCCTCCAGCGTGGAGCCCACTGACCGCCGGGGACGGGCTAGATCCTGGCAACGCCTCAAGAAACAGGTTCACCCTGACTCTCTCCCGCCCCACCCTCCCACTAACAGGTCCACACTTCTCCCCCGCCGCCCCCAAAACAGCTGGTCCATCACCCACGCTGACCCACCCTCCCAGAAACCGACTCACCAACACCCCCCACCTCAGACACCCACCCAGTAACAGGTCCACCCTTCACCCTCGCGCCTCCCCCCCACCCCAGAAACGGCCACACCCATCACCCACCCTGGACACCCCATTCTCCCAGAAACAGCTGCACCCTGACTCTCACCCTTCCCCCCCCACCAACCTGTTTCTCCCCCTCACCTCATGCGGACACTGCAGCTCTGTGGAGACCTGGACCTCGACCTGGATGCGGATGTGGACCAGGAGCTGGATCGGGAATACGAGTGGGATCGGGAGCTCGACCGGGAATCGGACCGGGAGCTGTGGCGGGAATGTCGTGATCGTCTCCTGCAGTATCTGTGGAGAGGGCAAGGGGTCACGGGTGAGGCCTCACACCCCCAGTAAACACCCTAAGCAACCCTCTCACAGCCCCAACAGTTGCTGCGCCTGCCCCTCAATCCCCCTCCCCACTCTCACGCCTCCTTCCTGCCCCTAATCTGCCTACCCACCCCCCCCTTCACGACCCCGCAGATCACAAGAGCTAACCAATTGGATATAAAATTGGCATAGTGGAAGGAGTCAGAAGGTGAGGGTTAGTAGGGAGTGGAGGGGCTATTCAGATTTGGAGACTATGAGCAGAACATGAGATCATGAGTGTGTAGATAAGGTGGATGGTCACAATCTTTTTCTAGGCAAGCAGAGTCTAAAACCATAGAGTGTAGGTTTAACGTGAGGGGAAGGATTTTAAAAGCTGCTGAGAGGTAACTTTTTCCACACATTGGGTGGTGGGTGTACGGAATGAGCTACCAGAGGAAGCTGTAGATGCCTACAATAACATTTTAACAGGTATTTAGACAAGTAAATGGACAAGAAAGGAAAGCGAAAATGGGCAAGTGGGGCTAGCTTATAATTGGTGACAGTCAAGGTGGCACACCAACGCCTTTACTTCTGGGGTGACTGAGGAAAATCGGATTGTCTTACAAGACTCTTAAAACATCCATACAGTCCAGACTCTCCACCATCATCTCCATCTACACTTCACGCTGCCTCAGAAATGCAGTCAAAATAATCAAAAAGACCTGTCCAACCAGCTCCCGTCTGGCGGATGGCACAGAAGCTTGAAGGCGCGCACCACCAGACTCAGGGACAGCTTCTTCCCTCCATTATCAGCCTTCTGAACAGTCCTTCCATAAGCTAGGGTACTGTCTGATTTACCTCTACCCCATTGTGGACATTGGACTTTGGAACTTGGTGATAACCATATTCTGCACTCTGTATCTTTCCCTTTATTCTACCTATTGTACGAGTTTGACTTGATTGTATTGATCGAGAGCATGCAAAACAATGTTTCTCTCTGTACCTTGGTGCAAGTGACAATAGTAAACTTAAACCTGAACCTAATGTTGGTCAGCATGGTCGAGGTGGGCCTGTCTCCGTGTGGTCTGATTCAGACTAAAGTGAATGCCCTGGTAGCGCTCAATAACATGCATGGTCACTCCAACATGCCAAGACCATGGGACCCAATCACACACGCTCATGCCAAGACGCCAAGGCCATGAGACACAATCACGACGACACCATGAGACCCAATCACACGCACAATCACATCAAGACCATGAGACACAATCACTCGCACGATCATACCAACACACCACAGCCATGTGATCCAAACACATGCTGGATCATGCCAAGACCATGGGACCCAGTTACACGCATTATCACACCAAGACAATGGGACCCAAACATTCACGATCACGCCAAGACCATGAGACCCAATCACACGCAAGACCAAGGCAACACCAACACGCATGACTACGCCAAGACCATGGGACCCAACAAGACGCACGAACACGCCAACACAACCCAAGGTCGTTTCCTTGCCCCAGTTCCTGTCAATACCTGAAAGGAGGGAGTGCCTTACCGTCTCCTCTTCTGTGCCGGTGACCGTGACCGCGAGCGTGACGAAGAGCCCGAGCTGGAGGACGTGGAGCAGTCCCGGCTGTAGCATGGGGAGTCGTCAGTCCGCGGGGAATCCGGCGAGGTTTTCTGTCCGTGCTGGGCACTGCCGGGTGGAATGGGGCCGGCATCCAGGCGCGAGCAGGGGGTGGTATCCACTTCGGCTGCCGGTCCTGAGGCCGGCACGCCCGGACAGCGCGCCTCCGCTGTCATCACCCGGCCGGAGGCCTCGGTGGCTCGGCGGCTCAGCAGGGTGATGGGTTTAATGGTGATGCCAGGCTGCCGCCTCACATTCCAGCGGCAGCCCAGGTCGGGCAGGGCGGAGGGAGGCAGGGTCTTGCGGACAACGCATGGCAGGCAGTACTGGTGGTCAAAGCAAGGGGCGGGCGTGGAGAAGAGCCTGGGGTCAGAAGGCAAAAACCCGAGGTCAGAGGGTGGGGTCCTGGGGTCAGAGGGCAAACTGGACGAGGTCCTGGGGCCAGGGGATGGGATTAGTGAGGTCCTGTGGTCAGAGGGCAGGGTGTGTGAAGCAATGGGGTCATTGGGCAAAGTGTGTGAGGGTCTGGGGTCAGAGGGCAGGGTAGGCTTGCTTCTAGGGTCAGAGGTTAGGATGGGCTTGGTTCTGGGGTCAGAGGGCAAGGTGGGCTTGCTTCTGGGGTCAGTGGGCGGGGTGGCTGAGCTCCTGGGGTCAGAGGGCAAGGTGGGTGAGCTCCTGGGGTCAGAGGGCGGGATGGGTGAGCTCCTGGGGTCAGAGGGCGGGGTGGGCGGTCCCACACACTTGGCCGGTTGGATCTGCCACCCGGGCGGTGGAGGAGAAGTCGGGGCGATCTCAGCGCTCCCCCCAGGGTGAACGTCTCCGGCGCTAACGGCCAGTGATGGCGATATCCAGGACTGGTGAGGTGGGGTGGCCGGGGGGGTCAGACCTGCAAACACACACGGGCGTCAGACCTCACGCATGTAGAACAGGCCCTTCAGCCCACAATACCATGTTAATCGAATATCCCTCCGTCCCCTACATATCCATGTGTCTATGTAAAAGACTCAAACGACACAATTTTATCTGCCTCCACCCAGTGGCGGGTTCTAGGCACCCACCACCCTCTGTGTATAAAATCTGTCGTGTACATCCCTTTGAAACGTTGTCCCTCTCACCTTAAATCTATGCCATCTACAGTTCCATCTTACTGTCTACCCTAACCGTGCCTCTCTAATTTTACGTACTTCACAATCAGGTCTCGCCTCAGCCTCCAACCATCCAAAGAAAACAATTAAAGTCGGTCCAACCTTTCCTTGTCACTAAACCCCTCTAAACCAGGCATCATTCCGGTAAACCTCCTCTGCACCCTCTCCAAAGTCCCCACATCCTTTCTTTAATGGGGTGACCAGAACTGCACGCAATACTCCAAATGCAGCCTAACCAAAATCCCTTTAAACTGCAACATGGCATCCTACTCTTTCAGTCAATGTTCCTGTTAAATTCCTCGGCACTCTTCTCCAGATTACTTGGATCGTGCTGTAACCGTCACCGTCCACTATAGTGGAGCCATCCACAAGCGTACTAAGCAAGTTAACCATGTTATCAGTCTGAAGAAGGGTCTCGACCCGAAACGTCACCCATTCCTTCTCTCCCGAGATGCTGCCTCACCTGCTGAGTTACTCCAGCATTTTGTGAATAAATCGATTTGTACCAGCATCTGCAGTTATTTTCTTATACTACTGGTTAGTGAGGGTGGTGGACCCAGCACCGATTCCTGCGGCACTCCACTGCTCAGTCTCCAAATCTGTATAATCCCTCCACTCCCTCCTAACCCTCAACCTCTCACTCCTTCCACTACGCTCATTTTATATCCAATTGATTAGCTCCAATGTGACCTAACCTTCCAGACCAGCCAACCGTACAGGACCAGGACAACGGCCACGTAGACAACATCTACCCTCTTGCCTTCATCAAACCTCTTGGCCACCTTCCATAAAAGTGAAACTCGAGAGTGTCGAGGAGATTCAATCCCTGGATTGGAAGAGTTTAGTCTGAAGGGTCTCGACCCATTCCTTCTCTCCGGAGGTCCTGCCTTCCCGCTGAGCATTTATGTCTACCTTTGGTGTAAACGAGCATCTGCAGTTTCTTCCTACACATGGCATACCATAAGCCTTCTTTGCCACTATCACTCCATGCCACTTTCAGAGAGTTATGGAATCAGGCCCTAAGATCCCTCTGCACATCAATGCTGTTCAGAGTCATTAATCGTATACTTTCCCCTTACAAACAGCCTCCCAATGTGCAACACCTCACACATACTTCCATCCATTATATCTCCATCCATGTCTATATCCTGCTGCATATTTGCCAGCCTTCCTTACAGTCCGTGAGCCCAGCGATCTTGGTGTCATCTGCAGACGCGCTAACCAGTCTGCCGATATTTACATCTGGGTCATTTATATCACAAATAAGAGTCAAGAGTGTTTTATTGTCAGACGTTCCGAAATGAAACAATGAGATTCTTACTTGAGGCAGCACAACACATGTAAATATAGCAGTCTGCAGAGTACAGCAGTGGTCCCAGCAGACACCTGCAGAACTCCACCAGTCACAGACCTCCAGCCACAATTACATCCAGGCATTAAGACCCTTCCTTATCTCTCTGAGGGAGATTCCCACCCCCCCCTCCCCCGTGCCTGTCCCACCCCCCCCCCCTTCGTGTGGAGACCCGAGACTCACCGGCTGTGCTCGCCAGTTCTGCCCCGAACACCTGATCCACGAATCTCCGCCCGGCCGCCGGCTCCGTCCTGTAGAGGCACCGAGGGTTAAAAATCAACCTCTTGCCCGCCGGCCCGTCAACCACCCCCCACTCCCTCACACCATATGCCCTGGTTGTAACACTTCTCATTGCCCTCACTCCTGCTCATACGCACCGCACGTACTGTCAGCCACCCCCCTTCCCCAGTGATGGACTCATTGATCAATACTGCAGTGTGCCCACCAGTCCAGCTGCGGATCCCACCCCTGCATTGCCACCAACTCTACCCCCCCCCCCACACCAGTCCTGCTCCATACACATTGTCCCCAGTCACCCCCCCCCCCCCCCCCCCCGACTCCTGAGACCAGCCCCCATCCTCTCACTCACCTGGTGCTCAATACAGACGGCTCCTTTCTCACTGGAAACAAGACGAAAGACGTTAGAACAGCCGGTGTTGGGCCCAACTGCTCTCACCCCCCCCCATCAAACACCACCCCACCCCCACCTGCCCCATCCACCCACACATGATCTACCCACCCACACCTGCCTCACCTGACCCACCCACACCTACCCCATCCCACCTGCCAACTGCTGCCCAGTGCATACAGTGCTCCCCCACCCACCTGACCCACTCCCCTCATCCTGCCCAGTGACCCCCCCCACCTCTCACCCGCCCCCCCCCCCGCACAATCCCCATCTCTGATCACTGCCAAACGCATCAGCCCCTCCCCTCCAGCTCACCACTGCCTCATCCCATCCACCCCCTTCATCCTGCCCAGTGACCCCACCCCCCGCTTAATCCACCCCCTCATCCTGCCCGGTGACCCCCCCCCCCCCAACCCCCGCGACAGACGGAGCTGCTCACCCTCGGTCACTTCAAACTGTTCCAGCAAACTCATCAGGTCTGCAGCCTCTATACCTGTGTTGGGGGGAGGGGGGAGGGGAGAGGGGAACCGTCAGTGACTATGGATTAACTCCCTTCCCCACAGAGGGCCACCACTCACGCTTGTCACCAGCCATCAGGCACAGATGAGGTCCTACCTCATCTTCCCCCCACTCCCCACGGGTCCTACCCGTGTCTCTGCCCCCCTTCCCCCCCCTCCCCTCCAAATCTGTCCCACCCATGTCACTGCATCCCCTCCCCAGTCCCCTAAACTCCTCTCCCCTCCATCCACCCCCGACACACACACCCCCCCCTCCCCAATTCCCTCGTCGTGCCACACCTTCAGCGCCGCTCCTGGCTGCGATCTTCTGCAGGGCTGCCGCTCTGCCCCGGACGGTCTCCCTTGCAGCCGCCTTGCTGCACCGCTGCTGCTTCGCTGTAGGCCGGGGGGGCTGGGCCGTTGGGCCGAGGCTCGGGGCGGGCCCTCGCGGAGCCGGGATGGGGTCAGCCTGGGTCAGGAGGCTCCGTCTGCCCCCCAGAGCAGGAGGGGGCAGCACCCCTGCAGGAGGGGCTGGCACTGCTGGGCCCAAGGGCCGAGGGGAGGGTCCCACAGGGAGGCTGCGGGCAACGGGCGGGTGACCAAGGCACCCAGAGGTGGGGGGTGGGTGGGGGAGGGGCAGAGCAGTGGTTGGGTGGGGAATGGGGCGGGGAAGGGGCAGGGCGGGGGCAAGGTGGGTGAGGAGCAGGGCAGGGACGGGAAGGGGGCTGGTTGGGGCAGAGTAGGCGAGCGGTATGGTGGGATCAGGGTGGCAAAGAGCAGGGGCAGGTTGGGGGAGAGTGGGGGGCAAAGTGGGCTGGGGGAGAGTGCGGGGTAGAGCGGGGTGGGGGAGAGTGCGGGGTAGAGCAGGGTAGGGGAGAGGGAGGGCGGGGGAGAGGGAGGGCGGGAGCAGGGCGGGAGAGAGGGAGAGTGGGGTGGGGAAAGCGGGAAGGGGGTGGGGGAGAGCGGGGTGGTGGAGAGCGGGGTGGGGGAGAGCGGGGTGGGGGAGAGCGGGGTGGGGGAGAGGGAGAGCGGGGTGGGGGAGAGGGAGAGCGGGGTGGGGGAGAGGGAGAGCGGGGTGGGGGAGAGGGAGAGCGGGGTGGGGGAGAGCGGGGTGGGTGAGTGCAGGGTGGTGGAGAGCAGGGTGGTGGAGAGCGGGGTGGTGGAGAGGGAGAGCGGGGTGGGGGAGAGGGAGAGCGGGGTGGGGGAGAGCGGGGTGGGTGAGAGCGGGGTGGGGGAGAGTGGGGGGTAGAGCGGGGTGGGGGAGAGAGCGGGGTAGAGCGGGGGGTAGAGCAGGGTAGGGGAGAGGGAGGGCGGGGGAGAGGGAGGGCGGGACTGGGGCGGGAGAGAGGGAGAGTGGGGTGGGGAAAGCGGGAGGGGGGTGGGTGAGAGCGGGGTGGGGGAGAGCGGGGTGGGGGAGAGGGAGGGCGGGTGCGGGGTTGGTGAGTGCTGGGGAAAATTCCAGAGAAGTCGCCCTGACTAGACTGGAGTGGACTGGGGTGTGAGGTGGGGATGGAGGCAAGGTGTGGGTGGGGGCAGGATGGGGACATGGGACAGCAGGGGGCTGGCAGTGGGGATGGGCAGGGGGGACTGGTGCAGTCAGGGTGGGGGTCTGGCCCCAGGGCAGCGCTGGGCCGGTGGCTGATCCGTGGCGTGCGGCCGGGGGGACTGACCGGTCTCCAGCCACCACTCTGGCCAGCAGCAGGTCGCTGAGCTCGCCCTGGACGATGGAGTGGATCGGCACGACGGGCCAGGCACGGGCGGGGGGACCGGAGCCCGGCCGGGGGTCCCGGGAGGCGGGGGAATCCCCCTCCTGCTGCCTCTGCTGCAGCCTCTGCCGGTACTGCTGCAGGCTGATGGGACGGAGCCGCGGCTCTGTGCTGGGAGGGGCTGCGGGGGGCCGGGCGACGGGCCCAGGTGTGGCTCCGGGAGCGGCCGGAGACAGCACTGGTGTGGCGACCCCGGGAGAGGGGTCCAGGGTGGGGGTTGGTGTGACTGCTGAATGCTCAGCCCCTTCCCGGGTGGGGGACAGCTCCCGTGCGGCCTCAGGGGAGGCCAGGGGGTCTGACGTGGGAGGGGGGTCTGAGGTGGGAGGGGTCTGTGGGGCAGGGGAGGGGTCTGTGGGAGGGGGCTGTCGGGCGGGGAAGGGGTCTGTGGGAGGGGGTTCTGAGGTGGGAGGGGGGTCTGATGTGGGAGGGGTCTGTGGGGCAGGGGAGGGGTCTGTGGAAGGGGGCTGTAGGGCAGGGGAGGGGTCTGGGGTGGCAGGGGGGTCTGGGGTGGCAGGGGGTTCTGGGGTGGCAGGGGGTTCTGAGGTGGGAGGGGGGTCTGATGTGGGAGTGGGCTGTCGGGCAGGGGAGGAGACTGAGGCGGGTGAGAGCTCGAGGGCAGGCGGAGGCTCGGCTACTACCACTGCCCCCTTGCTCTGGGGAGGGGTTCCGGCCCCTGGGGGTCTCCTGCTCGTCACCCCCTGTCTGCCCCTGCCCATGGCCCGGCCCCTGCTTGGCCCTCCCAGGGCTGTGTGAGGGGGTGGTCCGGTCTGTGGGCGGCCCTGTGCAGGACCATCCCCCGCAGTGACCAGGAGCTGGGCCCGGCGTGCTGATCGGGTCAGAGGGATTCTGGTTGGGCCCCGCGTCTCTCCGGCTCCAGCAAGCCCGGCCACCTTCCTTGGCCGCCCCCTCCTCCTCCTCGCCGGGGGGTCTCCCTGCTGGGGGTCCGTGGGCACGATGCCCGGACCCGATGGTGTGCCAGATCCCGGCTCCACCACAGTCCCAACTCCATGAAGTCCAGGCAAAGTCTCTGGGGCCAGCCCTCCAGCCACCGGGGGCACTGCGTCAATCTCCTGGCCCTCACACAGGACCGCGGCTCCGCCCGTCTGCTGTTCCTTGGCCTCCTGCACGATCTGGACGTCCAGCTGGATGATGTTGTGCTCGGCGGGCAGGCAGTACGGGTGCTCGGAAAGCGAGACGTTCCCCACATTGATCACACATGGCAGGCTCTGGTCAAACACCAGCCCCACTCCGTCCAGCTCTGCCTCAGGCCCCATTCCGTCCAGCTCTGCCTCGGGCCCCACTCCGTTCAGCTCTGCCTCCGGCCCCACTCCGCCCAGCCCTGCCTCCAGCCCCACTCTGTCCAGCTCTGCCTCCGGCTCCACTCTGTCCAGCTCTGCCTCCAGCCCCATGCTGTCGTCCAACCACATGTCTTCCAGCTGTGCTTTCTGCGGGCCCAGGCTGGCACCGCCGGCCAGCTGGCTGGCATCCAGGCTGACCTCCGCACTGCCGGCATCACGCAGTGAACTCTGCTGCCCAAAGCTGCTTCTGATGGTCCTCTCCGAATACCTGGCCGGTCGCCGGGGAACGGCTGGGTCCAGGCAGGTGAAGAGATCCTTGGCCGCGTCTGGGAACGAGGCCCACGAGTGTCTCCCGACCTGTGGCAACAGAAGCAGGTGATGTGATGGAGCGTGGGATGGGAGAGGGGACAGCAACAGTGTGGTGGATCGAGGGGAGGGAAAAACATCCTTAATAAGAATGGGGAAATAGTTGTTTAATAGTATATTTGATATTGAAGACTATTTGCTTGACGTATTATGGTGGTGCGTTTTGTTTTGAATTATATCACATTGGACATATTACTGTAAATAATTGAATAAATTATTTTTGGATAAAAAAGTTTGGGGGGGGGAGAGCAGGCGGTGATGGTGTGGAGGGGCAGGGCAGAGAAGGGTGGCAAAGATTTGGTAGAGTGGGGGCCGGAGGAGAGCGTGGACAGTGGCGGTGCTGAGGGGAGGGGCAGAGGGAAGGGGGTGATGTGGAGGCATGGGGAGGAGAGAGGGGGCTGCAGCAGAGTGAGTAGTGGAATGACCGGGCAGTGGGGCAATCGGCCGGCGAGTACTAGGTCTCGCTGATGCCTATGTCTGCGCGGTTGACAGTCGCCCCGGCAACCCGGTGCAGGCCCTTCCCCCTCTCACCCCCAGCAGACTGTCGGGCGTATCCTTCGGCGAGGAGAATAACTCGGTGTCAGGGAGCGTGTCGAAGGGCGAGGGATTCTCATCATCGACCGTGTCCAGTATCTCGGTCAGGGCCGTCAGTAGCGTCGCTTCACTCTCCTCGTCCAGTGGAGACTTACTCTGTCAACAAAGCAGCTCCGTTAGGTGACACGCCAGGCCGTGGGTTAAAGATGCACACGCGGTTCACTCCCACCCGCACCGCTCGCCCCCATACCCCTGATATGGGGTATGGGTTCACACTAACATAGCCTACCGTAATATGGGGTGCAACACTGATGTACCCCACTCGGATATGGGTTGTGGGGTACAACACTGACATACCCCACCTCGAGCATCCTATCACCCCTCCGTTGCAAGTTTACATACATCCAACCATACATGATCTATACCCGCCCCGTGCACCCCGCTCCAACCCCAGTAATGGCCATTCATGGCTCCGCAGATCATTTGGGAAGCAAAGACTCAGTGGACGAATGAGTAGCTAGAAGTCCAAACAACGGAAACTCTAAACCCAACTCTGGAATCTCACAGCGCTCGGAGAATACCAGGCACCAACACAGCAAGATGGCGCAGTGGTAGAGCTACTGCCTTACATCGCCAGAGACCCAGGTTCAATCCTGATTAAGGGCGCTGTCTGTGTAGTTTGTACTTTCTCCCCATGACCGTGTAGGTTTTCTCCGGGTGCTCGGTTTCCTTCCACACTCCAAAGACATGCAGGTTTGTTGCGTAATTGGCCTTGGTAAAATTGTAAATTGTCTTTAGTGATCGCTGGTCCGCGCGGACTCGGTGGGCCTAAGGGCCTGTTTCCATGCACGTTTATAGCCCAACAGCGGAGGTTGGTGCAGTATCAACAAGACATTCTGCACCTCTGAACTAAACTCAACTAACAACTCCCCGACACAGGGAATCCAGAAGGTTCTTTGCATCATGAGCTGAGGATGAGTGAAGTAGCAGGACGAGAGGGGACCTAAGAATTCACAACAGACAGTTATGAGTGACCTACCTCTGCTGGTGACGAGTCTTCAATGATGGAAATGATTGTCTGATCGACATAACCATGAAGGGCACCCAGAACCCCCACAGTATCCAGTCCACTGATGCTGAAGTCAGGAAGGATGTGGCCATGGTAACCATCCCCACTGGCTTGCTCCTGCAAATCCAAAGCACACAAAAGGAAGAGTTGTTCAAAAGCCTAGCTTTCATCAGTCAGGGTACTGAGTGGAGAAGAATGTTATCTTACAGTTCAAGACATTGATGAGGCCACAGTTGGAGTATTTTGTTCAGTTTTGGCCAATCTGTTATTGAAAAAAATGGTGTTAAGCTGCAAAGAGTGCAGAGAAGATTTAAGCGGACTTTGTCAGGCAAGGACTTTAATTACTTGAAGCGCAGGAGGATGAGGCATGATCTTACAGTTGTATAAAATCACATGGGGAATAGATTGGGTAGATGCACAGAATCTTTTAGCCAGAGTCGGGGAATCAAGATTTAAGGTGGTTTAACATGAAAGGGGAAAGATTTAATAGGAATCTTCAGAACAGCAGCTGAGCCTCAGTTGAGTGATGCGACACCGGGTAGAGGGAGGGGAGACCCCGGGCAGAGGGATACCGGGGCAGAGGGGATGGGAGGGATACCGGGGCGGAGGGGATACCGGGGCGGAGGGGATGGGGGGATACCGGGGCGGAGGTGATGGGAGGATACCGGGGCGGAGGGGATGGGGGGAAACCGGGGCGGAAGGGATGGGGGGAAACCGGGGCGGAAGGGATGGGGGGAAACCGGGGCGGAGGGGATACCTGGGAGGAGGAGATGGGGGGGATACTGGGGCGGAGGGGATGGGGAGGATACCGGGGCGGAGGGGATGGGGGAAACCGGGGTGGAGGGGATACCGGGGCGGAGGGGATGGGGGGATACCAGGGAGGAGGGGATAGGGGGGATACTGGGGCGGAGGGGATGGGGGGGATACCGGGGCGGAGGGGAAGGGGGGGGAATACCGGGGCGGAGGGGATACTGGGGCGGAGGGGATACCGGGGAGGAGGGGATACCGGGGCAGAGGGGATGGGGGGGATACCGGGGCGGAGGGGATACCGGGGCGGATACCGAGGCGGTGGGGATGGGGGGGATACCGGGGCGGTGGGGATGGGGGGGATACCGGGGCGGAGGGGATGGGGGGGGGGTATACCGGGGCGGAGGGGATACCGGGGCGGAGGGGGTGGGGGGATACTGGGGATGGGGGGGGATACCGGGGATGGGGGGGGTACCGGGGCGGGGGGGGATACCGGGGCGGGGGATACCGGGGCGGAGGGGATGGGGGGATACCGGGGCAGAGGGGATGGGGGGGATACCGGGGCGGAGGGGATACCGGGGCGGAGGGGATGGGGGGGGGGGGTATACCGGGGCGGAGGGGATACCGGGG
The DNA here is from genome assembly GCF_053455715.1 of Rhinoraja longicauda. Classification (NCBI taxonomy): domain Eukaryota; kingdom Metazoa; phylum Chordata; class Chondrichthyes; order Rajiformes; family Arhynchobatidae; genus Rhinoraja; species Rhinoraja longicauda. The sequence goes on from NC_135968.1 coordinate 15,261,079, forward strand.
CGGAGGGGATACCGGGGCGGAGGGATACTGGGGATGGGGGGGGATACCGGGGATGGGGGGGGGGTACCGGGGCGGGGGGGGATACCGGGGCGGGGGATACCGGGGCGGAGGGGATATCGGGGCGGAGGGGATGGGGGGAAACCGGGGCGGAGGGGATACCGGGGAGGGGATATCGGGGCGGAGCGGATGTGGGGGATACCGGGGCGGAGGGGATGCCGGGGCAGAGGGGGTGGGGGAGGGGATGCCGGGGCAGAGGGGGTGGGGAGGGGATACCGGGGCGGAGGGGATACCGGGGCGGATGGGGTGGGGGGATGCCGGGGCGGAGGGGATGGAGAACACCCCCGATCGGAGGGGATACCCAATACCCAGGCGGAGGGGAGATAGCCGGCGGAGAAATACCGCCTCAGGCCGCAGCCTCGCCTCCCGCGGGCCCAGGACGAGTGTTCACTCCGGCGGCAGCCACGTGTCATCGCCACCGCTCCGGGACAGACAGGCCTCGGCCCCGGGGGCAGCCGCCATCCCCACCCCCAGCACTACCCGCCGGCGCGGCTCCTAGCCCCCGGGACCAACCCCCCCCCCCCCCACCACAACCCCCGCCCACGCCCCACTCCCCCGGCTTCCAGCCCCCAGGACCGGCACCCACCCCCTCCCCAGTCTCTTCCTCGCCGGCCTCGACCTCCAGCCCCGACCCCCGGCGCTTCCCCGCCTGCCCCGCCCCGCTCCTCTGGCCGCACACGTGTCACGGCCGGGCCGGGTCCGGGGCTCGGGCGGACGGAGAGCGGCGCTGCTCCACCCCGGGGCCGCTCACACCCGCCATTTCAATCGGCCGCTCACCGGCAGGGCTGCTACGGCGGCGGCCGTGCGGCTGCGGCTCCGGTCCCAATCCCTGTCCCGGCCGCGGCCTGCGCTCCGGGTCGCGGCCGCCCACCACGCCGCCATCTGCCGCCACCCCGGCCTCTGCCTTCCGCTTCCGGTGCCGGCGACCCTTCCCACCGCTCTTCATCCGCCTCCACCATTGGTGCAGACTGCCGTCACTCACATCCACGCCCCGCCTCCCACATGCACAGCGCAGGCGCGGCCTTTTCGGCCCGTCCCCTCCATGCTGGCCACGCTGCACAACCCAGAGAGTCTGGCTCAAAGATACTAGAGGAGCAAGATAGACCACTCGACCCTAAAAGCCGTAGTATGCCATTGCGCCGTTTTAGTAGGCAGAAACGTGCAGAAACTTTAAAAAGATAACAAAAATCTGTGATTTGATAGATGAGATATATTCTGCATTTTAATCGTACTGTTCCCCCAAAACATTGATTACACTGCGAGAGGCATAACGAACGGCGGGTTTTGCCTACGTTCCCCTCCTTTGCGTACTGCACCTCAGTATCGGCAATTTCAACGGAGTGGTCCATCTTGCTCCTCTAGTATCTTTGGTCTGGTTGAAGTTGACATCAGCTGACTGGTCTGGGGACGAGGGCGGGACACACGAACAACTACAGATGTTCCATTAGCTTTCTTCACTGCCTGCTGTCCCTGCATGCTTACTTTCAGTGACTGATGTACAACGACACCCAGGTCTTGTTGCACCTCCCCTTTTCCTAATCTGACACAATTCAGATAATAACCTGCCTTCCTGTTCTTACCACCAGTTCTTGATTACGTTAGCCCTTGGAGCTAAGAGTCTGAAAAGGGGTCTCCACCCATTCCTTCTCTCCATAGATGCTGTCTGTCCCGCTGAGTTACTCCAGCTTTTTGTGTGCAGCTCTAAGAGCTATTTTCCTTCAATCTCATGTGGTCAACCAACATAAACTCTCTGGTTAAGAAGGCACATCAGCGGCTTCACTTCCTAAGAACACTCAGGAAAATCAACCTGCCACAACAGCTGCTCGTGTTCTTCTACCGCTTGTCCATTGAGAGTGTCCTGACACATGGGATCCTGGTGTGGTATGGCAACAGTTCTGCGGCTGACAACAAGGCTCTGCAGAGAGTCATCAACACAGCCCAGAAGATCACCAACACACATCTGCCTGTCCTAGAAGACATCTATAGCTCCCATTGCCTGCGGAGGTCATCCTGCAGCGCAGCGGTAGAGTTGCTGCTTTACAGCGAATGCAGCGCCGGAGACTCAGGTTCGATCCTGACTACGGGTGCTGCACTGTAAGGAGTTTGTACGTTCTCCCCGTGACCTGCGTGGGTTTTCTCCGAGATCTTCGGTTTCCTCCCACACTCCAAAGACGTACAGGTATGTAGGTTAATTGGCTGGGTAAATGTGAAAATTGTCCCTAGTGGGTGTAGGATAGTGTTAATGTGCGCGGATCACTGGGCGGCACGGACTTGGAGGGCCGAAAAGGCCTGTTTCCGGCTGTATATATATGATGATGATGATGATCTCATCCCACCCATCACTTGTTTGCCCTTCTTAAGAAAGGAGGGAGAGAGAAAACGGGAAATTATAGACCAGTTAGTCTGACATCAGTGGTGGGGAAGATGCTGGAGTCAATTATAAAAGACGAAATTGCGGAGCATTTGGATAGTAGTAACAGGATTGTTGAGTCAGCATGGATTTACGAAGGGGAAATCATGCTTCACTAATCTTCTGGAATTCTTTGAGGATGTAACCAGGAAAATTGACAGGGGAGAGCCGGTGGATGTGGTGTACCTTGACTTTCAGAAAGCCTTTGACAAGGTTCCACAAAGGAGATTAGTGGGCAAAATTAGAGCACATGGTATTGGAGGTAGGGTACTGACATGGATAGAAAATTGGTTGCCATACAGAAAGCAAAGAGTGGGGATAAATGGGTCCCTTTCAGAATGGCAGGCAGTGACTAGTGGGGCACCGCAAGGCTCGGTGCTGGGACCGCAGCTATTTACAATATGCATTAATGACTTGGATGAAGGGACTAAAAGTACCATTAGCAAATTTGCAGGTGATACAAAGCTGGGTGGTAGTGTGAACTGTGAGGAAGATGCTATGAGGTTGCAGGGTGACTTGGACAGGTTGTGTGAGTGGGTGGATGCATGGCAGATGCAGTTTAATGTGGATAAGTGTGAGGTTATCCACTTTGGTGGTAAGAATAGAAAGGCAGAGTATTATCTGAATGGCGTCAAGTTAGGAACAGGGGATGTACAACGAGATCTGGGTGTCCTAGTGCATCAGTCACTGAAAGGAAGAATGCAGGTACAGCAGGCAGTGAAGAAAGCCAATGGAATGTTGGCCTTCATAACAAGAGGAGTTGAGTATAGGAGCAAAGAGGTCCTTCTGCAGTTGTACAGGGCCCTAGTGAGACCGCACCTGGAGTACTGTGTGCAGTTTTGGTCTCCAAATTTGAGGAAGGATATTCTTGCTATTGAGGGAGTGCAGCGTAGGTTTACTAGGTTAATTCCCGGAATGGCGGGACTATCATATGTTGAAAGACTGGAGCGACTAGGCTTGTATACACTGGAATTTAGAAGGATGAGAGGAGATCTTATCGAAACGTATAAGATTATTAAGGGGTTGGACACGTTGGAGGCAGGAAACATGTTCCCAATGTTGGTGGAGTCCAGAACAAGGGGCCACAGTTTAAGAGGTAGGCCATTTAGAACTGAGATGAGGAAAAACTTTTTCAGTCAGAGAGTTGTGAATCTGTGGAATTCTCTGCCTCAGAAGGCAGTGGAGGCCAATTCTCTGAATGCATTCAAGAGAGAGCTGGATAGAGCTCTTAAGGATAGCGGAGTCAGGGGGTATGGGGAGAAGGCAGGAACTGGGTACTGATTGAGAATGATCAGCCATGATCACATTGAATGGCGGTGCTGGCTCGAAGAGCCGAATGGCCTCCTCCTGCACCTATTGTCTATTGTCTGCCCTCAGGAAAGCGCTACAGGTCCATCAAAGTGCACAGCACAAGACGAACAAACAGTTTCTACCCTAAGGCCATCTGAACTCTGCACTGAAAACACACCCCCGTAGACAATATTTATACTGTACTGTACAATACTTACCTTTGTGCAATACTGATATATTCATTTATAATATTTATTTTTATAATACTATTCTGTGCAATACCTTATATTCTGACAATGAACGGCTGTGCAATATATTATATTTTGATAAGGGTGCATACGTAGGCATAATGTGAATGCATGTGTGAATCTGTGTGTATGTGTCACAGTATGTACATGTGAGTGTATGAACAATTTTTATTTTTCTCACTTTTTTACTGTTATTTTATTGTTATTTTTTATCTTGTACATTTGAGCTCCGCTGAGACAGTGCGCCTGAATTTCGTTGTATGCACCACTACAATGACAATATAGTATAGTATTAAGTACTAGACCAAGTGGGCCCAAACCTCTCCTGCATTGGTGCAGCACCCTCTCCTCCCCCTCCCCCTTCCCTTATCCCTACCATCCCCTCCCCCTTCCTCCCGCTCCAATCCCCCTCCCCTCCCGCCCCCTTCCTCTCCCCCCCCACTCCATCCCCCTCAACCCCCCTTATCCTCCCTCCCTCTCTAGGAGATAGATTTAAACTTTAAAATGTGAATAACTTTTAAAATATAATACCGATTTCAATGAAACTTCTTCCATTAGCACCAAAGGGACGACGGTGAGTAAGGTGGGCCTAAAATTGTCGCGCTATCGTGTACCGTTTTGACTGCAGTTCAGGAACAAACAAACAAACGAGAGTTTCAGTATATAGATTATATCTAACCCTCTTGAAAATGTCCAGTGAATTGGCCTCCACTGCCTTATGTGGCGTCAGGGATTATGGGGAGAAACCAGGAGCCTTCCTGCCTGGGGAGAAGGCAGAGAACCTTACTCCTCTCTCGGTACCCTTGTGCTCTCTTCGTCAGGGGACGGAGTCCAGTCGGAGTCAGGATAAACCAGTCAGGGCATTGAATCTGGAAGTTGATACATCATGTTGCCGTTACTAGACATTGATGAGGCTGCGCTCTGAGTATTGTGCTGAGTTTTGGTCACACAGATATAGGAAGGATGTCATTCTGTGAAGAGTGCAGAGAAGATTTACGAAGATGTTGCCAGCACTTGAGGGCCTATAGGAAGAGGTTGAACAGGATAGGGCTATGCTGGGGCTTGCATTGCACCTGTACCTTGCCATACTTGTGCATGTGACAAGAAACTCCACTCGACTTGCTTGGCAGAACGTTCCAGATACCAACTACTCTCTCTGTAACATGAACTCATCCCGCCGCCCTCCGCCCCCGTTACCCCTCGCGTAATCTCCAGACTCCCCCTCCCTCCCTCCCCGGAGCCTTGTGGTGCGGGCGCCGACGGACTCAGCGCGCAGACCGTGTCCTTTAAAGGAGAAAACAAATCTGAACCCGAGTTACTTTCTGCACGAACATTTTATTGAAAAGAAACATAAAACTGTTTGGCACAAAATCCTCAGGCGATCCGTGGGGAAGGTCGCGGCGAGTTTGGTCAGAAGTTCTCCGTCCCGCGGAAGGTGGGGACGTGGTGTTGGGTACAAGCGGCTGTGTGGCCACTCCCGGGCGGCTGGCGGCCGGGGACGGTGTCGGGGATCTCCACCAACCTTGCTGCCGGGCAGCTGCAGATGCTAGAAACCCGAATTAAAGGCTGCTAGAAATGCTCAGCGCAAAAACGGGCCCTTCGGCCCACCCAGTCCATGTTATCCCCGTACACTAGCACACTAGGGACAATTTTATATTTTTTTACCAAAGCCAATTAATCTACAAACATGTACGTCTTTGGAATGTGGAAGGAATCCGGAGAAAACCGACGCAGGTCACAGGGAGAACATACAAACTCCGTACAGATAGCACCCCGAGTCAAGATGGAATCCGGGTCTCTGGCGCTGTAAGGCAACAACTGCACCACTCCTGGAGAGACGGAGCCCATGGTTCAAGCTCATTGCCCGGCTATTCAGTTCTTCTCACCACAGATGCTGCCTGACCCGAGTATTTCCAGCAGCCTCTATTTGTTATTCGCTTTGAGACATGTTGCCTGTCTGTTCGGGCCTCGCTCAACAATATGTTGCGGGAATTTGGGCCCGCGGTGTTAGAACAGGCGGCAGAATGCTCGAGGTTTTATTGACTACAGCGCAACTCCGCGGCCACCATTTGCAGGTAACTCGTGGCCAGTGGACGGCTGGGGAGTGGACACTGCTGGTCAGTGAGAGGCAGCGGATTCGGGGTGGTGTTCCGAGGGCATCAGTTCCCCCACACCCAGCGGCTGTAAAACAGAATCAATTACCCAAATGCCAGCCGGAATGTTGGGTCTGTAAACAAGGAACAGTGAGGCAGTTACACCCAATCCTCTAACAAGGCCGGGCACCGAGTCTTAGTCCAGAGCAGGGCGAGATTGGGAGAGGCTGCCCGCGGTCTCGCATCTTCCACTGAATGTCAACGTGAAACCACGAACCGCCCCCATATCCCTCCGAAACGATCCCTATAACCAAGGTGTCATTGGAATGAAGCTTAAAGTCACAGTATATCTTCACCTCACTATAGTTACTCGACTAGACGCAACTGCAGATTTCCACAGAAGACAGGCACAAATTGCTGGAGTAACTCAGCATCTCTGGAGAAAAATGATGGGTGGCGTTTCGGGTCGGGACCTTTCTTCAGACCAAAACCACAGTTATCGGTCTTCAAAATGGCACAACGTTGTCACACGGCTGAGCACAGTGGTCCCGGCGCCGGACTGTGGGCGATGGTGTCTCCTGTTTCGCCGCCCACAGGAGACACATCTGGTGTGGAGGGCCGGCTGGAGGGGGGAGGGAGTGAATGTCCGGGGGGGGGGGGGGGGTGGCAGAGGGAGTGAATGTCCAGGGGCGGGCGGAATGTCGATTAATTTGCTGCTCCGGGACTCTCGACTCTCCACCCCCCACCCTCCCCTCCTGGAGCTCGTGGGCAGGGTATGTGAGGGAACAGGGAGGGCTGGGGAGCGGAGCTGTGAAGTTATTGTGCTTGGTGTCCAAGACAGAAGGGAAACTGACCCTCTCAGTTCGGCCCTGACGGGAGGTGCTGCCCTGGCCGACCTGCTGCAGAGGCCCGGGCAGGGAGCGGCAGCGACCGGGCGCCAAGGTCGCCCTGCCCCCCTTGCAACCCATGTCCCCGGGCCCGCACACACTAAGGGAGCCCCGCGGGTGAGGGTCAGAGGCCGGACCTCCAGGCTTCCCCACCTCCCCCGGGCGGCGGTGGGTGGGTGGGGGAGGCGGCTCGGCGCCGCCTAGGCCAGGAGCATCTGGCGCTCCTGGGACACCTTCCGCAGCAGCAACGCGGTGAGCAGCAGCAGGAGGGCGAAGAGCGAGAAGACGACGAGGATGGTGATGAAGGAGGCGGAGCTCAGGGGCTTGGGCGGCCGCCGCTCGGCCGGGATCATGTTGGTCAGGTTCAGCATGTAGCCCAGGGTCCAGCCCGCGTCCGTGCTCTTAATCTGCAAACGGGAGAGAGCGTCAGTCATCGCCACGGGAGGGTCGGGTCGCCGAGGGAGGGAGGGTCGCCGGGGAGGGAGGGTCGCCAGAGGAGGGTCGGGTCGCGGTGAGCAAGGATGAGGGGGAGGGGAGCGCCCGGAGTAAGGAAGGGGAAGGGGGTTGGTGGGGACGAGCTTGGTCGGCATGATCACGTATAGGAGGGTCGTGAATTCGGCGCTTTGCTGTGATGAGTTGAAGTTGGCATCTTGTTCGGCACGGACATTGTGGGCCGAAGGGTGTGTTGGTGAGAAGCAAAGGACTGGTCTGGGGACACACTCACTCACTCTCACATAATCTCACTCACTCTCACATACTCACACACGCTTTCGCACACACACACACATTCACTGATTCACACACATTCTCACTGACACACACTCACACTCACCTTCCTAATGAACTCGATGGAGTCCCAGGTGGCGGCGCTGAAGTTGTAGCCGCTGATTAACAGGGCGAGGACGTAGTGTCCAGCGAAACAGTTCTCGCTCAGGTAGCGCTCCTTGATCTTGTAGACGGTCTTGGCCTGCAGTAAACACGGGGGCGGGTGATCACCTTAAACCGCTTCTCCCGGACCAGCCCGCAGGCAGTCTTCACCGTGGTGGTGGGGGGGAGGGTGTGAGGAGGGGGGGGAGGGTGTGAGGAGGGGGGGGAGGGTGTGAGGGGGGGGGGGTGTGAAGGGGGGGGGTTAGGCAAGAGGGTGGAGGGAGAGAGGAGCTAAGGGGAGGGAGTGGGGAAAGAAGGCGAAGGGAGGGTGAGTGGTAAGGAGGGGGAGAGGTCAGTCTGGCCAATCTCTGCCTGTCTGCTCGGTCTCAGTCCGGCTACATCCCCAGGGCAAGGTCATGTCTGGGTTACTTTCAGGGCCATGAAGGACACCCAATGTCCCACCCTCATCCTGCACCTCTGTAACCTCCTCAACAAACGCGATCAACATGACCCGAACCAACAGAGCCACGCCGACGGTCCCTAATTTGCCCACTCCTTCCCAAATCGTCAATCAGACCCTTCCACCAAAAAAGTCAAAAAACTCCAGATGGATTCCAGGAAGATGTCCGAGGCAAGTGGGAATCTTGACAAACTGTCCATGTCCGGTGGTGTGACAGCAACGTAGGGAATGAAGGATAGATTCTCTCCCTCACCACCCCATCCTCGCCCCCAAGGTCCCAGAGCCTGACTCTGCCTCCCTCCCAATCCACTCCTCCAGGGCCCGGGGCCGGACTCTCCCCCAACAGGGGCCCGGGGCCGCGATCCATCACCCACCTGGGCCCAGGGCATACTGCAGAATTCCTCCACCGCCGCCTGCATCTCGCTCAGCGACTGCCTCCGTTCCCCTTTGTTGAAGAAGGCTGTCACAAAGTAATACGCTGAGAAGGCCTGTGGAGGGAGGGAGGTGAGAAGCTGTTTAACCTCATGGAAACAGGCCCTTCGGCCCACTACACCCATTCTAGCCTTCTAGCGCCCATCTGCTCTGACCCATTGACTCCCACCTGCTCCGCCCTCACCCACACACGGGGCAGTTTACAGCAGCTATGTAAACCCCACGTCTGATGTGGGGGGAAACGTAATCGCAGGGAGAACATGCCAACTCCACGCAGACAGCAAAGGTCAGGACTGAACCCTGGTCTCCATAGCAGAGAGTCACTAGCACTACAATCTGCACTGTGAGGGCAAAGCGAAAAAGGTCAGCGAATTCTGTTGACTTCACCACCCCCACTGAGCCCGGGCTGACCTCATGACTCCTGGCTGACCCCACTGACCACGGACTGAGCCCACGATCCCAGGCTGACCGCAAGACCACCCCACCGACCCTGGGCTGACCCCACAACCCCTCACTGACTCCAAATTGAACCCAGGCTGATCCCACCCACCCTGGGCTGACCCCACAATCCCCCCACTGACCATGGGCTGACACCGCAGCCCTGGGCTGACCCTACGACCCCCTACTGACCCTATGTCCCCTGGGCTGCCCCCCACAACCCCCTTCCGATCCTGCTGACGACGGGATGACCCCACAACGCCACACTCCCTACCAACTCTGGGATGACCCCATAACCCCACTCCCCCATTGACCAAGGGATCAGATGCCGGTACTGACCACAAAGTGGCCCCAGACGGGGGGCTGGTATATCCCATTGAAGGAGCAGCTGGCCCAGCTGCAGGCACTGTGGTTAAGTAGAGCCCTCACTTGCAGCCCGCACTGCCGTGAGTCACCAGTGCCCAGCAACCTGAGTGTCTGGTTCCGGCTACGGGCTGCATCCAGCGTGCACGGACTGTTGAAGAAGTCAGACACGTTGATGGATTTCTCGTACCCGCGGTTGAAGCAGGGATTGCGAATGGTCCCCTGATCCGTCACCTGGAAGAGGCAAGGTGGGGCATGAAGCAACGTTTAGTTTAGAGATACAGCATGGAAACAGGCCCTTTTGGCCCACTGGGTCTGCACCAACCAGCGATCCCTGCACATTAACACTATCCTATACCCACGAGGGACAATTTTTTTTACATTTACACCCAGCCAATTAACCTACAAACCTGTACGTCTTTGGAGTGTGGGAGAAAACCGAAGATTTCGGAGAAAACCCAAGCAGGTCAGAACGTACAAACTCCGTACAGACAGCACCCGTAGTCGGGATCAAACCCGGATCTCCAGCGCTGCATTCGCTGTGAGGCAGCATCTCTACCGCTGCGCCAACTTGCCACCCTGAGGAAGGAATTGCAGATGTGCGTTTAAACCCAAGATAGACACAAAAAGTTGGAGTAACTCAGCGGGACGGGCAGTATCTCCGGAGAAAAGGAATAGGTGATGTTTAGGGTCGAGACCCTTCTCCAGACTGAGAGTCTGGGGAAACACAGTTCCCCTCTGGGTGAGAAGAATTTTCCTCCGATCCCTCTCACCATCTCTCTCCTCACATTAGACATATTCCTCTTCTTTCAGCTGTCACTAATCTAGTTTCTCCTTATCCACCTGATCATAATTTTGTACGATTACAATGAAAGGTGGGAGATCAAATTGTGAGAAGCACACTCTATATCCCTCAAACCATTTCTGTACGTGTACTTGTCAAAATGTATTTTAAATGTTATTGTACGTGCCTCTGGTAGCTCGTTCCATATACCCACCACCCTCTGTATGAAAAAGTTCCCCATCAGGTTCCTATTGATCGTTCCCCTCTCACCTTAAACCTATGTCCTCGGGTTCTTGCTTCCCGTAGTCTGGGCAAAAGACTGCATTTGCCCTAAGTATTCCTCTCATGATTTTATACACCTCTATAAGATCACCCCTCATCCTTCTGCACTCCAAAGAATAAAGCTCTAGCCTGCCCAACCTCTCCCGATATCAGTGCTGGCTTGAAGGACCGAATGGCCTCCTCCTGCACCGATTTCCTATAGATCAGGCCCTCGGGTGCTGGCAACATCCTCATAAATCTTCTCTGCACTCTTTCCAGCTTAACACATCTTTTCTGCGGCAGGTTTTTATTTGCTGGTGAATGCCTGGAAGGCGCTATCAAGGGCGGTGGTGGAGATAGATACGACATTGGCATGTAAGAAACGTTTGGATAAGCACAAGGATATGCACGGAGTGGAAGGATGTGGATTATGTGCGGGCAGATAAAAGTTTATCTTGGCAACGTGTTCGGCACAGAATGGCCAGTTCTTGTGCTGTCCTGTTCTGTGTTGTGGGAGCACATTCATGTCCTGGTTAGTGCCCTGTCAGTACCAGTACTGTCCACCGCGGCCTCCTGTGCTGCCCACTGCCTACCATGAGATTCTGCAGCAGCCTCTTCAGGGCCTGGTCCTTGCCGTAACACAGGAAGCTGTGGGTATACATGTCGTAGTCCCTCCCGTACAGGCGGAAGTGCATGGAGTTTTCCGGTGCTTCGACCTCCCCGTTAGGAATGAAGGTGATCTGTGTGGACGCCCCACCCAGGTCCAGCGCTCCCAAGGTGTCCGGCTCACCCGCCGTTTCCTGCAGGGGGCAAGAGGCAGGGTCAGTGGGGCAGGAGCAAGACGCAGAGGGCAGGGGGCAGGGTCAGGAGGCAAGAGGCAGGGTTAGGGGGTGGGAGCAGGGGGCAAGAGGCAGGGTTAGGGGGTGGGAGCAGGGGGCAAGAGGCAGGAGGCAGGGTCAGGAGACAGGAGGTGGGGTCAGGGGGCAGGGTTAGAAGGGGGGCACTCAGTAAACTGCGATCCTCACTGAGGCCGAGGAGCCCACCCACCCATGGATGAGGTCTCTGCTCCCACACCCTCGTCCACACACCCCCTTTTTCCCGCTCCCCCCTTCCCTCCATCGCCCGCATCCCCTTCCCCGCCCACGCTCCCACACCTTGCATGGACAGATCCCTGCACCCCTTCCATCTCTCATACCCCCCTCCCTCCCAGACACCCTTCCAACGCGCCCCACCTCACCCAGACCCCCTCCCTCGCCCACAGCCACACCTCCCATGGATGGGGTCTCCACATCCCCTTCCTCACACAGACCCCCCCTCGCCCTCCTCTCTCATGCACATACCCGTCCTTGCCCACCCGTCCACCTTCTGACAAACACCCGCGCCATGCGTTGCCCGGGGACTCGGGGGTGGGGTAGGTGGTGGATGTCTCGGGACCAGGCTGTGGGGGGGCGCTGTTTCAGGGAGCGTGGGGGCCGATAGGTGTTTCGGGGATGGGGATGGTTGTTTCAGGGAGAGGGGTGGGGATGCGGATGGGTGTGTGTTTCAGGGACACGGGGAGGGGGGTTCACCTGCTGCAGGTTCCCCATCAGGTAGTTGATGGTGATCCATCCGAAAGCCCCCTCGTCCAACCCATTGATGATCCGAGCCCCCCGGAAATCAAACGGATACGTGTGGATGAATTGTTCCACGGCCTGCAGCAGCTTCTCAGCCTGAGTGCGGTCCTGTAGCCTGTAACCAACAGAGAGGGCCGTTACAGTGAGGGGGGTCTTTTATAGGCAGAGAAACCCCCTCCCATATCCACCTATCACACTCACTCCAGTGCACTACATTTGGTGTTCAGAGGCTGGTCTGTACGAGGAAGCGCCCACAGACCAGAGATCACCATGCAGGCGAGTGGGAACTCTGAGCTTCCAGCTGGTGTTCTGTTAACTCTCCATTCCCCCTCCTTTCTGGCCATTCCTTGCAGTTGCAGGGAGTTTGAACTGTTCGCATTACAGGCTACACTGCAGCTCCCAAACCACAAATGCAACATTCTCAGACCCTGGCCAGAGTCATGCAGCGCAACACAGCACAGCAACAGGCCCTTCGGCTCAGCTTGCCCATGCCGACCAAGTTGGCGATCTGCCTGCATTTGGCCCACAGCCATCCATATATCTGACTACATATCTGACTGTTTCTCTCGGAAAATAACTGCAGATGCTGGTACCCATTCCTTCTCTCCTGGGATGCTGCCTGACCAGCAGAGTTACTCCAGCATTTTGTGATACCTGACTGTTTCTCTAGCTTCCTCTGGCAGCTCACTCCAGGTACAGACTGCCGTCTGACGTTACCTGCGAGGTCTCTCTCTAATCTCTCCCTCACCCCCGGGTGGAGTCTGACCTCAGCAGACGCATGCCGGCTGTGGCGCCCAGGTACACTGGGGTCTCACTGTGCTGCTGGGTGGGAATAGTCTTCTTCGCCTCGTCCAGACAGGCTTTCAGTGAGGGTCCGGCCCTCTCCACGTCCGTCCAGTAACTGGAGATCCCCGGGCCTGCAGACGGGAGGACGCAGTGAGAACCGGGCATCACTGCAGCCAGGGAGAGCGAGGGGGGGAGAGAGGGAGGGATAGTGGGAAAGGGGTGGGAGAGAGCACGGGGAGGAGGAGTGGGATGGTGGGGAAGGGGTGGAGGGAGCAGAGTGCAGGGGCAGGAGGGAGGTGAATGGAGTAGAGGAGGGAGGTTGCTGGGGAGGGGAGAGGAAGGGGTGTGAAATTGCAGTGGGGAGAGAAGGCAGGGGAAAAAGGAGGCTAATAGCACAGCCACATCGGCCAGCGTTACTCGAGGCCAGCCTCACCCTCCACGCTGCAGGAACTCAGCTGCTCCACTAGTCCTGTATCATTCATCTTCTCCGCCGGCCATTGGTAGATGAAGAGCGCCGTGTGTGAGGAGCCCGCGTCCATGACCAAGCCATACTGTGGACAGAGACATGGTCAGTGGGCACCAGGACCTCGCGGCACTACGACACTGTGGATGGAGCAGCGGGCACCAGGACCCCAGCCGTATGGCACCGGGCACCAGGACCCCATGGCACCCAAACCCGATGGCACTGGGCACTTGGACGCTGCGGCACCGGGCACCAGAACCTTGTGGCTCCCTGGCCCTGTGGCAGCGGGCACCAGGACCCCAGGGAAGCCCGGCCCAATGGCACTAGGACCCTGCGCACCCCGGCCCTTTGGCAGCGGGCACCAGGATCCTGTGGTACCCCAGCCCTGTTTAATTTTCAGTCAATGGATCAGTGAGTGGCTGCAGGTGCCAACATTTACTGCCCATCCTTGTCTGTGAAAACATGCTGATATCTTGAGTCCTGGTCAGGGTCCCCGCAGTGGGGAGGGAGATCAGGACGTGGCTCCAGCCAGCACAAGGCATGGTGAAACTTGCCGCCAGAATGGTGTGACTTAGTGAAGACGTTATGTTGCTGCCCCTGTGTGCAGGTGGGTCAGGCTGTGCAGTCAATTCAATGGCCTTTTTACCATCAATACCATTCAGGTCAAAGCAAACCCCTGGACTGGCAGCTGCCTGCACCCAGACATCTATTGAATGACTGCAGTGTGTGTGGGCGCCAGTGTGTGTGTGGGGATCAGTGTGTGTGTGTGTGTGTGTGGCTGCAGTGTGTATGTGTGGGTGCAGTGTGTGTGTGTAGGTGCAGTGTGTGTGCAGTATGTGTGTGTGGGTCAGTGTGTGCGTGGGTCAGTGTGTGTGTGGGCGCAGTGTGTGTGTGGGTCAGCATGTGTGTGTGGGTGCAGTGTGCATGTGTGGGTGCAGTGTGTGTGTGTGGGTCAGGGTGTGTGTGTGGGTCAGTGTGTGCGTGGGTGCAGTGTGTGCGTGGGTCAGTGTGTGCGTGGGTCAGTGTGTGGGTGCAGTATGTGTGCGTGGGTGCAGTATGTGTGCGAGGGTCAGTGTGTGTGTGGGTCAGTGTGTGTGTGTGTGGGTGCAGTGTGTGTGCGTGGGTCAGTGTGTGTGTGGGTCAGTGTGTGCGTGGGCGCAGTGTGTGTGTGTGTGGGTGCAGTGTGTGGGTGCAGTGTGTGTGGGTGCAGTGTGTGTGGGAGCAGTGTGTGTGGGTGCAGTGTGCGTGGGTCAGTGTGTATGTGGGAGTAGTGTGTGTGTATGGGTGCTGTGTGTGTGTGGGTGCAGTGTGTGTGTGGGCGAGTGTGTGTGTGGGAGTAGTGTGTTTGTGTGTGGGTGGGTACAGTGTGTGTGGGTCAGTGTGTGTGTGTGGGTCAGTGTGTGTGTGAGTGCAGTGTGTGTGGGACCATTGTGTGTGAGTGCAGTGTGTGTGGAGGGTCAGTGTGTGTGTGGGTCAGTGTGTGAGGGTGCAGTGTGTGTGTGTGGAGGTGCAGTGTGTGTGGGAGCAGTGTATGTGCGTGGGAGCAGTATGTGTGTGTGGGGGTGAGTGCAGTGTGTGTGTGTGTGAGTGCAGTGTGTGTGAATGTGCAGTGTGTGTGTGTGAATGAGCAGTGTGTGTGTGTGGGTGCAGTGTGTGTGTGTGGTTGCAGTGTGCGTGTGTAATTGCAGTGTGCGTGGGTGCAGTGTGTGTGTGGGTGAAGTGTGTGTGTGTGTGCAGTGTGTGTGTATGGGTGCAGTGTGTGTGTGTGGATGCAGTGTGTATGTGTGGGTGCAGTGTGTGTGTGTGTGTGAGTGCAGTGTGTATGTATGGGTGCAGTGTGTGTGTGTGTGCAGTGTGTGTGTGTGTGGGTGCAGTGTGTGGGTGCAGTGCGTGTGTGTGGGTGCAGTGCGTGTGTGTGGGTGCAGTGTGTGGGTGCAGTGCGTGTGTGTGGGTGCAGTGCGTGTGTGTGGGTGCAGTGCGTGTGTGTGGGTGCAGTGCGTTTGTGTGGGTGCAGTGCGTTTGTGAGGGTGCAGTGCGTGTGTGTGGGTGCAGTGTGTGTGTGTGTGTGTGGAGCAACGGAAGGGCTGTATTACCTTCAGTTTCTGTGGCCGTGGCACGGTCTGTATCAATGTCACCACGACCAGCACCACAATCACCGCCAGCAGCAGGCTGCCGACCAACAGCAGTGGGTGCTTAAAACATGACTGCCTCTTCATTTCTGCAAACAGAGGAGAGGCATCAACAAAATGGACAGCACCTCGGCCCAGCCGTGCCTGTCAGCTCTTCCCCCGCACTGGATCCGTGTTCCTGGCTGAAGGAAGCAGGAGCTGGGCCTGCTGTTCCCACTCCCCACCAGTCCCCGAGATGCTGCCTGAGCCGCTGAGTTACTCCAGCACTTTGTGCCGATCTTTGGTATGAACCAGCATCTGCAGATCCTTGGTTCTCCATTTACCGGCGGCGCCTGGTCGTCTCTGCCTTGGTGATTCAGGTATATTAAACATTGTGAGTCTCTGCCTTCACCACCACTCATGTGTGCACTCCAGATCTCAACCAACCTCTGGGTGAACAGATTCTTCCTCAGATCACCTTGAAAGCTCCTAGCCCTGATCCTAACCCTCTGCACTCGAGTTCTACACACCTCTAGTTTGGGGGAAACATTCCCAGTGCTCACCCTTTGTAATTCACAGTATTAGTCTGGGGGGGGGGGGGGAGGGGTGTAGGAAGGAACAGCAGATGCTGGTTTACACTGAAGATCGACACAAACTGCTGCAGTAACTCAGCGGGCCAATGAACATCTGTGGAGGGAAGGAATGAGTGACGTTTTGGGTTGAGACCATCCTTCAGATTCTTCAGAGAAGTGCTAGTGGGCAGGTCAGAGAACAGGGAAGGAGACTGGTCAGGGGGATTAGCAGGGTGAAGGGGCAGGTGACGGGAGAGGGGGCAAAGGTAGGGGACTGGGTAGAGGAGGAGGCAGGGGACAGGACATTGGGAGGAGGAGGAGGAGGCGGGGGGGGGGCAGAGGAGTGGTCTGGGTGGGGATTGGGCTGGAGAGATGGGGCAGGTCAGAGGAGTGGGGAGGGGACTGTCCGGGGGATCAGGAGGGGCAAGGGAGACGGCAGATAGGGGAGGGGGCAAGGGATGGGAGGGGACAGGACTGTGGAGGGGGGATGTGGCAGAGGGCAGGGTACACGTGGGGCCCTCGGCCTACAGTCCAGCCGCCCTGTGCCCGCGATGTGGGAGCCCCGGGCCGGGCCGGGCCGGGCCCGCACTCACCCCTGGCGGCGGGGCGCAGGTTGAGGCTGAGGCCGCCCCTGCCGGTCACCGTCGCCATCCGCGCCCAGCTGGAGAGCGCGGCCTACGGCGGCCCGTCCCCCCGCCCCGGCAGCCATGGCCGGCCAGGCCACACCGGCGCCCCCGGGGCCCTTAGGCCTTAACCCGGGCCTGCGCGCTCCCGGACCGGCGAGGCGCGCCGCCGCCGCCGCCTGATCTGCGCGCTCCCGGACTCCTTGACCCGGGCCTGCGCGCTCCCGCTGCCGCTCCACCTCGGCCAACGGTCGCTACCCGAGCCGAGACCGCGCGCTCCCGCCCGCTGCTGTCGGAGGGGGATGGGGGGAGGAAGGGGAAAGGGAGGGGGATAGGGGAGGAAGGGAGGGAGGGGGAAGGTGAGAAGGGGAGGGGGAAGGAGGGAGGGGGAGAGGAAGGGAAGGAGGAGGGGAAGGGAGAGGGGGGAAGAGGGAGGGAAGTAGGGGGAGGAGGGCGGGAGGGGGAGGAAAGGGAGGGAGGGGGGGTGGCCGTTAGCCGGGGCGGGGGGGTTTTATTTGATGTGAGGGCAGGCCAGACGGCGGGTTTCCCCACAACATCCCTCAGCTGCCATGAAATGGCCGTTGGAGCCCAGGCGGGGGAGTGGGCAGGATCTCCCGGTTGCTAACCATTCAATTTCCCTTCTCATTCCCACACTGACCTCTCTGGCCTGGGCCTCGTCCACTGCCAAAATGAGATCACGCACAAACTGTGGGAACAGCATCTCCTATCAGGTACTTTACGCTGCAACCGCAGGAGATGCAACACCTGTCCCTTTACTTCCCCCCCTCGACTCCATCCAAGGACCCAAACAGTCTTTCCAGGTGAGGCAGAGGATCACCTGCACCTCCTCCAACCTCATCTATTGTATCTGCTGTTCCAGATGTCAACTTCACTACATCGGCGAGACCAAGCGCAGGCTCGGCAATCATTTCGCTGAACACCTCCGCTCAGTCTGTCTCAACCAAACTGATCTCCCAGTGGCTCAACACTTCAACTTCCCCTCCCATTCCCAATCTGACCTTTCTGTCCTGGGCCTCCTCCATTGTCAGAGTAAGGCCCAGCGCAAATTGGAGGAACAGCACCTCATATTTTGCTTGGGCAGTTTACACCCCAGCGATATGAACATTGACTTCACTAACTTCAGACAGCCCTTGGTTTCCCTCTCTATCCCCTCCCCCTTCCCAGTTCTCCTACTAATCTTCCTGTCTCCAACTACATCCTATCTTTGTCCTGCCCCCTCCCCTGACATCAGTCTGAAGAAGGGTCTCGACCTGAAATGTCACCCATTCCTTCTCTCCAGAGATGCTGCCTGACCTGCTGAGTTACTCCAGCATATTGTGTCTACCTCCTATTGCACTTGGGTCGCTCACAACCCAACAGCATGAACATTGAATTCTCCAATTCTAGGTAACTAACCATAACATCCCCTCCATCACCCTCTTCCCAGTGCCCCACCTCGACCTGCCCCAATTTCCACCTCCACTTACAATAATTCCTCTGCCTTCACAATTTGCTTCTTTCCCATCCTTATATTACCCCTCTGTCTGTTCATCTCCAGCCTTTGTCCAGCTATCTATCAACCAACTAACCTCCCACTCATCTGTATCCACCTATCACTTGCCAGGCTTCGTCCTGCCCCTCCTCTCTTCCAGCTTTCTCCCCCTCCACCTTCGGTCTGAAGAAAGGTCTTGAAACGTCACCTATCCATGTTCTCCAGAGACGCTGGCTGATCAACTGAGTTACTCCAGCACTTTGTGTCTCATTTTTTATAAACTAGCATCTGCAGTCCCTTGTGGCTACAGGCAGTTGTACAGATTGCTGCTGCCTTACATCTCCAGACACGGGTTCAATCATGAAAAAGACATAGACTGCTGGAGTAACTCAGCGGGTCAGGCAGCATCTCTGGAGAACATGGATGGGTGAGGTTTTGGGTCAGGACCCCTCCTCACACTTGTTCAATCCTGACCATGGATGTTGACTGTGTGGAGTTTGCACATTCTCCCTAGGTTCCTTTAATTGCCCCTTGGGTAGGCAAGTGCCTATGACAGAGAATAGGTCACAGGGCTACCGGGAGATAAGGCCAGTGGGATTGCATTGCCAGGAGCTAGCATGAACTCAGTGGGCAGAATAGCCTCCTTCGGTGCCATGATAAATAGGTTCAGGGCATTGGTGCCAGCAGGGACATTGGGCTGGCTGGCTAACTGGTGGAGTTGTGATCAGTGGGTCACTGGAAGCTGTGATAACAGAGTGCTGCTGGGGGATTCCATTAATGAGAGACGACAGACCTGGCTGTTCTATGGACAATGTCCCTGAGATCGAAAGGTAGGTGGGAATGCAGAAAATGAGGACCAACATGATATAGATAGGTTCAGGAAGGGTTGCACATTGAGGGAGGGCAATGTGGGGAAAGGTAACACAGTGAGTAAACCGATGAGTTTGCACGAATTGCAGAAACCGACGAGGAGTTTGCAGAAAGGCAGAGCGCTGGTCCTGGCGTGTGGGTCCTTGTAACAAGTGGTCAGTATGTGGACAAACTTTGTTGCAACAGTGCAGGCCACACTTGGATGATGGAGTGGAAACAGGCCATTCATCCCAACTTGCCCACGCCGACCAACATGCCCCATCTACACTAGTCCCATCTGCCTGCGTTTGACCCATAGCCCTCTAAACCTGTCCTATCCGTGTACCTGCCCAAATGTCTCAAATATTATGGTGGTAAATGCGGGCACTGTGACTTCACTGCGGTGAGCTGCACTTGCAGCAGGTTGTCCACAGGAGGTTCACCAGAAGGGTTTGACGAGGAGAGGATCGCAGGTCAACCCAATATTCAATGGCCTCTAGAGGAACCGGGGATGATCGCATTTGATCAGGGAGGAGGTAGGGCTGGCCCAGGGCTTCAGTCCAAGGGTCAGTCACCTACATTGGGAAAGAGGAGGAATCTCATTTGGCAGTTGCAAAGCTTTGAAATTCTCTACCCCAAGAACTCACAAAATCTGAACACTCAGCGTTTGTGCTGCTGGGGAAAGGATCACTCTCACATCAAGCGCAGTCCATGGCCCTGCCCTTCACAGGTCCTCGTCCACGCCCAGCGACTCCAAGCTTCTCCCACCCCTCCGGCTGAGAACGCCAACACCCAATGGAGGAACACTGCCTCCTCCTCTCCACCAATCCTTCCACCCAATAATTTTCCCCGTCGTTTTTGACCACGTAATAGATGAAAAGAGTTATTTTCATACATTATGAAGAGTGCACTGAGAATTCTATTCACCCGACGAAGTCTCCCGTAGACCTTAACTGGAACCTATAGAAGCGGATGACTTTGAAAAGTAATTTAGACGCATATATGGACAGGATGGTTTCAGGGGGCCAAATGCAGGCAAATGGGACGAGCCCAGTATGCCAACTTGCTTGACATGAACAAGGTGGGCTGAAGGGCCTATTTCTGTGCTGAACAACTCTGCCTCCCTCCCTCCCTTCAGCATTGTATTTGCAAAGGAAATAGCCCTTGCTTATCGCTGTGATTTATCAGTCCTGGAAACTCCCTTTCTAACTCAATCAGTCTTTCCAGTAATGTGACTGGAGTTCTTGTGCTGTGCCTTAATACTGTACATCGTCTTATCTTAACCTTCCAGATCTTGCACTCTGTACCTGGGCTCAGAAAGGAAACTATTCCTCAGGTTCCCTTTAAACCACCTGATCAGCCAAACATGTTACCTCTAAGGAAGTGTGTACATACTGTAGATAGACAAAATGCTGGAGTAACTCAGCAGGACAGGCAGCATCACTGGAGAGAAGGAATGGGCAACGTTTCGGGTTGAGACCCTCCTTCAGACCGAGAGTCGGGGGAGAGGGAGACTGGAGGGGTATGGTGTGAAAAGACAGATCAAAGCAGACAATGCTCAAGGAAATGTACAAGAGTTCGTTGTTAGTTGTGACAATGAGGCATACAATCAGTAAAATTAATCAGGAGGACCATGAAACTAATTGGAATACTAGGGTGGGGAAGGGACAGAAAGCTAGGGTTACTTGGTCCATATTATTGTAATCAATATTAATACCACTGAGTGGCAAGTTGCCCAAGCGAAATATGAGGTGCTGTTCCTCCAGTTTGCATCCTAGTTCATCTGTTTCTCTGCATCATTCAAAATCCTCCCTTTTTTATTGTTTATTTCTCACGATGTGGGTGTTGGAAGCAAGGCCAGAATTTATAGCCCTGATAAGCTGTTGGTGAATCACCTTCTGAAGCCGCCCAGTCCTCCTGGTGAAGGCTCACCTTCAGCGATATACCCGAGGGATACATGGGCTGAGGACCACTTACGATGAAGCGGCCGTGATATAATCCAAGGCAGGGTGGCGCATGGGTTGGAAGGCAACTTGCAGGCGGTGGTGTTTCCCTGCACACACTATCCTTGGACTTGGTACCAGGGTTTGGTTATTATTTATTAAATCCCTGCAAGAGAGGATATTCCTGGGGGATTGTCCAGTGAGAAGATGGATAGAACTTCAAATTAAGAAGGGGGTGGTCACTTTGGAACTGTAATAAAGGTCCACAAATAGTCAGTGGAAATTTGAGGAACCTAAGTAGGGAGATTGCAGAGAGGTGTAGGAATAATAGGGCCTGTAATAGTTGACATTTTTAACTTCCCCAATATTGACTTGGACTGCCACAGTATTAAGAGATTATATGTGGCAGAATTTGTTCAGGAATGTTTTCTCAAACAGTAGGTAGATGTAGAGAGGGGGGTGGGGTTGAAATACTGGAACCTCCTCTTGGGGAATGAGGCTGGACAAGTAGGGGGCACTTTGGTACCAGTGGCCAGAATTCTATTAAACTAGTTCACGTTATAGGAGTAGAATTAGACAATGCGGCCCATCAAGTCTACTCCGCCATTCAATCACAGCTGATCTCTGCCTCCTAATCTGATTTTCCTGCCTTCTCCCCATAACCCTTGACACCCGTTCGAATCAAGAATTCATCTATCTCTGCCTTAAACGTATCCACTAACGTGGCTTCCACCTGTGGCAAAGAGTTCCACAGATTAACTACCCTCTGACTAAAGAAGTTCCTCCTCACCTCCTTTCTAAAAGAGCACCCTTTAATTCTGAGCCTATGACCTCTGGTCCTAGTCTCTCCCACCAGTGGAAACATCCTTTCCACATCCACTCTATCCCTTTCATTATTCTGTAAGTTTCAATGAAGTCCCCTCTCAACCTTCTGAATTCCAGCGAGTAGACGTTCCGGAAAGAGATATGGCTAGTCCACAAGTTTAAATAATAAACTGTAATTGTGAAAACAAATAAGAGGCTAATTTTGATAGCATGAGTCAGGAACTTGCAACGGTTGTTTGGCGCTGGCTGCTTGCAGCGAGAGGGACGTCTGGCAAGTGAGATAGGGAGAGTTCAGAGCCAACATGCTCCTGTTAGATTGAAGGTAGGGGGGAGCCCTGGTTGACGATGGATTTCAAGGCTCTGGTCAGGTATAGGGATCTGGGATCAATGGAGTCTCTTGAGGAGTATAGGGAATGTAGGAACAAACATTTAAGAAGAGAATCTGGAGGGTAAAAAAAGGTATGAGATATCCTGGACAGATAAGGTAAAGGAGTCTAAGAGATTCTACAATGGGTAACCAGGGAGAGAGCAGCGGGCCAATGATCAGTGTGGTCATTTACATATAAAGCCGCAGGAGAAGGGCAAGGTCTTCAAAGAACACTTCGCATCGGACCACATGTGTACTGGGACATTGAAGCGAGGGAAGTATTGCAGGACACAATGTCAGTGGTGGGGAAGTTACTGGAGGGGATTCTGGAATAAACTTGCAATTTGGAAAGACAAGGACTAATTTTTTGGGCGGCACAGCGGTAGAGCTGCTGCCTTACAATGCCAGAGACCCGGGTTCCATCCTGACCATGGGTGCTGGCTGTACGTTCTCCTTATGACCTGCGTGGATTTTCTCCTGGATCTCCGGTTTCTTCCCACACTCCACAGATGCGCAGCTTTGTAGGTTAATTGGCTTGATATGCATGTAAAAGTTGTCTTAAGGATAGCGGAGTCAGGGGGTTTGGGGAGAAGGCAGGAACGGGGTACTGATTGAGAATGATCAGCCATGATCACATTGAATGGTGGTGCTGGCTCGAAGGGCTGAATGGCCTATTCCTGCACCTTTGGTCCATTGTCCCTGGTGTGTGTGGGATAGTGTTAATGTGCGGTCTGTGTGGACTCGGTGGGCCGAAGGGCCTGTTTCCGTGCTGTATCTCTAAATTAAACAAAAACATTAGGGATTGTCAGCACAGTAGAATGTTGGAGTGGAGCAAGGTTCCACCTCGGGATGGAGGGCCAACTGGTCAGTGGGTGATGGAGGGTGTTATTCAGACTGGAGGCCAGAGGTGTATCACAGGGAGTGTGCTGGGTCCACTGTTGTTTATTATTTACATTAACCATTTCTCCGGAGATGCTGCCTGACACTCAGAGATGTTCCAGCACTTTGTGTTTAAAGGTCTAAAAGGATGTGGGCAATAAACCCAGGGAAATGGGACGCGCTGGAAGGCACCTTGTTCGAGCATGGGATTTTCTTTAATCCAACTTGCCAATGACATTTCATGGAGCTTGTTAGAAGTTTTTTTTGAGATAATTCAATTTGCATTTTTATTTACTGTTAAAGCTGGTTCCATGTAGATAATTCTACTCACGCCCTGTTGTTGGCTCCAGTTCAGCTTTTGTCCTTCACAGGGACATGCCGATGCTTGCATTCATCGATCAGGGCACTGAGTATAACACTCAGGAAGTCTTTTTGCAGCGTCATCAGACTTCGGTTAGGCTGCATTCGGAATATTAGTTTAGTTTAGAGCTACAGCGCGGAAACAGGCCCTTCGGCCCACCGGGTTCGCGCCTACCAGCGATCCCTGCATAATAACACAATCCTACACACACTAGGGACAATTTTTACATTTACCAAGCCAATTGACCTACAAACCTGTACATCTTTGCAGTGTAGATGGAAACCGAAGATCCCGTTCAAAGCCCACGCAGGTCACGGGGGGAACGGACAAAACTCCATACAGTCAGCACCCGTAGTCGGGATCAAACCTGGGTCTCCAGTGCTGCAAGCGCTCTACAACCCGTTTGTTGCAGTTGTTTTTGTTTGCAGTTATTGTTTGCAGTTCTGATCACCATATTACAGAAAGGATTTGGAGAGGGTGCAGAGGAGATTTATTAGAATGCTGCGTGGATTAGAGGGTATTAGCTAGAAGAAGTTGGACAAACTTGAATTGTTTTAAATGTTGGAGGCTGAGATGGGGGGGGGGGGGGGGGGGGTGAGCTGATGCAAGTATATAAAATATATAAAAGGCAAAGGTAGGAAAGTCAGAACCTTGTCCCAAGGTGGAAATATCAAATACTAGAGTGCAGCTTTAAGGAGGGAGGAATGTTTAAATGAGATGTGTGGGGCGTTTTTGTTTTTTTTACACACAGTAGGCGGTGGGTGCCTGGAACACCCAGATGTAGTGGTGAAGGCAGATTTGATAGTGGTGTTTAAGAGGCTTTTAGATAGGAACATGGATATGGAGGGATCAAGGCAGAGGAGATTCGGTTAACTTGGCATCATGTCCGGCCCCATTCCTGTGCTGCACTATTCTGTGTTTCCAGACAGCGAGTCATGTCTGAGGACTGAGCAGCTAATCAGGAAGGAGAACGGAGATACGAGTTGTGCTTGTTGAGACTCAAGGTTTAACTGGATGTGGGAATTAAACGATGAACAGGAGTTTTTGTTCCCTGGAGACGGAGGTCTGTGCTCCCGAGAGCCGCGGACAGGGTTACGGAATGGGAGAGACTGACAAGGCCGGAGGAGTGGGGAGGATGTGGGGTCATTATTGATTTCAATGTGGGGCTCACTCTTCCCTCGGCTTCTTGTTCTGTAAATTACACTGGCCAACAATGAAAATGCCAAGAAATTAAACAAATACTGCTGGTGAAAGTTCAAACCATGCATGTTCCTGTGAGAGCGAAAGGCAAGGAAGGAAGGGAAGGCCAAGTGTGGGATCAAGGAAGCCTTCGTGATGAGAGAAATTGAGCTCTGGTGGCTTTTCGGGCTCAAAGGAACAACGGTGATGATAAGTGGTGCTGAGGCAAAGATCAGCCACGGTCACGTTGAACTGGCAGGGCGGGCACGAAGGGCCTCCTGCTATCTTTATTTCACATGGGGCCTTGTGGATGGAAGGGCACAAAGCAGCCCAGAGATAAAATAAACATGCATAAATTCAGCCAAAAAAAACACAGATATAGACAGAACGCGCACAGAGACGCCACCCCGTTGACTCTCTGGGCTGCTTTGTGCTTCGACGATGAACGTCCATGTACCATGTACGACTCTCTGTCAGAGTCAGAGACATTCCACTCTTCCCACCACGCCAGTGTGCCGGCAGTGCTTGTGCGCTCCGTCGATGCACACGTTTGTCCGTTTGTGAACGTGTGTGTGAGGTGCTTGTCTTTTCTGTATCTGTGTCCTGGCTGCGAGTTTAGTGTGTGCAGTGCCGACTCTGTGCGCGCTCTGTCTATATCTGTGTGTTTTTTTGGCTGAATTTATAGACAATAGGTGCAGGAGGAGGCCTTCTCCCCAATACCCCCTGACTCCGCTATCTTTAAGAGCTCTATCCAGCTCTCTCTTGAATGCATTCAGATAATGCATGTTTATTTTATCGTTACATTTGCACAAGTCATGCATGCACCTGCACATGAGAGTTTTGCATGTTCTGTGCTTGCATGTTTTGTCTGTGTGAGTGCATGTATGTGTGTTGTGTGTATGTGTGTGTGTATAACGCTGCCTTCTGCAGTTCCAGCCGTGTGTGGGGATTCTCGCTTGGTGTGGATGGGATGGGATGGATTGTGCAGTGTGTGTGATGAGATTGTGGTGAGTTGGAGCTTCCGGTGTGTGTGCGCGGGTGGGAACCGGGAAGCCTCGCCACTGGTGGCTGTTGATGCCCAGTGAGGCTGATCCGCCTTCGAGCGGTGGAGAATCCTGTCTGGGCAGAGACAGGGCGGGGAATACGGTTCAGGTTATCCACTGCAGAGCCTGGGGCAACACGCACCGCGCAGCATGATCACACACGCACAGCACTATACCTCACACTCTCACACACAACAACCCCTCACACAGCACGACCCCCACCCACCCCACACACACACAGGTGGCACTGCACAGCATGATCCCACACATACACACCCAGTGACACGGCACTGCGCGATCCAGTGCATGACATTCACTGGGAGGAAGGTTCACCCAAATAGCTCCGTGTTCAACAGGCATGGGCAAGATGGATTGAGTGCTTAAATATTACTGCTACTCAGATGCGTATCTACAGTATGTGCGCACCACGCACGCAACACAATGTACTGAACATCTATCTTCTGGACCAACCACATTGAACTCTACTCCCAATATCTGCAGTTCCTCGTGTCTCCACATAGAAGCTACGACCAAGATAGCACACTAACAACTCCACTTCCTCAGAAGACTAACAAAGTCCGGCACATCAACAACTCTTACCAACTTCCAAGATGCTCTGTAGAAAACATCCTGTTGCGATGCATCACAGATTGGTTTAGCAACTGCTGCGATACCCAAGACCACAAGAAATGGGTACAAGAGTGGCTGATATAGCCCACTATCGACTCCATCTACACACCACACTGCCTTGGAAAAGCAGGCAACATAATTGAAGGACCACTCATGCCTTAGTCATTCCCTCTTCTCCCCTCTCCCATCAGGCAAAAGCTTGAAAGCCCATACCACCAGATTCAGGAACAGCTTCTTTCCCTCTGTTATCAGACCGTTGAATTGACCTCATGTGCGAGAGATGAATTATGGTCTACCGATCGACCTCGTTGTGACCTTTGCACTTTTTTTTAATCACCACATTCTCTGTTGCTGTAACACTTGATTCTGCACTGTAATTATTTTCTCTTTTGCCCTGCCTTGTACTCATGCATGATATGACTTGCCTGGATAGCACACAAATTTATGTTTTGGCGTGGGGTTTGACTATGTTCCTGTGTTGCTGCTGCAAGATATTCATTGTATCCGAGCCTCGCCGTATTCATGCTTCTGACAAACTCGACT
Source organism: Rhinoraja longicauda (assembly GCF_053455715.1). Taxonomy (NCBI): domain Eukaryota; kingdom Metazoa; phylum Chordata; class Chondrichthyes; order Rajiformes; family Arhynchobatidae; genus Rhinoraja; species Rhinoraja longicauda. Next base: position 15,287,945 of record NC_135968.1, read on the forward strand.
CCACGTGACAGGTTCCTTGGGCAAGGTGCTGGTCCAGTCAGATTATTCATGCACAGCTCCAGTCTCATCACCATCGCACGCAGTCACTGAGGTGGGTCGACTCGGAGCAGGACAACTCTCCATGCTCTGGGTACACTGCTGAGGGTGACTGAACCAACGCCTTCCTCCTCGTTAAGAGGTTGGGGGGGGGGGGGATGAAGACAAACATCACTTGCCTCCTCCCTGCTGCCATCCATGGCTCTACGAAGCTGAGGGACAGACTGGGCAGACACTGACTGAACAGAAACAAGGTCACCTCCAGTCCACCCAACGACCCTTGGCTTGCCCCATGACGTCCGGTCAACCCGTGACCCCCGACCACAGAGGGTCTGGTCTGACACCGAGCCACTGAGGCTAATGCAACTGCTTCTCTGTCCCAGTGCATTAGGCTGTCCCCGATCCACACTTGAGCTGAATGGCACTGATACTTCATGCAATTTTTTTTGTCCATAATTCCTCCTCTGGACTTCAAGGCCAACCGAGCTGCAGAGGAGACTAGCGCTGTGTGAGACCATGGGGCGGGCAACAACTGCCGCTTGCCTGTCCAGACCACAGTGCAAGCTCGCTCCTCCTCACTACATGTCTAGAGGGATCCGGGCCAAACACAAGCAGCTGGGACTAGTGTAGATGGGGCATCTTGGTCAGCATGGGCAGGCTGGGCCGAAGGTCCTGCTTCTCTGCTGTACGAGTCCGCTGTCCCCTTACAGTGGATGTATACTACAGGCTACAGATGAAGGACAGGGCTGCAGCAGAACAAGCAAGGACCCCAGTGTCTGTGTGACTGGCTCAGTCGGTGCCAGGAGATGGGTTCAAGGGCATATGGTCAGCCATCCGCAGGGTTTCTCACCTCCCCCCCCCCTCCAGTCTCATTGAGGGCTGACAGACAGCAGGATGTCCAAAGGGAAGGGCTGGAGCTGGTCAGCAGTGAAAGGCTTTGGAGTCTTCACTTCTGGGAACTCTGTGACGAGAACAACTGGGAAGCGACTGGCAGGACTCACCGGCGTGGCCCCACTGCTGATCATCGCGCCTGGTCACTGAATATCTGCTGCTTGGAGATGGCCTCGACAGCCAGGCCCCGAGCTTGGTTGAAATAGCATCTGAAAATGATGAGTGTAGCAGCAGGCATTAGAAAAAGGTGGGAAGGGGCTCCATCCTGGTGGTGAATGTAGATGGGGAACCTTGTTTGAGCTTCATCTGGCTCCTCATGAACAGGTGAATAATTGACCAGGATCTTCCGCAGAGACACAGAGCGATGGAGGATAGTAACAACATCGCCTAGCCAGGCATACTCTTGCAACTCCAACCCAGTGCCGCTTCCAAGGCAAGGGACCTTCAAGGCTAAATTAAGACAACATTTGGAGAACTTTTCAACTTGAAGGATGCAAGATGGTGCTGGAAACGTGGCGACTGTTGTGCACTGCTTCAGTGTAATCCTAACACTCTTGTATTTAAGTATGATGTAGAGTAAGATTTTTACTGAATTGAATGCAAAAAAATAATTTCACTGTACTTAGTTTAGTTTAGAGATACAACACGGAAACAGGCCCTTCAGCCCACTGCCTTTGCACCGACCACCACATATTAACACGCTTACCACCTCACTAGGGACAATTTTTACATTTACCAAGCCAATTTACCTACATACCTGTACGTCCTTGGAGCGTGGGAGGAAACCCACGCAGGTCACAGGGAGAACATACAAACTCCGTACGGACAGCACCCAGAGTCGGGATTGAACCCTAGGTCTCCTGGGCTGTAAAGCAGCAACTCTACCGCTGCGCCTTCAGGTGACACCAACTTAGGTACATGTGACAATGGAGTACCATTGAACGTCCTGTACCGATGCACCCAGGAAACCTTCTCAGAGAGATGGAGATCGCACCACCAGTTAGACCTGAATAACGCACCCATACCAGTAACCAGGTCCTGCATGGAGGGGGGGTCACAGCTCACAACAGTGCAGAGCAATGCTCGCTTTTGTTTAATTGTTAGAGAAAGAATGAGTCACAGTCAGAAAAGCAGAGGGCAGGTACAATTCAGCCACCAGCGGTAGCTCACGGGTCAGTGTGGGCACCACGCCTTCACACGCAGAAACTGACATCTCACTGCGTACAAACCACAACTCTGCAAGTCTAACCTGCTACAACTTCGCAGGCGCGTCACACACAACCACAGTGACAATAAATTATCAGTTATACCCGGTAAACTAGACTGCAGATGTGCAAGAACAAAAGTACGTCAAGCAACCACAGTAGTGGAAAGTTCACAGTGGTTCAGTGCCGAGCTCGGGCTGGAGGTTAATATTGTGCACTGTTCAAGAGCCTGATGGTTGCTGGCGAGAAGCTGTTCTTGCGCCTGGAGGCCACGGTTCTCAGGCTCCTGTACCTGCTTCACCTACGGTAGCAACGAGATGAGACCATGGCCAAGGCGGTGTGGGTCTTTTGATGATGCTGGCCGCCTTTGAGGCAGCACTCCTGCAGATACCTTCGATGGTGGGAAGGTCAGTACCAGTGATGGACCTTCAATGGTGGGGAAGTCAGTACCAGTGATGGACCTTCAATGGTGGGGAAGTCAGTACCAGTGATGGACCTTCAATGGTGGGGAAGTCAGTTTCCGTAATGGACTGGACTGTGTCTACCGACTCTGCACCCTCATTTGCTTCTGAGAGTTCAAGTTACCAAACCAGGCAATGACACAACCAGTCAGTATGCTCTCTACTGTACACCTGTAGAAGTTCAATAAAGCATTCAGCAACATATAAATCTCAATCTTCGAAGGACGTAGAGGCGTTGATGATCTTTCTTTGTGATTGCCTCAATGTGCTGGCACCAGGACAGATCTTCAAGAACTTGAAGATGTTGACTCTCTCCCACTGTTCTGTCAATGAAGACACCTTTGTGGATCTTCAACCTTCCTTTCCTGGTCAACAATCAGCTCCTTGGTCTTACTGCATTGAGAGCAAGATTGGTGTTCTGTTCCTCACCTGTTCTGTTCCTCGCCCTGTCACCCAATTCCTTTCCCTTCCTGCATCTGCTCATCACCTACACCAGGACCCCATTCTTCTCCCCCTCCTTTCACCTTTCCACCCACCTTTCCGCTAGTTCTACATTTTATGTCCCACCCTCCTTCCCCATCAAATTCCACCATCTGCACCTTTTGTCTTCGCCACTGTCACCTCAACCATCTGCAGCCTCTTATGTCTCTGCCCTCAGAACCAGCCTGACGAATCTTCAATGGTCTTACACTGTGTCAAGAACTTTCTCTCTTTGGTAAAGAATGGCCCAACCTGTCTTCAATGTGGCAACCACTTTATCCCAGGAATTAGCCATGTGAGCCCTCTCTGGGCAATCTCCACTGCAAGAATATCCTTCCTTAAACAAGACACCCACACTGTATGCAGTATTCCAGGTGTGGACTCAGCACCCGACACCAAACACCTCTCTACTTTATAATCAATACCCCTGACAAAAAAGGCTGATTTTACATTCACTTTCCTAATTAATCAGTATTGGTTTATTATTGTCATATATACTGTGATACAGTGAAAAACTTTGTTTACATGCTATCCAGTCAATATGTGAGTACAAACACAAATACAGCAGGTAGAGCAACGAGAAAAATACCAGTGAACGGAATATGGTGTTGCAGCGTTATAATGTTACAGTTACAGAGAGTACAGATAAGACTTTTTTGCCTGGAGCACAGGAGGCTGAGGGGTGATCTTAGAGAGGTGTATAAAATCATGAGGGGAATAGATAGCGTGAATGCAGAGTCCTTTACCCAGAGTAGGAGAATCAAAACGAGAGGGCACGAGTTCAAAGTGAGAGAGCAAAGATTTAGTGCGAACCTGAGGGGTCCTTTTCACAAGGAGGGTGGTGGGTACTTTGAGCGAGCTGCTAGAAGATGCAAGTACAATAACAACATTTAAAAGACACTTGGACAGGTATATGGACAGGAAAGGTTTGGAGAGATATGGGATAAATGGGACTAGGTTTTAAGCAACTTGCTCAGCATTAAAAAGTTAGGCCAAAGGGCCTGTTTCATGTTGTTTGACTCTTGATTCTATGTTAAGTGGCAAGTATTGTCACAGTGTCATGCTGTTAATATTTCAGGTCAGAGATTCAGCATTCTGATGAATTCTGACTAACCGTCCTCGTCTGAATCATCAACTTTGTTTCTCTCCACAGAGGTTGCCCAACCAGCTGAGCATTTCCTCTTTCTCCTTCAGATTTTCAACACCTTTGTGTCACAACTGAGAGAAACACATCGCAGCAAGGCTGTGGCAACAAGTAGTCAGAAGCTGAATACTGGGCACGGAGTCTCTCGGTTTACCAGGGAGAAGAGCGAGACTGATCACAGGAATGTGCGGGTAAACATGTGATGAGCATTTGACGGCACTGGGCCTGTACTCACTGGAGTTTAGAAGAATAGAGGGGGACCTCATTGAAATGTACCGAATAGTGAAAGGCTTAGTTAGAGTGGATGCGGAGAAGATGTTTCCACTAGTGGGAGAGCCCAGAACTAAAGGTCATAGCCTCAGAATTAAAAGATTTTCCTTTAGAAAGATGAGGAGGAATTTCTTTAGTCAGAGGGTGGTGAATCTGTGTAATTCTATGCCACAGACGACTGTGGAGGCCAATGGATATTTTAAAGGCAGAGGAGATAGATACGTTCTTGATTAGCACAGGTGTCAGGAGTTATGAGGAGAATGGGGTTAGGAGGGAAAGATAGATCAGCCATGATTGAATGGCAGAGTAGACTTGATGGGCCGAATGGCCTAATTCTGCTCTTATTACTTATGACCTTATTTTGACGGAAGGTGACAGAACACACTCACTCATGCAGCTCCAACACAAGCTACAAGAACACAAAGTGCTGGAGTAACCCAGCGGGCCAGGCAGCATCTCAGGAGAACATAGATAGGTGACGTTTCAGGTCGGGACCCTTCTTCAGGCTCTAACTATATACTACACTACTGACCCACAGGTCTTTTGGGATGTGGGAGGAAACCAGAGCACCCAGGGAAAACCCACAGGAGAACGTGCAAACTCCACGCAGACAGCACCCGAGGTCAGGATCTCTGGGGCGGTGAGACAACAGCTCCACCATCTGCGCCACTGTCTGCAGAAGGGTCCCAACATCATGAAACATCATCTATCCATGGTCTCAGGAAGTGTGATCTGACCAGCTGTGTTACTCCAGATAGAGGTTTTTAAAATTTTGAGAGGGACGGACAGAGTTGACGTGGGTAGGCTTTTCCCTTTGAGAGTGGGGAAGATTCCAACAAGGGGACATAGCTTCAGAATTGAGGGGCAAAGGTTTAGGGGTAACATGAGGGGGAACTTCTTTACTCAGAGGGTTGTGGCTGTATGGAATGGGCTTCCGGTGGAAGTGGTGGAGGCTGGCTCGATTTTATTATTTAAGAGTAAATTGGATAGGTATATGGATAGGAGGGGATTGGAGGGTTATGGTCTGAGTGCAGGTAGATGAGACTAGGTCAGGGAGAATGGTCGGCGTAGACTGGTAGGGCCGGACAGGCCTGTTTCCATGCTGTAGTTGTTATATGTTATATGTTATATATTTGTGCCATTTTGTGCATTAACCAGCATCTGCAGTTCCTCGTTTCCACTTTCTCCAACATTTGGCTGGTTCAGTCCTATACAGACCAGAGCTGCCTCCAGGACTGGGAGCCCCAACACTCTCTGCCTCACCTCCTCCCTACTTGCCTCACTCTTCCCCTCCTTCCTCCCACCTCCCCTACCAATTCCTCACCAACCTCTGCCAGTGACGACACCCCCTCACCACCCCAAAGAACTGACTCTTTGCAGGAGGCCGAGGGGTGACCATATTGAAGTGTACAAGATCACGATGGACGCGGATAAACTTTTTTCCCGGAGTAGAGGATTCTAAAACGTAGAGGGAACAGGCTTAGATTGAGAGGGGAGGGGTGAAAGAGGGACGTCAAGCGCAAGTTCATCGCATCCCTCTGACTCGGGACAGCCCGAGTTGTGCAAACGGTGGCGCGCATCACTGCTCTACGCTACACAGGCTTGGGGAATGCCCCGGAACCCTCCTCCACCTCCACCTTCACCCCCTCCACCCCAGCACCGGACGGGGCATCCGATCCCGGCCACCGGCTCACTCATCGGCGGGGAACCCCGAAGTCCCGGGGAGCGGAGGCGGGGGAGGGAGTGAGGGGTCGAGGGAGTGTGGGGCGGGGGGAGAGGGAGAAAGGCAAGGAGAGAGAGAGGGAGAGGGAGTGAGGAGAGGGGTCGGGGGGGCGAGGAGGGAGGGAGCAGAGGGAGGGGGGCGAGGGGCCGGGGTGGGGGAGAAGGGCAAGGGGGGAGAGAGGGGGAGTGAGGAGAGGGGCCGGGAGGGGGGGGGGGGGGGGCGAGGAGGGAAGGAGCAGAGGAGGGAGGGAGGGAGGGAGGGAGGGGGTCGAGGGGCCGGGGTGGGGGAGAGGAGAGGGTGCCATGAGAGGTGACCCGGCGAGGGTTGCGCCGAGCCCCCCGACTCTCGCTGTCCGCCGAGGGGCAGATCCTGTGGTTCCGAGCCCCAGCTCTCCGCTCGGTGCACCGGGGATCCACGTCGCCGCCTCCTCCTCCTCCTCCTCCTACCTTCCTGCGGCTCCATCTCCGGTACCGGGGTATCTGTCATTGCTCCAGGCGGCGGCGCCTCTATCGGACTCTGTCCGGGAGCCGAGTGCGAGTCGCTGGTTAAATAAGAGGCGGGAGGGGGCGGTGCCGGCAACAGCTGGGAGGGTCCAAGGGCTCACTTACGTCACTGAGCGAGGGTTCCCTTGCCTGAGAAAGGGCGGGGGGTGGGTAGAGAGAGAGAGAGAGAGAGATGGCGTGGGATAGAGATACACAGAGTGGGATAGAGAGAGAAACAGAGGGAGGAAGGTGGGGAGGGAAAAAGAGGAATGGAGAGGGAGAAGGAGAAAAGGAGGGAGGGAGAGAGAAGGGGATTATACGAGGTGAAAGAGCTGTAAAGACTTGCACCGAGTCAGGCAGCGTCTGTGGGAGGACTGAGACCCTATCGCACAGATGCCCCGATCTGTATCAACGGGGACAGTGTGGAGAGAGTGTCCAGCTTGAAGTTTCTGGGCACTCACATTTCGGAGGACCTCACATGGTCCAATAACACCGCTGCGCTGGTCAAGAAGGCGCAGCAACGACTGTTCTACCTGAGAACACTGAAGAAGTCTGGTCTGCCCCAACAGCTGCTGACAACATTCTACCGCTGCACCATAGAGAGCATCCTAACACATGGCATCCCTGTGTGGTACCTCAGCTGCACGGAGGCAGAGCCAGAACTGTGTCCGGCCACACAGTCATGTTTGTAGAGTGGAGCAGGCGGCTGAGCACACAGTGCCCCCGTGCTGATGGTTATCGAGGAGGAAGTGTTGCTGCCATTTTGTAATGATCCGTTCATGAGGAAGTGGAGGATCCAGTGTAGGGATGCCCAGAGACCCAGTTGGTGACCAATTTGGAGGGGATGATGAGTTAAACTAGTTTCTAATTTCACCATCCTCCTAATTAAATTTTACTGATTGTATGCCTCATTGTTACCTTCCCCTCAGCTAACAATGATCCGTTTTGCATTTTCCTTGAGCTGCGTCCCCTTTGATCTCTCGTCTTCACAGCGTACCTTTCCATGTCTCTAGTTTCCCTCTCCCCACTCTCATTCTGAAGAAGGGTCCCAATCTGAAACGCCACCCATTCTTTCTCTCCGGAGATGCTGCCTGTCCCGCTGAGTTACTCCAGCATCTTGTTGCTATCTTTGGAGGGTATGATGCAGGGGGAGGTTTTGGGTTGGGAACAGTTTGGGGGGGGGGGGGGGGGGGAGTGGGACCTGACAACTGTTTCCTCACAGGAAGTGTGTGGGGGAGAGTTGGCACAGGAAGGTGGCCGAGGGAAAGAGGAAAAAGGAACTAAATATATCACCAGAACATGAAACGGTTTCATCAGGACCTGGGAGAGGCCGCAGGGGAATTAAACACAACGAGGAGAGCTGGGCGAAGCATGGTCCAAACAACTAAATGTTCCGGAAGGTTCTGTCCTGTGAGTTTAAACAGAAGCATGGGAAGTAGATCGATGGAGAGGAAACGGATCGAGGGGACCTCGATCCTGAACAATGGGAGGAAGCAGAGTGTTAGAGTGAGACTGCACGGACACAGGCCCTTCGGCCCAACTCGTTCATGCTGACCAAGATGTATGTCTGAGCTGGTCCCAGTTGTTGTTATTGTACCTGCCTTCGCCCACTTTGCAATGGGCAGTGGCCAGAGTTAGAGAACGGATGAGAGTTTGTGTCGGGTGGAGCTCCCAGGACACGCCTTCAGGCACTGTCCTCCCTGTTGCCTGTTCACCATTGGCACGTGTGTTGCACAGGTCACTATTTGCAAATGTAGAAATGACGCCGGTTTTTGTAGTGAACTGTGAGGAGCACAAGAATCTTTAGGGAAACACATGTGTAGGAAGGAACTGCAGATGCTGGTTTAACCAAAGATAGACACAAAAGGCTGGACGAACTCAGCGGGTCAGAGAGCATCTCTGGAGAGACATCACCTGTTCCTTCTCTCCAGCGATGCTGTCTGACCTGCTGAGTTACTCCAGCTTTTTCTGTTTATCTTGAGGGAAGCACAGTTGCCTGTAGATCCTGTGTGGAGGACAAGAGCAAGGGGGTCACTGCCAGAGACTAGGGCACCCTGTGCACCTCTGGGTATCACACAATAGAAGCAAAAGGTGCACAAGATGCTGGTAAGAATGTTCCTGGTGTAGCGGACACAGTTCCTGATTTTCCAGGGAATGCTCTCTCTCCGCAGGATAGGACACCTCTCTGTCTGTTGCTGTGAGAACAGTGATGTCTGTACATGGGTTCCCACAGGGCGGGCCCCACTTTGCAGTTTTCTCCCCACACAGCAGTGTGATAAACCGCAATGTGTTGTTCATAAGGTCATAAGGAATAGTAGAATTAAGCAATTTGGCCCATCATGTCTACTCCGCCATTCTATCATGGCTGATCTATCTCTCCCTCCTAATCCCATTCTCCTGCCTTCTCCTCATAACCTCTGATACCCATACTAATCAAGAATCTATCTCTGCCTTAAAAATATCCATTAAATTGGCCTCCACAGCCTTCTGTGGCAAAGCATTCCACAGATTCACCACCCTCTGACTAAATAAATTTCTCCTCATCTCCTTCCTAAAAGAACGTCCTTTAATTCTGAGGCTGTGCCCTCTAGTCCTAGACTCTCCCATGAGTGGAAACATCCTCTCCACATCCACTCTATCCAAGCCTCTCACTATTCTGTATATTTCAATGAGGTCCCTCCTCATTCTTCTAAACTCCAGCGAGTACAGACAAGCCCAGTACCGACAAACGCTCATCATAGACTAACCTACTCCTTCCTGGTGCCTGATAAATGCGGCAGATATACACGCCCTGCACCATGATGCTGACTCTGTGTGTCTGGGCAGCAGGATTTTACCTCGCCGAAATGAACAGCAGAACTTTGAAGCAAAGTAAAGCCATGCTGTCGCTGAAATAAACACAGATGATAATGGAAATCCTCAGCACGCTGGTCAACATAATAGGAATAATGAATCATTGGGATAATAGATCATTGGGATAATAGATCATAGGGATAATGGGTCATAGGGATAATGGATTATTGGGATAATGGATCATAGGGATAATGGATCATTGGGATAATGGATCATCGGGATAATGGATCATCGGGATAATGGGTCATCGGGATAATGAATCATCGGGATAATGGATCATAGGGATAATGGAATAGGGATAATGGATCATTTGGTATAATGGATCATAGGGATAATGGAATATAGGGATAATGGATTATAGGGATAATGGACCATTGGGATAATGGATTATAGGGATAATGGACCATTGGGATAATGGATTATAGGGATAATGGATTATTGGGATAATGGATCATTGGGATAATGGATTATAGGGATAATGGATCATTGGGATAATGGATTATAGGGATAATGGATTATAGGGATAATGGATTATAGGGATCATGGATTATTGGGATAATGGACCATTGGGATAATGCAATATAGGGATAATGGATCATTGGGATAATGCATTATAGGGATAATGGACCATTGGGATAATGAATTATAGGGATAATGGATCATTGGGATAATGGAACATTGGGATAATGCATTATAGGGATAATGGATCATTGGGATAATGCATTATAGGGATAATGGACCATTGGGATAATGCATTATAGGGATAATGGACCATTGGGATAATGCATTATTGGGATAATGGATCATTGGGATAATGGACCATTGGGATAATGCATTATAGGGATAAGGGACAAGGTATAATGGAATGCTGTGCTGTCACTCTAAATAAACCCAGACGATGTTGGAAATCCACAGTAGGCCAGTCAGCATCTGAGGAGAGAAAAAAACAGAGTTAATGTAGCAAGAGTTATGCAGAACTAGGAAATGTGCAGTGTTGATATGAAAGAGTGAGGGAAGAACAGAGGATGTGAGTGTATTTAGTCAGAGACATTGTGGGCCTTGTGCTGTACTGTTCTATGTTCCATGTTCTAATATTGGGGAAGTTAAAGTTCCCACTCAACTACCCTATCGCTTTTACATCTTTCCGCAACTTGCCTTCAGGTCTGATCCTCTCTCTGTCTCCCATTAGTGATTGTGCCTGAGGTACCACCCCATCTGGTGCTGGCTCCTTCCTCATCCCACATAGCCTCACTGGAATGTGGAGCCTTCCTGTAACGGACCGCAGGTAGACCCAAATGCAGCACACGGAACCAAGGAAGTCGTTTTAGAATGAGCTTTATTTCTACCTGCTCGTGGTCGGGGACAGAAGACTGAGGCGTTCACCAGTGCTACGACGAGGCATGAAGGTCGGGAGCAGGCAGGGTCGGCAACGGGAAATCAGCCCAAGAGAGAATGCTGGAGAGTCTTGCATGAGGGCTAAGAACAATCTTGCAAAGAGTGTGTATGCAGGAAGGGTTTATATGCTGGCTTGATTGGTGATCTGGAGCAGGTGAGGGGAGTTGGCTTAACGTGGTGGGCGTGGCTGGCAGGTGAGTGAACAGGACAGACTGTGACATTTCCAGGACATCCGAGAGCCACTGTGATACTGATCGGCAGTGACTCTCCCTCACCTCTTTTAATAACCCCTCTGTTGTATCTGAAACATCTGAGTCCAGGAACGATGAGTTGTCAATCCTGCCCGCCTGTCAACCAATACTTTTTTCCCCTCTCTCGTTTATTAGGTTGTTTACAGTGTACTATGTTTATTTATGCTGTTGTGCTGCTGCAAGTAAGAATTTCATTGGTCTATCTGGGACATATGACAATAAAACACTCTTGACTATGTAGGAATCGAACGTAGACACAAAATGCTGGAATAACTCAGCGGGACAGGCAGCATCTGTGGAGAGAAAGAATGGGCAACGTTTCAGTTCAAGACCCTTCTTCAGACTGATGTCATGGGAGTGGGTGGGACAAAGATAGAATATAGCCGAAGACAGTAAGGCTGGTGGGAGAACTGGGAAGGGGGAGGGGATGGAGGGAGAGGAAAAGCAAGGGCTATTTGAAGTTAGAGAAGTCAATGTTCATACCAAAGCAAAATATGAGATGCTGTTCCTCCAATTTGCGCTGGGCCTCCCTCTGACAATGGGGAGTTTAAGTGCCGAGCAACCGGGAGATCAGGTAGGTGAAGGCGGACTGAGCGGAGGTGTTCAGCGAAACGATCACCGAGCCTGTGCTTGGTCTCGCCGATGTACAGAAGTTGACACCTGGAAGAGTGGATACAGTAGATGAGGTTGAAGGAGATGCAAGTGAACCTCTGCCTCACCTGGAAAGACTATTGGAGTGCTTGGATGGAGTCGAGGGGGGAGGTAAAGGGACAGGTGTCACATCTCCTGTGGTTACAGGGGAAAGTACCTGGGGAGGGGGTGGTTTGAGTAGGAAGAGACGAGTTGACCAGGGAATTGCGGAGGGAACGGTCTCTGCGGAAAGCAGAAAAGGGTGGAGATGAGAAGATGTGACCAGCAGTGGGATCCCGTTGGAGGTGGCAAAAGTGTTGGAGGTTTATATGCTGTAAGCGACGGCTGATGGGGTGGAAGGTGAGGACAAGGGGGCCTCTGTCCTTGTTGCGAATGGGGGGAGGGGGAGCAAGAGTAGAGCTGCGGGATATCGAGCAGACCCTAGTGAGAGCCTCATCCTAGTGAGAGCCTCCGATGATCTAGTATGGAAAACCTCATCCTGGGCGCAGATGCGGCGTAGATGGAGGAATTGGGAGAAGATAGAGTCTTTATAGGAAGCAGGGTGGGAAGAAGTGTAGTCTAGATAGCTATGGGAGTCAGTAGGTTTGTAGTAGATGTCGGTCAATAGTCTGTCTCCTGTGATGGAGACGGTGAGATCCAGAAACGGTAGGGAGATGGCGGAGATGGTCCAAGTGAATTTAAGTGCAGGATGGAAATTAGTCGTGAAGTTGATGAAGTCAGTCAGTTCTGCATAGGTGCAGGAGGCAGCACCGATGCTGTCGTCAATGTAGCGGAGGTAGAGTTCGGGGATAGGGTCAGTGGGAGGAGTTCAAGGAGAAGTTGTTGAGGGTAAGGACCAACTCTGCCAGGCGGAGGAGAGTATTAGTGGATGGAAATTGGTTGGTTCTGCGGTCGAGGAAGAAACGGAGGGATTCAAGACCTTCCTGGTGGGGGATAGAGGTGTAGAGTGACTGGACACACGGCCGTCTTAACGCATGGGCCTGATGGGCACTTGCCCGGGGGCCCACGAGCATAGGGGCCCCATGCTGATCTGTGTATGTTAAGTGACTTGCAATAAATAAATACTACTTTAAAAATGTAGGTTCAATAAGTGCTTTTTTCGCAACATTTTCGGTCAGTAAGTGTTTCTATCAGCGATCTGTAAGTGCTTTTTGCAACAATGTAGCACCCTAAGTCCATCGCTAAGTGCTTTTCGGTAAGTGCTTTTCGCCGGCACGACAGGGGGGGGGGGCTGGTAGGGAAAGGGGGGTGGGGGAGAGTAACGGTGGGGGCCCCAGTACACTGCTTTGCCCGGGGGCCCATAATGCTGTAAAAACGGCCCTGACTGGACATCCATGGTAAAGTGAGGGAATGGGGGCCAGGAAAATGGAAGTTATTGAGGAGACGGAGAGGTGTCTTGGACATAGGTAGGGAGGGATTGGAACAGGGGGGATATGATGGAGTCAAGGTAAGTGGAAATTAATTCGGTGGGACATGAACAAGCAGAAAAAATGGGTCTGCCAGACAAACAGTTCTGTTTGTAGATTTTGAGGAGAAGATAAAATGGGGCCGTGTGGGGCTGGGGAACGATAAGGTTGGAGGCTTTAGGGGGCAGAGAGCCGGAAATAATAAAATCAGAAATAGTATGTGATATTAAGGTCTGGTGCTTGTCTGTGGGGTCATGGTCCAAGGATAAGTAGTAGGAGGTATCTCTTGACTCTTGACTTGACTCTCGACTGCATTATGGTTACAATTAACGAATCCAGGCTCCACGTTCATCAGCCTTGTCCACAATGCTCTTTGCATTGAAATAAAGACTTCAGTGCATCAGCTCCCCGTGGTTATGGGGAGAAAGCAGGAGAATGGGGTTGAGAGGGAGAGATAGATCAGCTATGATTGAATGGCGGAATAGACTTGATGGACCGAATAGCCTAATTCTGCTGCTATGACTTCGGAACTTCCTCCTGCCACTTTGTTTGTGTTTCAGCTGCATAGGCAAACCACCTGACACTGACACACTTCCTCTCGATGTTCCGTGTCTGCTGCTTGTGAAATGTTTAGTTGCTGAAAATAGTTCAGTACTCCGAGCAGGAAGTCTAAATCATAAGGATACTTCTGAAGGGCTATGATTATGTGAAGATAAGGCTTGGCTTGGTAAACAATGGAACATTATTGGTCACCCTCCCATCACCTCTCCCTACCCTGTCCCTTTGATGTATTGACGATACCTTGAGAAACAGCCAACATAATCAAGGACCACTCACACCCCAATCATCCCCACTCCCGTCGGGCAGAAGGTGCAAACGTTTGAAAGCACGTACCACCTGATTCCTCCTTCCCCCTGTACGCCCGGCTTTGTTCCCCTCTTCCCACCCCTGATGCTGCCTTCCCACCACTACCTCCACCATAGGTAGACACAAAATGGTGGAGTAACTCAGCGGGACATGCAGCATCTCTGGCAATGCTACCTGTCCCGCTGAGTTACTCCAGCAATTTGTGTCTATCTTTGGTGTGAACCGGCATCTGCAGTTCCTTCTTACACTTGCTCCACCATACACAGCCAGGCTCCGTGCCTCATTCAGGGAGTCCAGTGCTTCCTCAAATGCCTCCTTGTCTCAGTCACTGAGGAGCACAGATTGGGGTGTCTGGCTGCTCAACGACTACACCGTGAGTCAGAACAAAGCAGGAACTCGAGCTTCCGGAGAAAGTTTCAAGTTATCTTGTCTTTCAGTATGAGACGTTCTCCCCATGAACACTGACAACACGATGTGAGCCCAACTATAGACCACTACACTCCTGCAACACCCTGAGCCACGAGCCCTGGCCCTTGACCCATGACCCCCTAACCCACTCCCCCTGACCCATGACCCCCTGACCCATGACCCCCTGACCCACGATCCCCTGAACCACACCCCCTGAACCATGCCCCTGACCCATGACCCCCTGAACCATGCCCCCTGACCCACAAACCCCTGACCCACGCCCCCCTGACTCATGACCCCCTGAACCATGCCCCTTGACCCACAACCCCCTGACCCACAAACCCCATACCCACAAACCCTGCACGTTTACCTTCCTTCGATCCTCTGATGAAGACGTCTGGAGGTAAGGTGGGGGGGTGAGGGTTTCTGCAGCCAACGGGGGTTGCGACGGACAAGTGATGGGTCAGTGGTGCTTGAACACACCAGGGTTGGTCAGGCCAGGCTGCAGCATGCCACGCTCTACCACGCCAGGCGTTAACATGCCAATCTCGATCATGCCAGTCTGTAACATGCCATACATAATCATGCCAGGCTGCAATGAGGTTCAGGCATCAGCTTACATGTAACAGCACCGCCAGCAGCCTGCAACTATCCCAGGCTGTTTCCTAGCACACACATGAGCATCACGCACATGTGTCCAGAGCAGCCATGCTCAATCATGCGACGCACACTTGGCACTGATGCAGCTGCTCTTGATTCCCAACTCTCTCCCGGGGATATCCTCCACTGTAAGGACAAAGGATTCCTCCATCGTTCTCATTCCCATTCTAAATTCCCGCTCTCTGTCCAGGAGGAACTTTCTTCACTCATCTCTTCCTCTCCACACATCTCGACAAGTTCCAGCAGTTCGCTGTACATTCCAGGCATGAATTGTTTCATTTTTAGTTTAGTTTAGAGATACAGCGCGGAAACAGGCCCTTCGGCCCACCGAGTCCGCGCCTACCTGCGATCCTCAAACATTAACACTGTCCTACACACACTAGGAACAATTTACAATTACACCAAGCCAATTAATCTACAAACCTGTACAGGTGTAGGAGTATGGGAGGAAACCAGAGATCCCGGATAAAAAACCACACAGGTCATACAGACAGCACCCGTAGTCAGGATCAAACCCAGGTCTCTGGCGCTGTAAGACACCAAATCCACCACTGCACCACTGGACTCTCACGCGATTTCACCCCTTGTGTCTATTGCTGAGTTCTAATCTGGCTTTCTGCTTACTTGGGACAATTATTACATCTCCTCTTTGGATCGAACCCTGTCCCTAAATTCCTCACTATCCACCTTTGAGCTACATTGTCTTTTATTTCTGCCCCATGACAGACTGAGCAACTGTTGATGAACAACGCACTCCAACTGTTCGCCTTTGCTGATCCACACAATGTTCCAATCCTGAGCCAACTCTCCCCTTGACCACCACTCTGTGGACGTACAGGATCCTGGTCTCTGAACCCTGGTGATTCTCCTCAACACATCCTGTTGTTAAATTCTGTAAACACCAATCATAAAGTAGGTAAACAGCGTTCCCTTTTATAAAACAATGTTTACTCTGCTCAATTGTATTCTCATTTTCTGAATATCCTGGTACTACTTCCTCAGTTGTTCAACATGGAAACAGGCCCTTCGGCCCAACTCGTCCATGCCGACCAAGATGCCCCATCTAATCTAATGCTAGTCCCTTGTGTTTAGGCAATAAACAATAGACAATGGGAGCAGGAGGAGGCCATTCGGCCCTTCGAGCCAGCACCGCCATTCAATGTGATCATGGCTGATCATTCTCAATCAGTACCCCGTTCCTGCCTTCTCCCCATACCCCCTGACTCTGCTATCCTTAAGAGCTCTATCCAGCTCTCTCTTGAATGCATTCAGAGAATTGGCCTCCACTGCCTTCTGAGATAGAGAATTCCACAGATTCACAACTCTCTGACTGAAAAAGTTTTTCCTCATCTCAGTTCTAAATGGCCTACCCCTTATTCTTAAACTGTGGCCCCTTGTTCTGGACTCCCCCAACATTGGGAACATGTTTCCTGCCTCTAACGTGTCCAACCCCTTAATAATCTTATACGTTTCGATAAGATCTCCTCTCATCCTTTTAAATTCCAGTGTATACAAGCCTAGTCGCTTGGCCCATATCCCTCCAAACATTTCCAATTTAATAATAATAATAATAATGTATTTTATTTATATAGCGCTTTTCATATACTCAAAGACGCTTTACAGAGATTTAGAGAACATAGGGAAATTAATAAATAGATAAATAAGTAAATAAATAAACGAACAGAGAAAGGAGACAGAAGGTGAGGTGACCTTCAGTGGTTGAAGGCAGTACTGAACAGGTGAGACTTCAGCGAAGTTTTGAACGTGGTGAGTGTGGAGGAGTCTCTAACGTTTTGGGGTAGTGAGTTCCGGCAGCTCATTCCATACATCCACCACCCTCTGTGTGAAAGTGTCCCCCCTCAGGTTCCTATTAAATCCTTCCCCCCTCAAATCTATGCCCTCTAGTTTTTGATTCCCCCTACTCTGTGCATTCAACGTATCTATTCCCTCATGATTTTTATACACCTCGAAAAGATCACCCCTCAGCCTCCTGCTCTCCAAGGAATAAAGTCCTAGCCTGCCAACCTCTTCCTCCAGCTCAGGCCCTCGAGTCTTGGCTACATCCTTGTAAATTTTCTCTGCATCCTTTCCAGCTTAACAACAACGTTTCTACAGCAGGGTGACCAAGAATGAACACAGTTCTCCAAATGTGGACTCACCAACACCTTGTAACGATCACCAGCATTGATGAGGAAACAAGGAACCGCAGATGGTGGCTTACAAAAAAAGACACAAAGTGTTGGAGTAACTCAGCTGGTCAGGTAGCAAATCTGGAGAATATGGATAAGTGACATTTTGGGTTGGGACCCTTCTGCAGACTGTATATTTGGGTAGGGGTGGGGGAAGTGGAGTTGGTGCAGGGAGGTAATGCTGATGGAAAGATCAGGACAATCCCTGATGGGGCAGCACAGATCTGAGGGCTAAACGGCCTCGCCCTGCTTCTGCTCACACTGCTCACTCAGTGCTCTAGACCATGAGGGGTGATCTTATGGAGGTGTGCAAAGTCCTGCAGGCAACACTTGGGGTCAATGCACAGAGGTGTATACCCAGAGTAGGGAAATAAAGAACCAGATGACATAGGTTTAAGGTGAGACGGAACGGATTTAATAGGAACCTGAAGGACAACTTTTTCACTCAGAGGGTGGTGGGTATATGGAACGAACTGCCAGAGGAGGTAGCTGAGGCAGGTACTATAACAACATTTAAAGACATTTGGACAGGTACATGGATAGGAAAGGTTTAGACGGACATGGGCCAAACCCGGGCAGGTGGGACTAGTGTAGATGGAGCATCAGTCATTCAATGGTATTTATTCACAAAATGCTGGAGTAACTCAGTGGGTCAGGCAGCATCTCAGGAGAGAAGGGTCAGGTCATTCAATGGTACTTTATTGTCACATGTACATAGGTGCAGGGAAATTCCTTTCTTGCATAGTTCAGTAACAATCCTATTATACATGGGTGCAATCAAACTCACAAGAGTGTAAGCATCATGGAGTTGGGCCGAATGGCCTGTTTCTGTGCAACGGGTGATCGTGGAGTGGAGTGATCCACGCTCTCTCCCCGGCACAGTGCCGTCTCTCTCTCCCCCCACCGGCTCAGCGACAGTGACAAGCACTACCCCCCCACCCCCCCCCCCCCCGTCTCGGCTGGTCGCTCCAATCCCCCCTCACGCCTCCGCTCTGCATCTCCTTGCCGTCGAACTAACGAGACACCGTTGTTACATGTGGGCTCGAGAACCGCACTCTAAACAAAGTGAAGCGAAGAGTAAACACTGTCATACGCTGCTCGTTCATCCAGGATATTTATTATAAAATGTTTAGAACTGAAGACTCTACAACTGCACCTAAACATCAGGCTACAGATCATCATCCCAAACAGAACACAGACAGGCTGGTCAGACAATAGACAATAGACAATAGACAATAGGTGCAGGAGGAGGCCATTCGGCCCTTCGAGCCAGCACCGCCATTCAATGTGATCATGGCTGATCATTCTCAATCAGTACCCCGTTCCTGCCTTCTCCCCATACCCCCTGACTCCGCTATCCTTAAGAGCTCTATCCAGCTCTCTCTTGAATGCATTCAGAGAATTCTGAGGCAGAGAATTCCACATATTCACAACTCTCTGACTGAAAAGGTTTTTCCTCATCTCAGTTCTAAATGGCCTACCCCTTTTCTTAAACTGTGACCCCCCCACTGTACAGTGACCCCCCGCTGTACAGTGACCCCCACTGTAAACCCCACACTGTGCAGTGATCCCCCACTGTAAACCCCAAATTGTACAGTGGTCCCAGGGTAAAGTGACCCCCACTGTAAAGTTACCCCCACTATGAACTCCAAACTGTCCGATGACCCCGACTGTAAACCCATACACCCGTACAGACCACCACTGCAGTGATCCCAGGGGTTTATGAAGTGAGCAGATCCCTCACACTTCTCCCAACTCTCTCCCCACACTGTCCTCCCACCTCCCCGCTCACTCCTTGTCCCTGTGACATAGGACGAGATGGAATGCCTGTTGTTGGCACAATTGGCAGTGGTGATGAGTCAGCGTACTGGAGACAGAACATCTGGATGACAGCAAGTCAACCACAACGTCTGGCCCACCACCAAGTAAACCAGGGGACCAGCTGCAAGTCGATTCATGAAGGGGAAGCCGAGAGTCCAGGTGGCGGTTTTCACTGGTGGGTCAGTGGAGGGGAGAGTCAGCAGCCTGTCCATGACCTGTAACAGAGATGTCATCTCCAAGAATTCACTGAAGTTTACAGAGATTCAGCAGGTCACCGGAAACTTAAACAAACTTTTGCAGATGCACTGTAGAAAGTTGACACAAAATACTGGAGTAACTCAGCGGGACAGGCAGCATCTCTGGAGAGAAGGAATGGGTGACATTTCAGGTCGAGAGCCTTCTTCTGAAGGTTGAAGAAGGGTCTCGACTCGAAACGAGACCCATTCCACTCCAGAGATACTGAAACTCTCGTTTGTTTGTTTGTTCCTGAACTGCAGTCAAAACGGTACACGATAGCGCGACAATTTTAGGCCCACCTTACTCACCGTCGTCCCTTTGGTGCTAATGGAAGAAGTTTCATTGAAATCGGTGTTATATTTTAAAAGTTATTCACATTTTAAAGTTTAAATCTATCTCCTAGAGAGGGAGGGAGGATAAGGGGGGTTGAGGGGGATGGAGTGGGGGGGAGAGGAAGGGGGCGGGAGGGGAGGGGGATTGGAGCGGGAGGAAGGGGGAGGGGATGGTAGGGATAAGGGAAGGGGGAGGGGGAGGAGAGGGTGCTGCACCAATGCAGGAGAGGTTTGGGCCCACTTGGTCTAGTACTTAATACTATACTATATTGTCATTGTAGTGGTGCATACAACGAAATTCAGGCGCACTGTCTCAGCGGAGCTCAAATGTACAAGATAAAAAATAACAATAAAATAACAGTAAAAAAGTGAGAAAAATAAAAATTGTTCATACACTCACATGTACATACTGTGACACATACACACAGATTCACACATGCATTCACATTATGCCTACGTATGCACCCTTATCAAAATATAATATATTGCACAGCCGTTCATTGTCAGAATATAAGGTATTGCACAGAATAGTATTATAAAAATAAATATTATAAATGAATATATCAGTATTGCACAAAGGTAAGTATTGTACAGTACAGTATAAATATTGTCTACGGGGGTGTGTTTTCAGTGCAGAGTTCAGATGGCCTTAGGGTAGAAACTGTTTGTTCGTCTTGTGCTGTGCACTTTGATGGACCTGTAGCGCTTTCCTGAGGGCAGACAATAGACAATAGGTGCAGGAGGAGGCCATTCGGCCCTTCGAGCCAGCACCGCCATTCAATGTGATCATGGCTGATCATTCTCAATCAGTACCCCGTTCCTGCCTTCTCCCCATACCCCCTGACTCCGCTATCCTTAAGAGCTCTATCCAGCTCTCTCTTGAATGCATTCAGAGAATTGGCCTCCACTGCCTTCTGAGATAGAGAATTCCACAGATTCACAACTCTCTGACTGAAAAAGTTTTTCCTCATCTCAGTTCTAAATGGCCTACCCCTTATTCTTAAACTGTGGCCCCTTGTTCTGGACTCCCCCAACATTAATTGGCTGGGTAAATGTAAAAATTGTCCCTAGTGGGTGTAGGATAGTGTTAATGTACGGGGATCACTGGGCGGCACGGACTTGGAGGGCCGAAAAGGCCTGTTTCCGGCTGTATATATATGATATGATATGATATGATTGGGAACATGTTTCCTGCCTCTAACGTGTCCAACCCCTTAATAATCTTATACGTTTCGATAAGATCTCCTCTCATCCTTTTAAATTCCAGTGTATACAAGCCTAGTCGCTTGGCCCATATCCCTCCAAACATTTCCAATTTAATAATAATAATAATAATGTATTTTATTTATATAGCGCTTTTCATATACTCAAAGACGCTTTACAGAGATTTAGAGAACATAGGGAAATTAATAAATAGATAAATAAGTAAATAAATAAACGAACAGAGAAAGGAGACAGAAGGTGAGGTGACCTTCAGTGGTTGAAGGCAGTACTGAACAGGTGAGACTTCAGCGAAGTTTTGAATGTGGTGAGTGTGGAGGAGTCTCTAATGTTTTGGGGTAGTGAGTTCCGGCAGCTCATTCCATACATCCACCACCCTCTGTGTGAAAGTGTCCCCCCTCAGGTTCCTATTAAATCCTTCCCCCCTCAAATCTATGCCCTCTAGTTTTTGATTCCCCCTACTCTGTGCATTCAACGTATCTATTCCCTCATGATTTTTATACACCTCGAAAAGATCACCCCTCAGCCTCCTGCTCTCCAAGGAATAAAGTCCTAGCCTGCCAACCTCTTCCTCCAGCTCAGGCCCTCGAGTCTTGGCTACATCCTTGTAAATTTTCTCTGCATCCTTTCCAGCTTAACAACAACGTTTCTACAGCAGGGTGACCAAGAATGAACACAGTTCTCCAAATGTGGACTCACCAACACCTTGTAACGATCACCAGCATTGATGAGGAAACAAGGAACCGCAGATGGTGGCTTACAAAAAAAGACACAAAGTGTTGGAGTAACTCAGCTGGTCAGGTAGCAAATCTGGAGAATATGGATAAGTGACATTTTGGGTTGGGACCCTTCTGCAGACTGTATATTTGGGTAGGGGTGGGGGAAGTGGAGTTGGTGCAGGGAGGTAATGCTGATGGAAAGATCAGGACAATCCCTGATGGGGCAGCACAGATCTGAGGGCTAAACGGCCTCGCCCTGCTTCTGCTCACACTGCTCACTCAGTGCTCTAGACCATGAGGGGTGATCTTATGGAGGTGTGCAAAGTCCTGCAGGCAACACTTGGGGTCAATGCACAGAGGTTTATACCCAGAGTAGGGAAATAAAGAACCAGATGACATAGGTTTAAGGTGAGACGGAACGGATTTAATAGGAACCTGAAGGACAACTTTTTCACTCAGAGGGTGGTGGGTATATGGAACGAACTGTCAGAGGAGGTAGCTGAGGCAGGTACTATAACAACATTTAAAGACATTTGGACAGGTACATGGATAGGAAAGGTTTAGACGGACATGGGCCAAACCCGGGCAGGTGGGACTAGTGTAGATGGAGCATCAGTCATTCAATGGTATTTATTCACAAAATGCTGGAGTAACTCAGTGGGTCAGGCAGCATCTCAGGAGAGAAGGGTCAGGTCATTCAATGGTACTTTATTGTCACATGTACATAGGTGCAGGGAAATTCCTTTCTTGCATAGTTCAGTAACAATCCTATTATACATGGGTGCAATCAAACTCACAAGAGTGTAAGCATCATGGAGTTGGGCCGAATGGCCTGTTTCTGTGCAACGGGTGATCGTGGAGTGGAGTGATCCACGCTCTCTCCCCGGCACAGTGCCGTCTCTCTCTCCCCCCACCGGCTCAGCGACAGTGACAAGCACTACCCCCCCACCCCCCCCCCCCCCCCCCCCGTCTCGGCTGGTCGCTCCAATCCCCCCTCACGCCTCCGCTCTGCATCTCCTTGCCGTCGAACTAACGAGACACCGTTGTTACATGTGGGCTCGAGAACCGCACTCTAAACAAAGTGAAGCGAAGAGTAAACACTGTCATACGCTGCTCGTTCATCCAGGATATTTATTATAAAATGTTTAGAACTGAAGACTCTACAACTGCACCTAAACATCAGGCTACAGATCATCATCCCAAACAGAACACAGACAGGCTGGTCAGACAATAGACAATAGACAATAGACAATAGGTGCAGGAGGAGGCCATTCGGCCCTTCGAGCCAGCACCGCCATTCAATGTGATCATGGCTGATCATTCTCAATCAGTACCCCGTTCCTGCCTTCTCCCCATACCCCCTGACTCCGCTATCCTTAAGAGCTCTATCCAGCTCTCTCTTGAATGCATTCAGAGAATTCTGAGGCAGAGAATTCCACATATTCACAACTCTCTGACTGAAAAGGTTTTTCCTCATCTCAGTTCTAAATGGCCTACCCCTTATTCTTAAACTGTGACCCCCCCACTGTACAGTGACCCCCCGCTGTACAGTGACCCCCACTGTAAATAGTCGCCACATAAAGGGCACTGACAAAGTTACAGAGTATCCCGTGCCAGGTCCACCTTTGTTCTTCCCCCCTTCCCCCCCCCCCCCACGGCGGTCCCTCCATTATGGGTCCTCCATTGTTCCTTCCCCCGGCAGCGGCGTCCTCTCTCCCACGTGGTCCTTCCTCATCCGTCGGTCAGCGCCCTCATCGGCCGCCGCTCCGGACGCCTCCGTGGCTTTGACCCAGACCACAGCCGCAGGTTCCGCAGACCCAGACCCAGGCGCGAGACTCCTCCTACCCGCGATGCCCGGGCTTCAAGCCGCGGGGATCCGGCCTCTGCTTCTCCGCGGCCACGTTCTTCAGACGCAACCCGAAACGTCACCCATCTTTGCTCTCCAGAGATGCTGCCTGACTTGCTCAGTTACTATAGCACTTTGGGTCTACTTTTCGTATCTATCTATCTCTGACTAAAAACATTTAAAGAACCTCTTTTCACCACTCTTTGAAAAAGTGAGATTCAAATCCTTAAAACTCTAAAAGAAACAAAAAACACCATCTATCTGGTGTAAATTTTAAACACTGATCTCTACACAACAGTTCTTTGTTTCTACATCTAGGTTTAGAGGGACATTGGCCAAAACAGGGGCAAATGGGACATGCTTAGATGGGGCCTGTTGGTCGGCATGAACAAGTTGGGCCGAAGGGCCTGTTTCCCTGCTGTGTGACTGTAAGAGGGGTCAGTGTGGAGCAGTGATCTTTGCTCTCACCCTCCCTCCACACTGCCTCCCCCCCCCTCCCCTCTCCCCTCCCCAAAACGCTGCCTCCCTGGTCACCATCGGCTCATATATCCTCTCACACATCCCCACTCCCCACTGTACAAAGTTGTCCAACTTTTATGGGCTTCAGCTGTGAACATTTAAGTGTTCTTTTCTGCTGCAATCTTTGATAGTTATCTTTGCAGCTGGCACAGGAATGAATGGTATGTGATGTGGCCTCAATGTTGGACACTTTAGAGGCAGGAAACATGTTCCCAATGTTGGGGGAGTCCAGAACTATGGGGGGCCACAGTTTAAGAATAAGGGGTAGGCCATTTAGAACGGAAATGAGGAAAACCTTTTTCAGTCAGAGAGCTGTAAATCTGTGGAATTCACTGCCTCAGAAGGCAGTGGAGGCCAATTCTCTGAATGCATTCAAGAGAGAGCCGGATAGAGCTCTTAAGGATAGCGGAGTCAGGGGGTATGGGGAGAAGGCAGGAATGGGGTACTGATTGAGAATGATCAGCCATGATCACATTGAATGGTGGTGCTGGCTCGAAGGGCCGAATGGCCTACTCCTGCACCTATTGTCTATTGTTTATTGTCTATTGTTAACACAGCTCCGTTGGTTTAACCCTCACTGTCCACGGGATGTATCTCATCGGAATGTCAGATCCCGGGTTGGGGGGGGGGGGGGGGGGGGGGGGGGGGTTGAGGGAATACGGAGGGGGGGGGGTTACAAGGGGGTCACATGGCAGAATCTTCCCATTTCACACGCCACAGAGCAGGAGCGGCAGGGGAATTAAATTGCCACGTTTACCAACAACTGAACAATGACGCTCTCACCTACTGCAGTGTTACAGGCCCGAGGACATGACCACACAGATAAACATGTGTAGGAAGGAAGCTGCGGCTTGCCTGCAGTCTGTTTGTCTTTTGTGTTTTTTGTTTTTTTTGTCTGAATTGTAGTTTTAATATGGTGTAGTGTTTGTATGTTTATGTTTGGGGGGGACGGGGGGGGGGGACGGGAACTGTAAAATACTCTCTCCCGAACGGAGACGTGACCTTTGTTTCTGTGTCGTGTCTCCGTTCCCGTTGCAGCCTACCACCGGCCATGCACCTGGGACCACCTGGGGCTCTGGTTCGCAGAGCCCGTGGCCTGGACTCACCACCTGCGGCGCTGGCTGCCTGCGGATGCTGCGGGAGCGGCTGCGACTCGTCTCCGGAGGCTCCGGCGCGGGCCGCGTGGACGTCGGAAGCCCGCAGGCCCCTGGGTGGGGGCCGACATCGGGAGCTCCGGCAGCGGCAGCGTGTTCGCCCGCCCCGAATCGCGGGGCTTGGGTCGGCCCGCCGCGGACCTTTCACTGTCCGGCGCGGCCTGGAATAGGCCGCGGGATTTTCACCGCCCAGCGGGGGCTTCAATGTCGGGAGCCCCGACCGCCCCCGACGTGGCAACTCCAACAGCCTGACCGCAGGACAAGACGGCAGGGAAGAGAAAATACATTGTGGCCTTCCATCACAGTGAGGAGGGACTGGAGGAGACTCACTGTGATGGATGTTTCTTTTTGTTTGGTGTTAGTTTGTGATTGTATGTGTTATTGCATTTTTATTGATTATTCTTATTGGTCTTATTGTTCAACTGCGGGTAATGTTTCATTTCACTGCACATTTATGTCTATGTGACAAATAAACGACTATTGACTATTGGAGATGCTGGTGTAAACCGAAGATAGACACAAAATACTGGAGCAACTCTGCGTGGCAGGCAGCATCACTGGAGAGAAGGAATGGGTGACTTTTCAGGTCGAGACCCTTCTTTAGAGTCTGAAAAAGGGGCTCGACCCGAAACATCACCCAATCCTTCTCTCCAGAGAAGCTGCCTGTCCCGCTGAGTTACTCCAATAATTTTTGTCAAACAGATAAATAAAGTAATAAAACAATAAATTGATAATGGTAATACTGGGTATCTCTTCAACTCCCCCTCCCATTCCCAGTCTGACCTTTCTGTCATGGACCTCCTCCAGTGCCATAGTGAGGCCCACCAGAAATTGGAGGAACAGCACCTCATATTTCGCCTGGGCAGCTTGCAGCCCAGTGGTATGAACATCGACTTCTCCCACTTTAGATAGTTCCTCTGTCCCTCTCTTCCCCCTCCACAGATCTCCCTCTATCTTCCTGTCTCCACCTATATCCTTCCTTTATCCCGACCCCCTGACATCAGTCTGAAGAAGGGTCTCGACCCGAAACCTCACCCATTCCTTCTGTCCTGAGATGCTGCCTGACCTGCTGAGTTACTCCAGCATTTTGTGAATAAATACCTTTGATTTGTACCAGCATCTGCAGTTATTGTCTTATACTATATATAGTTCACAATAGTAATTGGGCATTGAAGGCTGACGGGGGGGGGGCTGAAATTTGGTCAGGGGCTGGGGATGATGGGTGGGGGGTTGGGTCCCACGGAGTCTCAATGATGCAGTCTGTAATGGGCAAGTCGGCAGCATTCCCTTAGTTGAGTTTACTTTATTGTCACGTGTACCGAGGTTCAGTGAAAAGCTTCCATGAGGGACATCGCACTTTGCTGGGAGAACAGGTTTCGGGCAGACCAAAGAGTATCTTTCACTGAGTTGGTGTCCAGCAGCACTCACTGTCCATCTCCGAGCCTGCAAAAGTGTGAGATGGTGGTGCCAGCTGGGAGCGGGGACTGACGTTGTGGCAGCAACAACGTCCTCCCCACCCCCCGAATCATATTGGAAGGCCTTTCGCTGAACACTTTCATCCTCACAGCCTGAACACATCCCTGAGGAATTATAGAGTCAGACAGCACGAAACAGAACCTTCGGCCCAACTTGCCCATGCCCACCAACATGCCCTATCTACTCCAGTCTCATTTGCCCACGTTTGGCCCATATCCTAAACCTTTCCTATCCACCTACCTGTCCTTTAAAAGTTGTTTTAGTACCTTCCTCAACTATCTCCTCCGGCAGACGAAATGTGTAGGAAGACGCTGGTTTGCCGAAGATAAACACAAAATGTTGGAGATACTCAGCGGGCCAGGCAGCATCTCTGGATAGAAGGAATGGGTGAGGTTTCGGGTCGAGCCAAAATGTCATACATTCCTTCTATCCACAGATGCTGCCTGGCTCGCTGAGTTACTCCAGCATTTTGTGTCTACCTCCTCTGGCAGCTCATTCCATGTACCCACCACCCACGGTGTGGAAAGGTTAACTCTCTCACCCTCACCTTAAACCTGTGCCCTGTGGCGATGGAGGCCACTCTGCATTCATGTGGCGCCAGGCTGGGCTGCTCTCATCTCCGGGGCTCAGTCCCTCGATTCAGCTGTGTGCTCACCTTCCTCTCTCTGATGATGAGTTCTCTGCTGTTACCTCCCCCTGCAACTCCTCTCTATCATGTTTCAAACCTCGTTCAGTCCGTTCCCTGCAGAGCCTGCAGTGGTTCCTGGCCTGGAGACCTCTGTTGGAAGCTGCTGACCACCACTCAGCCTTTGGTCGGCCCCCACTGCCCTCCTCACCTTCACCTGCCCAGTTTCAGAACAACCTCGGCGCCGACTCCTCTCACTCCCCACCTCACGGCATGGGCATGGGCATGGGCATGGGTTTATTGTGGTCACGCGGACCGAGATACCATGAAAGAATCTTTGCTTCATGTGCTATCTCTGGTACTTGAGTTTGGCTTCATTGTATTTATGAACAGTATTATCTGATCTGATTGACCAGCATGCAAAAGAAAGCTTTTCACTGTCGCTCGGTACGTGTCACGATAATAAATCTCAACCTATTCACTCGATTCGTACACATTAGTACATCAGGTAGAGCCATAGAGAAAATAAGCAGAGAGTAGGATGTCGTGTTCCAGCTACAGGGATCGTGCAAGGGGCAGAAGTAGGTGAATGGGGAGATTGGGAATCCGGGCTTCACCTGAGAGAGAACTGTTCTGTGGTCTGATAACATATCCTCTCTCACTTCCCCTCTGATTTTTCTGCAATCAGCATTGTGCCTGTCACATGCCTAGGAGCAGAATTAGGCCATTCGGCCCATCGAGTCTACTCCGCCGTGCAATCATGGCTGATCTATCTTTCCCTCTAAATCTTTCTCCAGCCTTCTCCGCATAACCTTTAACACCCTTACTAATCAAGAACCTGTCAATCTCTGCCATAAAAATACCCAAAGACTTGTCCTCCATGACCGTCTGCGGCAATGAGGGTGGTCACAAATTCACAACCCTTTGGCTACAGAAATTCCTCCTCATTTCGATTCTGAAGTAACATCCTGTTACTCTGAAGCTGTGCCCACTGACACTAGATTCTTCCACTCGTGGAAACATCTTCTTCTCATCCACTCTATCCAGGCCTTTCACGTTTCGGTATGTTTCAGTGAGGTTGCCCCTCATTCTTCTAAACTCCAACAAGTACAGAACCTAAACCTGAATCTCTCCTCCTCTGGATGCTGCCTGGATTACAGGGCTTTAGTCATGAGGAGAGATGGGGTTGTCTGGGCTGGCTTACTCTGGAAAAGTAGACTGATTATTAAAATTAGATAATTGTGCATCATGTTTTATTGAATTTGCATATATATATATATTTGTTGGATTCTGAAAGGTGGAATCTGCAACAATGGATAATGAGTGTGATAGTGAAATACCATTGAAATATTGCACAAGCAAATAGAACCAGTTTAGCTGGGGCATATTGGTTGCTGGACGAGTCGGGCAGAGGGACCTGTTTCTACGACTGAGTTGACTGAGATTATGACTGAGTTTAGCTTAGTTTACTTTCGAGGTACAGCGCGGAAACAGGCCCTTCAGCCCACTGAGTCCGATCCGACCAGCGATCCCTGCACTGTAACGCTGTCCTACACACACGAGGGACATCTTATAATTATACCAAGCCAATTAGCCCACAAACCTGTATGTCTTTGGAGCATTTGAGGAGACCGGAGCACCCGGAGAAAACCCACACGGTCACAGGGAGAACATGGCTGAGGGATGACCTGGAGGAGATGATAGAATTATACGAGGAGATGATAGAATTCTACAACTGTAACATAATGTCCCAACTTCTCTACTCAATGCTCCTGACTCGGGGTGATTCAATGCACAAAGACAACATCGAGAAAATAGCAGCGTCGAGGAAATAAAACTAATTGAAAGAGATGGAGAGTTTTGTTGAAGCAACATTTACAGAGCAGATGTTTGTGATGTGAGTCTCTATCTCCCAGGTGAAGCTATGGAGTGGAGTCGGCAGAGCAGGGAGTGAATTCAGCGTTGGTCAGACTGACAGCTGTATATTAAATTAACGGTTAACTGATTGTATAACTTCACGTGTAAACAGTTTGGGTGGATTTATTTTGATAACGCGGCGTTCATTTGCGACGTTAAGGGGAACTTGTTGGGCAAGGGAGTATCTAATGGACAGGAAGCTGAGCTCGGATGAATGGGTGACTGGGACTGGGAGTCAGTGAGATTCCACAGACATCAATGATGGGACCTTAACCGTTTACTCTCGATGGTAACAGGAATGGCTCCTGAAACTTACTGAATAGTAAAAGACCTGGATAGTAGAGAGGATGTTTCCACTAGTGGGAGAGTCTAGGACTAGAGGGCACAGCCTCAGAGTTAAAGGATGTACCTTTAGAAAGGAGATGAGGAGGAATTTCTTTCGTCAGAGGGTGGTGAATCTGTGGAAGTCATTGCTACTGACGGCTGGAGAGGTCACGTCATTGGGCATTTTTGTTGAAATTGACAGATTCTTGATTAGTACGGGTGTCAGGGGAGAAGACAGGAGAATGGGGTTGAGAGGGATAGATAGATCAGCCATGATTGAATGGTGGAGAAGACTTGATGGGCCGAATGGCCTAATTCTGGTCCTATAACTTATGAAGGGGAACATTACCGGGACCAAACCTGCTGATGTTACAGAAACGGAACGGTACAGTGGCACAGCGGTAGAGTTGCTGCCTTACAGCGCTGTAGACCCAGGTTCGATCCCGACTACGGGTCTGTACGGAGTTTGTACGTTCTCCCCGTACCTGCGTGGGTTTTCTCCGAGATCTTTGGTTTCCTCCCACACTCCAATGACGTACAGGTTTGTAGGTTAATTGGCTTGGTATAAGTGTAAATCGTCCCTAGTGTAGGATGGTGTTAATGTGTGGGCTGAAGGGCCTGTTCCGTTCAAAACTAAACTACTGGGTCAGCAGTTGCCAGTATTCAAAGCAGCAGGGAATGGGGAGTATGTGAGTGTGTGCATTTATGTGTGTGTGTGTGTGAGCATATGTGTGCACGAGTATGTGTGCAAGGGGCAGAAGTAGGTGAATGGGAAGATTGGGAATCCGGGCTTCACCTGAGAGAGAACTGTTCTGTGGTCTGATAACATATCCTCTCTCACTTCCCCTCTGATTTTTCTGCAATCAGCATTGTGCCTGTCACATGCCTAGGAGCAGAATTAGGCCATTCGGCCCATCGAGTCTACTCCGCCGTGCAATCATGGCTGTTCTATCTTTCCCTCTTAATCTTTCTCCAGCCTTCTCCGCATAACCTTTAACACCCTTACTAATCAAGAACCTGTCAATATCTGCCATAAAAATACCCAAAGACTTGTCCTCCACGACCGTCTGCGGCAATGAGGGTGGTCACAAATTCACCACCCTTTGGCTGCAGAAATTCCTCCTCATTTCGATTCTGAAGTAACATCCTGTTATTCTGAAGCTGTGCCCACTGACACTAGATTCTTCCACTCGTGGAAACATCTTCTTCGCATCCACTCTGGAACGCAGGGGCGATACATAATAAGAGACTGTGAAATCGACAGAAGGATGTAGGGTTGGGTGTTTATGCGTGCTATTTTCATGATATTTATTTTAGTTGTTTATCTGTTTTAAAATATTTTACCTTGTATGTATCGTTAGCTTTTAGAAATGTTTGAATGGTGCACTGACTGGCTGACATTTTACAATTTCGTTGTACATGGCTCATGTTACAATGACAATAAAGGAACTATTCTATTCTCTATCCAGGCCTTTCACGATTCGGTAAGTTTCAGTGAGGTTGCCCCTCATTCTTCTAAACTCCAACAAGTACAGAACCTAAACCTGAATCTCTCCTCCTCTGGATGCTGCCTGGATTACAGGGCTTTAGTCATGAGGAGAGATGGGGTTGTCTGGGCTGGCTTACTCTGGAAAAGTAGACTGATTATTAAAAGTAGATACTTGTGCGTCATGCTTTATTGAATTTGCATATATATATATATTTGTTGGATTCTGAAAGGTGGAATCTGCAACAATGGATAATGAGTGTGATAGTGAAATACCATTGAAATATTTGCACAAGCAAATAGAACCAGTTTAGCTGGGGGTCTCGACCCGAAACGTCACCCATTCCTTCTCTCCCGAGATGCTGCCTGACCTGCTGAGTTACTCCAGCATTTTGTGAATAAATCGATTTGTACCAGCATCTGCAGTTATTTTCTTATATTAGCTGGGGGCATATTGGTTGCTGGACGAGTCGGGCAGAGGGACCTGTTTCTACGACTGAGTTGACTGAGATTATGACTGAGTTTAGCTTAGTTTACTTTTGAGGTACAGCGCGGAAACAGGCCTTTCAGCCCACTGAGTCCGATCCGACCAGCGATCCCTGCACTGTAACGCTGTCCTGCACACACTAGGGACATCTTATAATTATACCAAGCCAATTAGCCCACAAACCTGTACGTCTTTGGAGCATTTGAGGAGACCGGAGCACCCGGAGAAAACCCACACGGTCACAGGGAGAACATGGCTGAGGGATGACCTGGTGGAGATGATAGAATTATACGAGGTAAAGAGAGGGTAGCCAGATTATTTTTCTCATGGTACGGGTAATAAAAACAAGAGGGCGCAGGTTGCCAACATACTAAAGGTGAGGGGAGGGAGGTGTAAAGGGGATCGAGGGATCTGCTGCAAGAGGGGGTGGAGGGGTTAGATACACTCACTATCTTGAAGACATTTAAACGATCACTTGAACAGGGAAGGCACAGTACAATCCTAATGGGGCAAATGGGATTAATGTAGGTGCGGAAAAAGATCGGCATGGACATGGTGGGCTGAAGGGCCCGTTTCCGTGCAGCAGCACACCAATTACACATGCAGTGGTGAGATCCTACACTACACCAGTGATAGAAACATAGAAATAGGTGCAGGATTAGGCTATTTGGCCCTTCGAGCCAGCACCACCATTCAATATGATTATGCCTGATCATCCAGAATCAGTACCATGTTCCTGCTTTCTCTCATATCCCTTGGTTCTGTTAGTCCTAAGAGCTATATCTAACTCTCTCTTGAATACACCCAGCCAATTGTGCACTGCCTTCTGTGGCAGAGAATTCCGCCGATTCACAACTCTCACTCACTCATCTCAGTCCTAAATGGCCTACTGTCGGGGTTGCGGTTGGCCCGGGTAGCGTGCGGCCCCACAGGTACCACACTTTGGTTTCCCTTCCCCGCCCTCGCCCGGTTGTGCCGACTGCCCTGCGGCGTAAGGTTTTTGAGGCCATTCATGGCCTGGCACACCCGTCCATTCGGGCGACCTCGGCCATGGTGGCCGCCCAATTTGTCTGGCACGGCCTGCGGAAGCAGGTGGCCGCCTGGGCCCATGCCTGCGTCCCGTGCCAGACCTCCAAGGTCCACCGCCACGTCCAGCCCCCGTACCAGAATTTTGTGGTTCCGCCCGTCCGTTTTTACCACATTCACGTGGATTTGGTTGGTCCATTGCCCTACTCTAGGGGCTACACTCATCTCCTAACGGTGG
Source organism: Rhinoraja longicauda (assembly GCF_053455715.1). Taxonomy (NCBI): domain Eukaryota; kingdom Metazoa; phylum Chordata; class Chondrichthyes; order Rajiformes; family Arhynchobatidae; genus Rhinoraja; species Rhinoraja longicauda. The sequence continues at coordinate 15,320,745 of NC_135968.1, forward strand.
TCGACCGGTTTACTCGTTGGCCGGAGGCTCTTCTGTTGTCGGACACCTCGGCGGCATCCTGGGCACGGGCCCTGGCGTTACATTGGGTTGCCCGTTTCGGCGTCCCGGCCATCATCACTACCGACCGGGGCGCCCAGTTCACCTCGTCCCTCTGGGCCGCGCTTGCGCAGCTGTATGGGTCCCGCTTGCAGCAGACCACCGCCTATCATCCCCAAGCTAACGGGATGGTAGAGAGCTTCCACCGACAGCTGAAGGCGTCCCTCTGTGCCCGCCTGACCGGCCCTGACTGGGCTGACCAGCTGCCTTGGGTCCTCCTCGGTATTCGCACGGCCCCTAAGTCTGATCTGAGTACCTCCTCGGCGGAACTCGTCTACGGATCGCCCCTGCGGGTGCCGGGTGACATTTTTCCCTTATCCTCCCCCTTGCCATCGTCCGTCCCATCAATGTTGGCTTCTCTCCGGGCGCGGGTAGGTTCCCTGGCCCCAGTCCCGGCCTCCAGTCACGGGAGTACAGCAGTGCACGTACCGGCGGACTTGCAGGACTGCGAGTTCGTTTTCCTCCGGTGGGATTCCCACCGCCCCCCTCTGCAGCCGGTCTACCAAGGCCCGTTCCAGGTGCTGAAAAGGGGAACGGTCACCTTCACTTTACAAGTAGGCACCCGTCAGGAGCTCGTCTCTGTCTCCCGGCTTAAACCGGCCCACTTGGACCAGGACGGGCCCGTGCTGGTGGCCCAACCTCCTCGCCGGGGCTGACCTCTGGCCGGCCCACCCGTTTCCCCAGCTGCGTCTCTTGCCCCGCCGCTCGGGCCTCCGCTGCCCACGGCTGTGTTTACTCTGCCCCCTCCGGCCGTGCCCCCATCGCCTACACCTGCAGGGTCCCCCCTCCCTCCCCCTCCAGCGGCGCCCCCATCGTCTCCACCGGCAGGGCCCTCCCCGCCTCCTTCGTCGCTGGCGGTATCGGCCTCCCCTCTCCGTACGCGTTCAGGTCGGGCGGTCCGGGTGCCCGTGAGGTACGGTACCAAGGGTTCTGGGGGGGGGTCATGTAGGGACATAGGGATTGGCTGGAGGAGCTCGAACCCTCGGATTGGCTAACGATGTCACCAGGTGTGCCAGCGCGGGAGATATAGTCAGTCTAGCGTTTGAACTCTGCTTGGGTAAGACGTTAGGTAGTTGTCTGCAGTTTGAGTGTTGCGATTGTCACGGAGTTTTTAGAACCATGCAATAAACTTCGTCTGCAACATCCATCAGCTATCAGACTCGCTACACTACCCCTTATTCTTAAACTGTGACCCTCACCAGGGAGTTAGTGTGGAGACAGGTCACACTACTGACTCTACACACCACTGAAGATGTGCAGGAGGATTGGTCATGGACTGGGCGACTTGCCCCTCAGATTCATATTCAATCTTTCCCCTCTCACCTTAAACCCATGTCCTCTGGTTCATGATTCCCCTATCCTGGGTAAAAGACTGTTCCCCTCATGATTTTATACACCTCTACAAGATCACCCCTCAGCCTCCTGCACTTCAACGAATAAAGTCCTAGCCTGCCCAACCTCTCCCGAAAGCTCAGGCCCTCAAGTCTTGGCAACATCCTCGTAAATCTTCTCTGCACTCTTTCCAGCTTAACACATCCTTCCTGCAGCAGGGTGACCAAAACCAAACATAAGACTTCAAGACAGACACAAAGGTGTTTGAGGCCCGTCCTGGGGATTTGACTCTCAGTGTCCCACCCTTTCTCAGTAACTCAGCGGGTCACACAGCACGAAACGTCACCTATTCCTTTTCTCCAGAGATGCTGTCTGACCTGTTGAGTTACTGCAGCATTTTGTGTCTATCCTCGGTTTAAACCAGCGTCTGCAGTTCCTTCCCGCACAAGTCCAAGTGCAGCCTCACCAACATCTCTACAACTGTAACATAATGTCCCAACTTCTCTACTCAATGCTCTTGACTCGGGGTGATTTAATGCACAAAGACAACATCGAGAAAATAGCAGCGTCAAGGAAATAAAACTAATTGAAAGAGATGGAGAGTTTTGATGAAGCAACATTTACAGAGCAGATGTTTGTGATGTGAGTCTCTATCTCCCAGGTGAAGCTACGGAGTGGAGTCGGCAGAGCAGGGAGTGAATTCAGCGTTGGTCAGACTGACAGCTGTATATTAAGTTAACGGTTAACTGATTGTATAACTTCACATGTGTAAACAGTTTGGGTGGATTTATTTAGATAACACGGCGTTCATTTGCGAAGTTAATGGGAACTTGTTGGGCAAGGGAGTATCTAATGGACAGGAAGCTGAGCTGGGATGAATGGGTGACTGATGTCTGCGGAATCTCACTGACTCCCAGTCTCAATGATGGGACCTTAACCGTTTACTCTCGATAGTAACAGGAATGGCTCCAGAAACATATAGTAAAAGACCTGGATAGTAGAGAGGATGTTTCCACTAGTGGGAGAGTCTAGGACTAGAGGGCACAGCCTCAGAGTAAAAGGATGAACCTTTAGAAAGGAGATGAGGAGGAATTTCTTTCATCAGAGGGTGGTGAATCTGTGGAAGTCATTGCCACTGACGGCTGGAGAGGTCACGTCATTGGGCATTTTGGTTGAAATTGACAGATTCTTGATTAGTACGGGTGTCAGGGGAGAAGACAGGAGAATGGGGTTGAGAGGGAAAGATAGATCAGCCATGAATGAATGGTGGAGAAGACTTGATGGGCTGAATGGCCTAATTCTGGTCCTATAACTTATGAAGGGGAACATTACTGGGACCAAACCTGCTGATGTTACAGAAACGGAACGGTACGGTGGCGCAGCGGTAGAGTTGCTGCTTTACAGCGCTGGAGACCCAGGTTCGATCCGTACGGAGTTTGTATGTTCTCCCCGTGACTGCGTGGGTTTTCTCCGAGATCTTTGGTTTCCTCCCACACTCCAAAGACGTACAGGTTTGTAGGTTAAATGGCTTGGTATAAGGTATAAATTGTCCCTAGTGTAGGATGGTGTTAATGTGTGGGCTGAAGGGCCTGTTCCGTTCAAAACTAAACTACTGGGTCAGCAGTTGCCAGTATTCAAAGCAGCAGGGAATAGGGAGTATGTGAGTGTGTGCATTTATGTGTGTGTGTTAGCATATGTGTGCACGAGTATGTGTGCAAGTATAAGTGTGTGCATGCATGCAAGCGTGTGTGTGTGTGTGTGTGTGTGCATGCATGTGCTTGTGTGTGTGGATGGGCATTTAGTGGTCAACATGGATGTGATGGCTGAAGAGTTTCTTGACTCTATTACACAGATGCTGCAGTCTGCTCCATTATTATCTTCAGTGAGGTTGCCTCGTTCACATCCCAATCTCCAAACCACCAGAGATACTGCAGCCGCCTGAGGCAAAGTTCTTCACCTACCACCTGTTATACCACTTCATAAATGATAATAGACAATAGGTGCAGGAGTAGGCCATTAGGCCCTTCGAGCCAGCACCGCCATTCAATATGATCATGGCTGATCATTCTCAATCAGTACCCCGTTCCTGCCTTCTCCCCATACCCCCTGACTCCGCTATATAGGAGCAGAATTAGGCCATTTAGACCATCGAGTCTATTCTGCCATTCAATCATCGCTGATCTATTTTCACCCTCTCAACCCCATTCTCTTGCCTTCACCCCATAACCCCTGACACCCATATTTATCAAGAATCGATCTATCTCTGCCTTAAAAATATCTATTGACTTAAATGCTGGCATTGCCTTTCCCTTCCTTACTACCGATTCGATTTGACCTGCCTGGGTAATGGGAAGTGTCTCCATCTGTTCTCTTTCCAAGATCCCACCCCCCACAATGAACTATAACCCACAACATCCCTTGATCATCTCAGCACTGAACCCTCCATTGTGTTCAGCACCAGACTAATGTCAGGGTTGAATTATTTCAGATGCATTCGCTGGCCAGATCTGTCATTGACATTTCCCTTCACACAGATGTTGGGGTGAACTGAGGCCGGAACAGCACCGCCATTGTGCCCACTCGTCTCTCTGCCTTTGATGTAGTTCGGGGATTCTTTATTCAGCGCATGCAGAAAGTTTCCAAGAAAACATTCCTTCAATATTACGGGCAACAGGAAGCAACTCTGAAATCTGAAGGGCGAGAATTTGAGAATCAAATCCCCAGGCCGGGCCTCAGACACTTTATCAGAGAGTGTGGGGCCTGGAATGCCCTGCCAGGGTTGCAGGGGGGGCTGAAACATGTGGCCATGGGTGGAGGGGCCTGGAACGCACTGCCAGGGGTGGAGGGGGATGTAGATCAACCGTATTTATCTCTGTCTATATAGCCTTCACCACATATCCTATGCATGGTACACATTCCACTTTGGAATCCAGTCCAGGAGTTAGGTAGGACTAGAGTCACTGATATATTTAGTTATTCACAAAATGCTGGAGTAACTCAGCAGGCCAGGTAGCATCTCAGGAGAGCTTATTTGGTTAGTTGTTAGTCCGTTAGCTGGAGGAGGAACGCACAGGTGAGCTGCTCACTCGGCATGGGTTTAATAAATGTTTTATGGTTCACCAAATACTTCGTAATGGATTGATTACAAAACACGGTGTCAGAAGTTTCTCGACCGCTCCTCCATTTGATTGCCTGAATTTATTTTAGTTTGTTTTTTTGTACCATTTTCCTGCAATGGTTGGTGCTTTTCGTAAACCCGACCCATTAGTGTTTGATGGAGACCTCGCTGAACGTTGGCGTATCTTTGGTCATCTGCGCGGCTCACCATGATGCACCTGCTGATGTACAAGCTTCCATTCTCAACGTGTCGGGCACAGAAACCACTTTACGGGCACAGAATTTCCACTACGCACCAGCTGAGCTTGATGGCACGGGAAACATTGCCACCCCTGCCGAATCTATCCGAGACCCAGTGTGTCTCCTTAGAAAGTTCCGGCACCTATGGCAGCTGTGAACCAACTTGGTGGTGGAGCACCACAGATTCTTTTCACGGAACCAGAAGGAAGGCGAACCAGTGGAATCCTACATCAGTGCTCTGAAGGACATCGCTGGCAGATGCCAATTCGGTGATCTATGTGACAACCTCATCCGTAGCAGACTCGTGTACGGCATCCTGAATGATAAGGTGAGAGGTGAATTACTCCGGGACCAGGAGCTCACTCTGCTCAAAGCTGAACGTCCCCGTCGGGTTGCCGGGCTAACCGACACCCACACCAAGTCTCCAGGATCCGGACCCCACTCCGCATACAGTATCAATGCCTTTCACAGATTTCTCCGCCAGCCATCTATGGCGTCCGGCCGGGAAAGTTACCACCAATATCATCACTCACTGCACCAATTGTGGTGGCTCCCATGCAGGGATTCGTGAGATGTGCCCAGCTTTCGGGGAAATCGGCCACTATTGTAGCAAGTATTTTGATGCCATCCACAGGGGTCATCCCGATGTGGAGGCAACGGTTCTGAGGGCAAAGAGTATGTTCTTCTGGCCTAGAATGGCCCGACGGTTCTAGGTCCAACAGTTCTAGGTGCAACAGTTCTAGGTGCAACGGTTCTTGCCCCACGGTCCCACAACTGCCTGCTCACCCCCGAACTAGGTTTCTCGCCTGCTGCTTTGCCTCCCCGGCTGCTGCCAAGGTCTCCTTCGTCACCCTCAACACCGACCTGACCTGCTGTGTCGCTCCCTTCTCCAATCCAATCCTCGGTGAGGGAAGGTGACGGCCGGTACCGTACGCGCGCAGGCCGCCTCTGCAAGCCGAACCCGAAGTACAATGACTAGTACAAGGGCCGTGTTTGAACTGCCGGTGAGCTGTCTTCTCATGTGCAGCTCTCGGCGCACAGTACGCAACATAAAGTGCACTCCCCCTACATTGGGGTTTCCCTAAATACTCCACTATATGTTTGTTTAATTGTGATTTGCTTCTTGAAGAGGAAGGATGTAGATCAACCATATTTATCTCTGTCTATATAACCTTATATCACCACATATCCTGTGCATGGTACACATCCCACTTTGTAATCCGGTCCAGGATTTAGGTAGGACTGGAGTCACTGATATAGTTAGTTGGTTGCTTGTACGGTTAGTTGTCAGTCATGTTAGTCCGTTAGTTGGAGGAGGAACGCACGGGTGCGATGCTCACTCGGCATGGGTTTAATAAATGTTTTATGGTTCACCGAATACGTTGTAATAGATTGATTACAAAATAGGGGGGAGGGCTGGAACTTGTTGCCAGTGGTGGTGGGGGTGGGGCTGGAACATGTTGCCAGGGATGGAAAGGGGACTGGAACGCACTGCCAGGGGAGGTGGGGCCTGGAACATGTTGCCAAATGAGGTGGGGGCCTGGAACGTGTTGTCAGGGGTGGAGAGGGGTGTAATGGGCTGCCAGAGTTGGCGGGGGGCAGCAGATACAATAACAAATTTCCTAAGACATTTAGACAGCTACGTGGACAGACTGGGAATGGAAGGACCATGTGCAGGAAGATGGGCAGTTTGATCATGGTGAGCACATACATGGTGAGCCAAAGGGCCTGTTCCTGTCCTGTTCCCTGTACCCTAGGCTCGCCGGGTTTATTATTCACTCACTTTGGCTGGGTGTGAGTCTGAACCCACAGGTTGACTTTGCGCCGGTCCATTCAGCTCAGGAGCAATTAAAGATGACGGATAATTGTTGACCCAGCACCATCTCTGCTCTGCCCAACCTGTCCCACTGGATCTTGCCCTGGTGCCTGCTCTCCCTCAGTAACTGCGCACTATGGACAACCAATCTCATTAACGATTAACCAGCCGTTGATTGTTGCTGGTGGTAGAGGGCTCCAAAGGTCTGTCGCCCTCGTGGTTTTGAACTTAAGTCAGCGTAGTCATCCAATCATACAACACGGGAACATGCCCTTTGGCACAACGCGTCCACGCCAACCAAGATGCCCCATCTAACCCGTCCCGTTTACTTGTGTTTGGCCCATGTCCTACAAATCCTTTACATAGAAACATAGAAAATAGGTGCAGGAGTAGGCCATTCGGCCCTTCGAGCCTGCACCGCCATTCAATATGATCATGGCTGATCATTCAGCTCAGTAACCTGTACCTGCCTTATCTCCATACCCCCTGATCCCTTTAGCAAAAAGGGCCACATCTAACTCCCTCTTAAATATAGCCAATGAACTGGCCTCAACTACCTTCTGTGGCAGAGAATTCCACAGACTCACCACTCTCTGTGTGAAGAAATGTTTTCTCATCTCGGTCCTAAAAGACTTCCCCCTTATCCTTAAGCTGTGACCCCTGGTTCTGGACTCCCCCAACATCGGGAACAATCTTCCCGCATCTAGCCTCTCCAACCCCTTAAGAATTTTATATGTTTCTATAAGATCCCCCCTCAGTCTTCTAAATTCCAGCGAGTACAAGCCCAGTCTATCTAGTCTTTCCTCATATGTAAGTCCCGCCATCCCAGGGATCAATCTGGTGAACCTTCTCTGTACTCCCTCTAAGGCAAGAACGTCTTTCCTCAGGTTAGGAGACCAAAACTGCACACAATATTCCAGGTGCGGTCTTACCAATGCCCTGTACAACTGCAGCAGAACCTCCCTGCTCCTAAACTCAAATCCTCTTGCTATGAATGCCAACATACCATTCGCTTTCTTCACTGCCTGCTGCACCTGCATGCTTGCTTTCAATGACTGGTGCACCATGACACCCAGGTCACGTTGCATCTCCCCTTCTCCCAATCGGTCACCATTCAGGTAATACTCTGCTTTCCTGTTCTTGCCGCCAAAGTGGATAACCTCACATTTATCCACATTATATTGCATCTGCCATGCATTTGCCCACTCGCCTAATCTATCCAAGTCATTCTGCAGCCTCCTAGCATCCTCCTCGCAGCTAACACTGCCACCCAGCTTCGTGTCATCCTCAAACTTAGAGATGTTGCATTCAATTCCCTCGTCCAAATCATTAATATACACTGTAAATAACTGGGGTCCCAGCACTGAGCCTTGCGGTACCCCACTAGTCACTGCCTGCCATTCCGAAAAGGACCTGTTTATTCCTACTCTTTGCTTCCTGTCCGCCAACCAATTTTCTATCCACCTCAACACTGAACCCTCAATACCGTGTGCTTTAAGTTTGTACACCAATCTCCTATGTGGGACCTTGTCGAAGGCCTTCTGAAAGTCCAGATATAACACATCGACTGGTTCTCCCTTATCCACTCTACTAGTTACATCCTCGAAAAAATCTATAAGATTCGTCAGACATGATTTGCCTTTGGTAAATCCATGCTGACTTTGTCCGATGATTTCACCACTTTCCAAATGTAATGCTATCACATCTTTAATAACTGACTCTAGCATTTTCCCCACTACCGATGTTAGGCTAACTGGTCTATAATTCCCCGTTTTCTCTCTCCCTCCCTTTTTAAAAAGTGGGATTACATTAGGTACCCTCCAGTCCTCAGGAACTACTCCAGAATCTAAAGAGTTTTGAAAAATTATCACTAATGCATCCACTATTTCTGAGGCTACTTCCTTAAGCACTCTGGGATGCAGCCTATCTGGCCCTGGGGATTTATCTGCCTTTAATCCATTTGATTTATCTAACACCACTTCCCGACTAACCTGGATTTCCCTCAGTTCCTCCATCTCTTTCGACCCCCGGTCCCCCGCTATTTCCGGCAGACGGTTTATGTCTTCCTTAGTGAAGACAGAACCAAAGTATTTGTTCAATTGGTCTGCCATCTCCTTGTTCCCTATGATCAATTCACCTGTTTCCGACTGCAAGGGACCTACATTTGCCTTAACTAATCTTTTTCTCTTGACATATCTATAAAAGCTTTTGCAGTCTGTTTTTATGTTCCTTGCCAGTTTTCCCTCATAATCTATTTTCCCTTTCCTAATTAAGCCCTTTGTCCTCTGCTGGACTCTGAATTTCTCCCAGTCCTCTGGTATGCTACATTTTCTGGCTAATCTGTATGCTTCATCTTTTGTTTTAATACTATCCTTGATTTCCCTTGTTAGCCACGGATGCACTACCTTTCCTGGTTTGTTCTTTTGCCAAACTGGGATGAACACTTGTTGTAGTTCATCCATGCGATCTTTAAATGCCTTCCATTGCATGTCCACCGTCAACCCTTTCAGCATCAATCGCCAGCCTATCTTGGACAATTCACGCCTCATACCCTCAAAGTTACCTTTCTTTAAGTTCAGAACACTTGTTTCTGTATCGACTTTGTCACTCTCCATCCTAATGAAGAACTCTACCATATTATGATCACTCTTGCCCAAGGGGCCTCGCACAACAAGACTGCTAACTAACCCTTCCTCATTACTCAATACCCAGTCTAGAATGGCCTGTTCTCTCGTTGGTTCCTCGACATGTTGGTTTAGAAAACCATCTCTCAAACATTCCAAGAAATCCTCTTCCTCAGCACCCCTGCCAGTTTGGTTCACCCAATCTATATGTAGATTGAAGTCACCCATTATAACTGCTGCGCCTTTAGTGCATGCATTTCTAATTTCCTGCTTGATGCCATCCCCAACCTCCCTACTGCTGTTAGGTGGCCTGTACACAACTCCCACTAGCGTTTTCTGCCCCTTAGTGTTTCGTAGCTCTACCCATATCGATTCCACTTCCTCCAAGCTAATGTCCTTCCTTTCCACTGCTTTAATCTCCTCTCTAACCAGTAACGCTACCCCACCTCCTTTTTCTTTCTGTCTATCCCGCCTGAATATAGAATATCCCTGGATGTTGAGCTCCCAGCCTTGGTCACCCTGGAGCCATGTCTCCGTAATCTCAACTATATCATAATCATTAATAACTATCTCCACATTTAATTCATCCACCTTATTACGTATACTCCTTGCATTGAGACACAAAGCCTTCAGGCTTGTTTTTACAACTCTCTTACCCCTTGTACGATTATGTTGAAAAGTGGCCCTTTTTGATTTTTGCCCTGGATTTGTCTGCCTGCCACTTTTACTTTTCACCTTGCTACCTGTTGCTTCTACCCTCATTTTACACCCCTCTGTCTCTCTGCTCCAGCTCCCATCCCCCTGCCACATTAGTTTAAATCCTCCCCGACAGCACTAGCAAACACTCCCCCTAGGACATTGGTTCCATTCCAGCTCAGGTGCAGACCGTCCTGTTTGTACTGGTCCCAGAACTGGTTCCAATGTCGTAAAAATTTGAATCCCTCCCCCTTGCACCATTTTTCAAGCCACGTATTCATATGAAATATCCTCCTATTCCTACTCTGACTAGCACGTGGCACTGGTAGTAATCCAGAGATTATTACCTTTGAGGTCCTACTTTTTAGTTTATCTCCTAGCTCTCTAAATTCACCTTGTAGGACCTCATCCCGTTTTTTACCTAAATCGTTGGTGCCAACGTGCACCACGACAACTGGCTGCTCACCCTCCCCCTTCAGAATGTCCTGCAGCCGCTCAGAGATATCCCTGACCCTTGCACCAGGGAGGCAGCATACCATCCTGGAGTCTCGTTTGCGGCCGCAGAAACGCCTATCTATTCCCCTTACAATTGAATCCCCTATCACTATAGCCCTTCCACTCTTTTTCCTCCCCTCTTTTGCCGCAGAGCCACCCACGGTGCCATGAACTTGGCTGCTGCTGCCTTCCCCTGATGAGGCATCTCCCCCAACAGTATCCAAAATGGCATATCTGTTTAGGAGGGAGATGACCGCAGGGGACTCCTGCATTACCTGCCTACTGCTACGCTGGCTAGTGGCCACCCGTTTCCTTGCTGTCCGCTTATCTTTTACTTGTGGTGTGGCCAACTCGCTATACGTGTTATCCACGACCTTCTCAGCCTCGTGGATGCTCCAGAATGAGTCCAACCGCAGCTCCAACCGTTCAATGCGGTTTGCCAGGAGCTGCAGCTGGACACACTTCCTGCACACGTAGTCATCAGGGACACCGACAATATCCCTGATCTCCCACATGTTGCGGGATGAGCAATCCACGGGGCCGATCTCATCTGACATGTCTTACCCCCAAATTAAATTAAATCCCTCTTAATCCTTTAAACTGTACCTTTACTAAAAAGCACTGAACCCTTAACTCACTGAACCCGTAACTTCCTGAACCCTGAACTCACCGAACCCTTAACTCACTGAACCCTTAACTTCCTGAACCCTGAACTCACCGAACCCTTAACTAAAAGTACGAATAAAAAGCAGAATTACAACGCCCAATCAGCTGCTTCCTCTAGTCCGCTTCCACCAATCAGCGGCTTCCTCCAGAACACTTCTTTTAAAGTGTGTGGGAACGTTTTTATCCCCCGCTCCAACCGCCTCCAACCGCCTCCAACCGCCTCCAACCGCCTCCAACCGCCTCCAACCGCTTCTGGGTGAACAAAGCCCCGCGCTGGGTTTTTAAACCTACCACCCGGACGCTGCTCCAACCGCCTCCAACCGCTTCCAACCGCTTCTGGGTGAACAAAGCCCCGCGCTGGGTTTTTAAACCTACCACCCGGACGCTGCTCCAACCGCCTCCAACCGCTTCTGGGTGAACAAAGCCCCGCGCTGGGTTTTTAAACCTACCGCCCGGACGCTGCTCCAACCGCCTCCAACCGCTTCTGGGTGAACAAAGCCCCGCGCTGGGTTTTTAAACCTACCGCCCGGACGCTGCTCCAACCGCCTCCAACCGCTTCTGGGTGAACAAAGCCCCGCGCTGGGTTTTTAAACCTACCGCCCGGACGCTGCTCCAACCGCCTCCAACCGCTTCCAACCGCTTCTGGGTGAACAAATCCCCGCGCTGGGTTTTTAAACCTACCGCCCGGACGCTGCTCCAACCGCCTCCAACCGCTTCTGGGCCTCTGGGTGAACAAAGCCCCGCGCTGGGTTTTTAAACCTACCGCCCGGACGCTGCTCCAACCGCCTCCAACCGCTTCCAACCGCTTCTGGGTGAACAAAGCCCCGTGCTGGGTTTTTAAACCTACCGCCCGGACGCTGCTCCAACCGCCTCTGGGCCTCTGGGTTTTTAAACCTACCGCCCGGACGCTGCTCCAACCGCCTCCAACCGCTTCTGGGCCTCTGGGTGAACAAAGCCCCACGCTGGGTTTTTAAACCTACCGCCCGGACGCTGCTCCAACCGCCTCCAACCGCTTCTGGGCCTCTGGGTGAACAAAGCCCCGCGCTGGGTTTTTAAACCTACCGCCCGGACGCTGCTCCAACCGCCTCCAACCGCTTCTGGGCCTCTGGGTGAACAAAGCCCCGCGCTGGGTTTTTAAACCTACCGCCCGGACGCTGCTCCAACCGCCTCCAACCGCTTCTGGGCCTCTGGGTCCGTGTGTCTGTCCAAGTGTCCTGGAAACATGATTACTGTACCTGTGGGCACACTGGAGGAGTTGCCAGTACAGACTGATCAGATGTCAATAGTCAATAGTCGTTTATTTGTCACATACACATAAATGTGTAGTGAAATGAAACATTACCCGCAGTTGAAACACTAAGACCAATAAGAATATCAATAAAAATGCAATAACACATACAATCATACACTAACACCAAACAAAAGAAACATCCATCACAGTGAGTCTCCTCCAGTCCCTTCTCACTGTGATGGAAGGCCAAAATGTCTTTTCTCTTCCCTGCCGTCTTCTCCCGAGGTCAGGCTGTTGAACTTGCCACGTCGGGGGCGTGAGCAGTGGGCCAGCATCGAGGGGCCGAGTGGTCTGCAGCTATTCCCCATTTTCACGTTTCTCTCCCAATGAGTACACCATCTCACCACACACTCAGCTTGTTCCTCTTTCTAAGCACCTGTTTCCTCAGTTTCTATGGCGACCGAGACTCCTGGACTGTTTGTGTCAATGTTTGTCAGAGATTTCTTGTCTGTATAATATTTACTGTGTTCCCAGATCAAACTTCTAATTAAACGCAGCAAACTTGCTCTAACTCCACAACAGATGTAGACATTTCCCATTGTAATGCCAACGATCTGACATTACTGACTCATTTGGGGGTTTCATTAAAACTCACACATGGCTTCATAGTGCCCTGGAGGCACATGTGTGCGTGCTGTTGTTGTTAATCTGTGCATGTGTAAGATATTATGTGTGTTCTGTGCTATTGTGTGTCCTTATATGTATGTGATATTGTGCGTGTACATGTATCTGTGAGTGCGTTTTATATTATGTGTGTACTATTGTGTCTGTGATAATATATGTGTGAGTGATATATTGTGTGCATGTCTGTGATAGTATGTGTGTAATTTTGTCTGCATGTATGTGATAGTGTGTCAGATATTGCGTGTGTCTGTGATATTGTGTGTGAGTGGTATTGTGTGTGTTTTTGTGTCTGTTATATTGTGTGTGGGTGTGGTATTGTGTGTGAGTGGTATTGTGTGTGATATTGTGTGTGTTTTTGTGTTATATTGTGTGTGTGTTTTTGTGTGTTATATTGTGTGTGGTATTGTGTGTGTGTGATATTGTGTGTGTGTGATATTGTGTGTTTTTGTGTCTGTTATATTGTGTGTCTGTGTGGTATTGTGTGTGTGTTTTTGTGTGTCATATTGTGCATGTCTGTGATATGTGTGTGTGGTATTGTGTGTGTGTTTTAGTGTCTGTCATATTGTGTGCATGTCTGTGATATGTGTGTACATGTATCAGTGTCCTGCGCCAAGCCAGATCTCCAGGGGTCAGGGTAGCAGTTGCCCGACGGACAGGCGAGTGGGCCGATGGAACAGGGGGCTCGACACGGAGGGGAGGGGGTGGGAGGTGTCCCTGGAGGCGGGGTAGGGACAGGCCGCGAACAGCGGCACCACCTGCAGATCACCGGCAGTCGCTGCGGCTCCGGGCGGGAGGGTGAGCGCCCCCCCCGGGGGGGAGGAGGAGGCCCCGGGGAGGAGGAGGAGGCCCCGGGGTGGAGGAGGAGGAGGCCCCGGGGGAGGAGGAGGCCCCGGGGAGGAGGAGGAGGAGGCCCCGGGGAGGAGGAGGAGGCCCCGGGGAGGAGGAGGAGGAGGCCCCGGGGAGGAGGAGGAGGAGGCCCCGGGGGAGGAGGAGGAGGAGGCCCCGGGGAGGAGGAGGAGGAGGCCCCGGGGGAGGAGGAGGAGGAGGCCCCGGGGAGGAGGCCCCGGGGAGGAGGAGGCCCCGGGGAGGAGGCCCCGGGGAGGAGGCCCCGGGGAGGAGGAGGAGGAGGAGGCCCCGGGGAGAGGAGGAGGAGGCCCCGGGGAGGAGGAGGAGGAGGCCCCGGGGAGGAGGAGGAGGAGGCCCCGGGGAGGAGGAGGAGGAGGCCCCGGGGAGGAGGAGGAGGAGGCCCCGGGGGAGGAGGAGGAGGAGGAGGCCCCGGGGAGGAGGAGGAGGCCCCGGGGAGGAGGAGGAGGAGGCCCCGGGGAGGAGGAGGAGGAGGCCCCGGGGGAGGAGGAGGAGGAGGCCCCGGGGAGGAGGAGGAGGAGGCCCCGGGGAGGAGGAGGAGGAGGCCGCCTCGGGGAGGAGGAGGAGGCCCCGCTCCACGTGGCGGCACCAACTCCCGGCCGGATTTCATCAGCCGCTGACGAGGCAGAGGCGGGACCGGGCCCGGGCCCGGGGGGGGTGGCAGATCCGGGGTGGGAGGAGACATGAGCCGGCCTGGGGATGAACCCTGGGGCCGGGGGAGGGGAGACGGAGGACGGTGTGACAGGGGCCGGGGTCTGGATCCAGTGGCCGGGCAGAGGGGGAGGGGGCAGGCCGGGGGAGGGGGGCACAGGGCGGGCCGGGGGTGGAGCTGAGGCCGGCGCCGCCCAGGAAGAGGCGGGGAGGCCGTGGGGATTCCCCGCCTCACTGCTACCGGTGGCCGTCCGGAGGGTCCGCGGCCCGGGTGAGGGTGAGGGGACAGGGTGAGGGGGGGGACAGGAGGTGAGGGGGGGGACAGGGTGAGGGGGGGAGGACAGGGTGAGGGGGGGGACAGGGTGAGGGGGGGGGACAGGGTGAGGGGGGGGACAGGGTGAGGGGGGGGACAGGGTGAGGGGGGGGACAGGGTGAGGGGGGGGGGACAGGGTGAGGGGGGGGGACAGGGTGAGGGGGGGACAGGGTGAGGGGGGGCGGACAGGGTGAGGGGGGGGGGGGGACAGGGTGAGGGGGGGGGGGGGACAGGGTGAGGGGGGGGGGGGGACAGGGTCGAGGGGGGGGACAGGGTGAGGGGGGGGACAGGGGTGAGGGGGGACAGGGTGAGGGGGGGGACAGGGTGAGGGGGGGGACAGGGTGAGAGGGGTGAGGGGGGGGACAGGGTGAGGGAGTGACAGGGTGAGGGGGGGACAGGGTGAGGGGAGGGACAGGGTGAGGGGGGACAGGGTGGGTGCTGGAGCTGCAGCAGCGATCAGCTTCTGCCACCCCCTCACCACCAACCTTCTTCCCCTCATCCAGACCCTCCTCTCCCCATCACCCAGACCCTCTCCCCGTCCCCTCTCTCCCTGCCCGATTCCCCTGACCCACTACCCCCCCTGACCCACTCCCCCTGACCCTCCTTCCCCCTGACCCCCCCCCTCACCCCGACCACCCTCACCCCGATCACCTCACCCCGACCACCCTCACCCCGACCCACTCCCACCCCGACCCACCCTCACTCACACCTCACCCTGACCACCCTCACCCTGACCACCCCCACCCCGACCACACCCTCACCCCGAACACCCTCCCACCCCGAACACCCTCCCACACCCGACCCCCTCTCACCCTGACCATCCTGCCCCTGACCCTCCTTTCTCCCCTCCCTCCCCTCCCCTCCCCTGTCTCCCCCTTCCCCGTCTCCCCCTCCCCGTCTCCCCCTCCCCGTCTCCCCTCCCCCGTCTCCCCCCTCCCCGTCTCCCCCCTCCCCGTTTCCCCCTCCCCTGTCTCCCCCACCCCTGTCTCTCCCTCCCCTGTCTAGGGGGAGTGTTTGCTAGTGCTGGTCGGGGAGGATTTAAACTAATGTGGCAGGGGGATGGGAGCTGGAGCAGAGAGACAGAGGGGGTGT